>NC_050450.1:18908409-19208409 GCF_903995425.1 Onychomys torridus | reverse complement strand
CACTCGGCGTGCGGGAAGGCCTGCGCAAAGTGCGCGGCGTGCTGGCCGGAGCCCGAGGCCACCTCGAGCACACGAACGCCGCGCTGGGCAGGATCCACATACTGGCGGAGCACGCACAGGATGGGCTCCTTGTTTCGCTCAGCAGCTGCAGCCACCATCATCGCAGCGGTGCTGCCAGCCCAACTAGCAATGCGCGCGGGGCACGACGGGAGGTGTAGTCCAGCTCTTGCGCGGGGCACTACGGGAGTTGTGGTCGTACCGACTTGGCCGCCTGATGCAGGGAAACTGTTAGGAGGCCGCTCAACTCCTTAAAGGGTCCACACCGGCGGGAGACCATCCGGCGGGTGGGCTTGGCTGTAGGTATCAAGGTATCAAATCTCCAGTAGAGGCTGTGGTTTACTGGAGTCCCTAAACTGCAGGACCTGCTCAGGGCCAGTGTTTCCAGCGTGTTTGTCACATTGAAAGTTTGTTTGTTGCGTTTGCGCCACGCCTTTTTATGAAGGGAGTTCAGATTACAAGGCCTATCAGAAATGAACAGGAAAACAAAACGCAACTGCGCCGCCCGGGAATCGAACCCGGGTCGCAAGAATGGGAATCTTGCATGATACCACTACACCAGCGGCGCTGTTGAGCGAACAGGGAGTCCACAGGATATACGAATGGTGACGTACGTACACTGGCCAATGCAACAGCAATGCGCATGCGTCTTTTGCGCTCCAGTTCTTGGTTGACAAGAGTTCGCAAGACAAGATAATCCACTGGATCCCAAAGTGTTGCTGGCGGCCATTGAAAAGGAGAAAACGTGGAGGACGAGAGCTTTATAGACAGCACGGATTTAGTTTTGCGCCGTGGAAACCATAGCAGTCGCAAGCACTTGGAAGCTATGGGGCAGCGATCAGGTCCGGACATCCGACCGGCCAGGCCTTGAGGGCGTGGTCGTAGTGGGTAGCAAGCGAGTGGAGCTTCCGGGCCTTAGACGCAGGACATCTGGGACAGCTGTGGCTTTGTGGGATGCTCAAACGACTGGCTCCAGCTCGGGGTCCACGGATAGATAGCAGGAGGTAGTCACTGACAGTGAGATGACATTCAAGGCGACGAGTGTGCAGATCAGGGTACTTTGCTGGTGGTCACCTGGCGTTGGCCCGGGTTGTGGGGTTATTCATGTCTCAGGGCTGGATTTTAGAAAACGCCCCAGGCGTCCACGGCAGGTTGTCAGTGGCTAGCTCAAGGCTTACATTGGCTACTCTTGCCCTGTACTACATCATACTGCTTAGGGTTGAGCATGGCTCCTGCTTGGGTTTGCTGTTGAGGTGTCTGTCCAAAAGTGTGTCCAGTCAGCTGGAGTGGCCAGGGGTGTGAGTGTAGACAAGGTTGAACAATCGGGTAAGAGGTCTGAAGTCATTTACTAAAATTATACAAGGTCCAAATTAGCCTTCACCGATTTTTTTTTTGCAAGGTTGACCTCAGTTTTAAATAAAATAGTATCAGATCCAGAAGTCGGACAAATATTAATTGAATCATTGGCTTTTGAAAATGCTAATTCACGCTGGGCAGTGGTGGCTCACGCCTGTAATCCAAGCACTCGAGAGGCAGAGCCAGGTCGGATCTCTGTGAGTTCGAGGCCAGCCTGGGCTACCAAGTAAGTTCCAGGAAAGGCACAAAACTACACAGAGAAACCCTGTCTCGAAAAACAAACAAACAACAAAAAAAGCTAATTCAGAATGCAAAGGGATAATTAGGCCTTTGAAGGCAGGATCAGCACCAATAGAATGGCTTAGAAATATTGCTGAGGCCCCCGGCGGTGGGGGGGGCGAGTTCCAGGACAGGCTCCAAAGTTACACAGTGAAACCCTGTCTCAAAAAAACTAAAAAGAGCCGGGTAGTGGTGGTGACGCCTTTAATCCCAGCACTTGGGAGGCAGAGGCAGGCGGAGGCGCAAAGCTACACAGAGAAACCCTGTCTTGAAAAAACAAAAACAAACAAACAAACAAAAAATAAACAAAAAAAAGAACTAGAAAGAAAGAGAAAGAAAGAAAGAAAGAAAGAAAGAAAGAAAGAAAGAAAGAAAGAAAGAAAGAAAGAACCTTTGGCGGTGGTGGCTCACGCCTGTAATCCCAGCACTTGGGAGGCAGAGGCAGGTGGATCTCTGTGAGTTTAAGGCCAGCCTGGGCTACCAAGTGAGTTCCAGGAAAGGTGCAAAGCTACACAGAGAAACCCTGTCTTGAAAAAACAAAAACAAACAAATAAACAAAAAAGTACTAGAGAGAGACAGAAACACAGAGAGAGAGAGATTGCTGATATTGGATCTCATAGTTATCATGCAACTTTAATAGGAGAAATAATCTCTAACGTTTTAAGAAAAGCCAAATTGTCAAATGTCTTGGCTGTGGCAAGCAAGGCCCTTTCAAAAGGGACTGTAGGCAAGGGGTTCCTAGAAACAATGTTTCTTCTAGAGATAATCCAAAAAGAAGGACTTCTGGAATATGCAGAAAATGTGGCAAAGGCATTGGACTAATGAATGCAGATCAACAAGGAAAAAACAAGATAATCCCTTGTCTGGAAACACTCAAGGGAGCCTCTTGCAAGCCCTGATATCAAATTCAAGTCTACCATTTCAGGTCAGCATCTGTAATTACACATTTATAAGAAGTCCTGTTGCTGGGTGGTGGTGGAGCATGCCTTTAATCCCAGCACTCAGAAGGCAGAGGCAGGCAAGTCTCTGAGTTCAAGGCCAGCCTTGTCTGCAGAATGAGTTCTAGGACAGGTTCTAAAGCTACACAGAGAAACCCTGTCTCGAGAAAAAAAAAAGTTACGTTTATATTAGGAATACCTTTACAAATTAAGACTGACAATGCTCCAGCATATGTCTGTAGTAAAATAGAACAGATTTTTGCATAGTACAACATCATATTATGGACATACTACACAATTCTGCAACTTATTATTAACTTTATTTTTTTTATTTATTTATTTATTGGTTTTTTTTCGAGACAGGGTTTCTCTGTAGCTTTGGAGGCTGTCCTGGAACTCCCTTTGTAGACCTTGCATTCACAGAGATCCACCTGTCTCTGCCTCCCGAGTGCTGGGATTAAAGGCATGTGTCACCATGCCTGGCATCCAATCAGGTGTTTTAGGCAGGCAAAGTAACATAGCTTTACAGAGTTAAACAAATGTAATATAAAAGAGTGCAACACATCTTAAACTAATATTCCACAACACATTGGTGTGGATTTTTGTACAAATTTAATATTATTTTTGTTATAACATACTGTATATATGCGTCTACTCTTGTTTAAGGTATACCTATGCAATTCATGTAAGATGTAATGTAAAGTTCTAGTCCTTGAAAGCTACTATTATAAACTATTTAGGATAATTAAGAAATGCAGGTTAGTAGTTAGTTACCTATAACAATCAAATTTGTAGTCATGTTAGGTATGTTTTCAAGGTTAAACAGAGTTGTATTTTAGATAGGTAGTCTTCCAACACTTCCGAGATCTACAGAACATGACATTTAAAATGTTTTAATGACATAAGCCTTTTCATGACAGTGAAACACGTTTGCTCCTGGCAGCACTAATCTGCTTCAAAGACGATGATGGGCATTGAAGAACCTAAGTATGGAGTTTGCTTTAGTGTGGCAAAGCTAGTCATGGGCAAGAAACTGCCCTTGCCTCTGTTTGCAAACAGTGTTCTGTCCAAATTGGACAAGCAGGACACAAAAGAAAGTGACTGCATGGGGCTGGAGAAATGGCTCAGAGGTTAAGAGCACTGGCTGCCCTTCTAAAGGTCCTAAGTTCAATTCCCAGCAACCACATGGTGGCTCACAACCATCTGTAATGAGATCTGGCCTCTTCTGGTATAAAGGTGTACATGAAGATAGAGCACTCATACATTATAAATAAAGAAACCTTTAAAAAAAAAAACTTGAGTTGCTTATTTAAAAAGCATTTTAAGGGTTGGGGATTTAGCTCGGTGGTAGAGCACTTGCCTAGCAAGCGTAAGGCCCTAGGTTCTATCCTCAGCTCAAAAAAAAAAAAAAAAAAAAAAGTATTTTAAGGTCTAAAAAGATACTTTTAGGTTAGTTTATGTTATGATAGAAAATGATTTAGGTACAAAACTTTGGACTCACCAAGATAGGATAAATAATAGAGTACTTTCTCCCAAGTTGCCAAATACAAATGGACTGGACATTGTGAATATAATTTTTACTTAATAATTTTTCTTTCTTTCTTTCTTTTTTTTTTTTTAGCTGAGGATTGAGGATCGAACCCCAGGCCTTGTGCTTGCTAGGCAAGTGCTCTACCACTGAGCTAAATCCCCAATCCAAAGTTTGTTTGTTTGTTTGTTTTTTGTTGTTGTTTTGTTTTTCGAGACAGGGTTTCTCTGTGTAGTTTTGCGCCTTTCCTGGAACTAGCTCTGTAGACCAGGCTGGCCTCAAACTCACAGAGATCACCTGCTTCTGCCTCCCGAGTGCTGGGTTTAAAGGCATGCGCCTTTCTTCCTTCCTTCCTTCCTTCCTTCCTTCCTTCCTTCCTTTCTTTCTTTGGTATTTTGAGACAGGTTTTCTCTGTGTAGCAGCTCTAGCTGTCCTGGAATTCACTTTTGCAGACCAGGCTGGCCTCAAACTCACAGGGATCTACCTTCTTCTGCCTCCTGAGTGCTGGGATTAAAGGTGTATGCCACCACCGCCCGGCAGATAATTGGTTTGGTTTTTTTTGTTTTGTTTTGGGGCCGCCGCCACCACCCAGCAGATAATTGTTCTTATTGTATATAGTTCATTGATGTTAGAAAAAGAGCCTTGTATTAAACTAAATGGGGGAATAATTGGGATAACTTTTTTGTATACTGTCTCTGTTTTATTTCATCTGCCTAAGACACCTTCTGATTGGTTTAAAAAAAAAAAAAAGAGCTGAATGGCCAATAGCTAGGCAGGAGAGGATAGACTTCCAGGCAGAGATAGGAACTCTGGGAAAGAATTTGAGGTTGGAGATTCACTAGCCAGACATGGAGGAAGTCAGATGTACAGTACTCAGGAGAGGTAACAAGCCACATGGCAGAATGTAGATGAAAATAAACAGGTTAATTTAAGTTTTAAGAGCTAGTTGGGAACATGCCTAAGCTAAGGCCAAGCTTTCATAATTAATAAAAAGTCTCCATGTCGTTATTTGGGAGCTGGCAGTCCAAAGAAGTCCTGAAGCTCAGCCCCTCACCCACTCTGAGCAGCCCCTTGCAGGTGAATACAATTCAGGTGAATAAATGTCTGGCAATGGAGGTGACCCTGACTGGATCTGCAGCAGGCTCTCCCTTTCACTGCTCCAGCCTCTGCTTCCCTGGCCTACCTTTCCACAGATTCCTCATGGGATTATTCGGGGGTGTGGTGTGGTGTGAGTGTCTTCCAAATGTCCAAATTCAGGAGAAGTTGAGGATGGCTCTTTCTCTCCTTCAAAGGGCAACATTGTTCTGGACTCCCTGTCTCAAGGGGAACCCCAGGAAGAGGGCCCCCTGATAGCTATGGAGCTATTTAAACTTCAAATGGGATTCTCTAGTCACTGGTAGGGGGAGGGCTGGGTTGGGAAATGGACAGGGACAAGCTTAAGATTGATTTTCTTGCTTCTCATCCCCCAGTGAAGCTGATTTAAAGAATGGTGCCCATCAAAATGTTTAAGGGTTCTTGGCCTCTGGTTAATACCTCCTGCAGGAGTCGCTGCTCTGGGCTGGATGTTGGATGAGCCAACACTTTCCTTAAGTACTGAAGTCAGTACTTGGCACAGACGTCATCAGATGGGACCAGGAGGCTTTGCTTGCTGTTGGCCTGTGTGGGCACCTATGTCCTGGAACGCCTGAGTGCTCAGCACTGACCATAGTCTGGACCCTGTAAGATGGACTCTCCTTGGGTAGCCATGTGGAACAGAATAGTTGAGGCTGGATTCCTGTTAAGATCAAAAGAGATTCCTGTTAAGATCAGAAGGTCAAGCCCGTTAGTGGTGGCGCACATCTTTAATCCCACCACTTAGGAGGCAGGGGCAGGTGGATCTCTGTGAGTTCAGAGCAAGCTTGGGCTACAGAGTGAGATCCAGGACATGCTCCAAAGTTACACAGAGGAACCCTGTCTCGGAAAAAAAACAAAACAAAACAAAACCAAAGATCAGAAGTGCCAGCTCCTGGAGCTAATTTTGGCTTTTCCAAATGTGTTTATCTTTATTATCAAATTATCAGGGCCCTTGAGAGCATCAGGTCTTGGATTTTGTGTTGTGTTAGGAACATAAAATACGCTGGTCCTTCCATATTCTCCTAGCCTTGGCCTTTGTCCTGGCTCCCTTCTCTGGGCCCACTTCTACTTATTCCTTGTTGTCTTGGAGTATGGCTTAGAGGCAGGGCTTGGGCAACACTTGATACATGAGTGTCCAATTCCACTACATTCTCCTTTTGTCTCACCACACCCTGCCCAGAGCAGGACTCAGCTTCTTTGCTTGGCCCAGTCCCATCTGTTTATAGTTATACTCTTCTATCCCATGGAGAGTCCATTGTCCTTGAGACTTCTCCACAAGGCCTGGCTGTTGCCCTCTGTGGTTACTGTAACAAATTAACCCAACGCCTGGGAGTTGAAAACAAACTCATTTTGTTACAGTTCTGGGGGTCAGACGTCCAGAATAAAGGTTTTGGATCATTATCAATACCATCAGTTTTGGCTACTTGACTGTGACTCGGGTCTCTGCTTCATTTCATACCTACTCCTCTGTGTCCAGATCCCCATGTCTTTCTCTGAAAAGGGCATAGTCGGGGGATAGAGGATCCATCCAGTTCCATCTCACTTATGGCTCTAGCTGTGATCTTCCATAACTGTCAGACATCAACTTTCACAACTGGTACCCCACCAAGGCTCCGTCCTCAGGCAGCAGTGGGTGGTCTAGTGCATCTAGAAAGACTTTACTGGTGAGACCAATCCCCAACAGGCTATCTGCCCGTCTAGCGTGTCTTTCCACCTCCTCAGCTTCCTGCTCCATAGGAACCACTGGATTTCCTCACCTCGGCCTCACCTGCCTTGGCCTAGCCTCAGAACACACCCATCCACCTGAGAGCCCTTCTAAGGCTTCTGCACCCAACCTTGGACTTCTGATGCAGCTATTGCCTAGATGTCATGCCCTCTAGTTCTGGCCAACAATTATTTAAGCAAAGACTGAGTTTGTCCACTGATGAGATCATTTGAAGCTGGGCTTTAGGCTTTCCGTAGTAGCTAGTAGGGGTTGCGAATTTCTTGGTAGAGAATCTGTCTCCAGAGAGCTGCTGTCAGTGTACGGTATGCAAACTCCCCACACCAGGGCCTTGTACCTCCCTTACTGTGCTTCATTCTGGTCTAACTGATCCTTCTTGCTCCTGCCCTCAGTATGGCTGTCATTCCAGGGGAACCTGCAAAAACCAGCATGAGGCCCCAGTGTCCTATCCTGCCTCCCTACCAAGTGTGAGTGATTAAGAGCAGCATGCTCAAGGCCACCAGATTCAGGCTCCACTGGCCTTGGAGGGACTGGCTCTTTGGTTACTAGCAGGGGCGGGTCAGGCATTGTGGAAGTGGGAATGGACATATTTAGCCAGGAAGTGACCCTTTCTTTCCATACATGCCCAGGCCTTGACTCCCTGGGCAGGGCTTGAGGTTGGTGGGGGTGGGGGTGAGGGTGGTACAGGGAGTTGGCAACCTCTTCCCATATGCCCACTCAGCCTTTGCAGCCACAGGCCTGGTATATAATTATTTCCTGGGGATTGAAACATTCCCTCCTGAATGAAGGAAATTCGAATCTTGTGAAGCTCAGGAAAGCCTCACATGCATATGTGCCCTCCCCAAGGCTATATAAGCTGGAGCCAACTGCTGGGAGAGAGGAGGCTTGGGGAACAAGGTCGGTGACGCAGCTTTTATGAGCTATCACCTACACTTCAAGAGTCTTTTCGGAGATACAGCTGTGAGAGAGTCCTGCTCATACATGCTCCAATAAGTGACCTCAATCACTGATTCACCAACTAGACTTGGCTGGAATTCTTTCTTTGGTCTGTCGTTGGTGTCCTATCTCAGCTGAGTAGACATTTTGCAAGCCTCCCTAGTACATGTCACACACTCAACTGCAGCTTCGCAGAGCTGGAGCAGGGGAGGAGGCCTTGTTCTCCAGCCCTGCTCTGGCTTAGGTGAGAGTCGCCTGGGGCTGGAAGAAGGATGGCAGCTTGGCCATCTTGGCTAGAAGTCCCCAGGAGTTCCACTCTCAAACTACATAGGTGTTTTGGGGTACACTGGGATTGAGATGGATCAGTTACCCACCCTCACCCCTTCCCCACTGTGTTTCTTGCTTGAGTGGGCCCTCCCCTCCCACCCCCCCCCCCAGTCCCTGGTTCCAGCAGACTGACCCTTTTCAAACGTGGCAATAGGGATCTTCAGGCCAGAGGGCAGTGGCACTGTCTTGGGGGTACATTTCAAGCCTCGCTCTACAGCTGTCAGCTCAGCGTTCCTTTCTTGTGGGTCATTAAGGACAATTAGGGGGTCAGGCTGCTTCCACCCATGCTGCGGTTCTTCCTTCCATCGGGGTATCCTGGGAAACCCTATGGCTCTCCCCACAGACCTGATGGGGACCTGGTTTTCAGCTTCCCTAGTAGCTGGAAAAGGGGGCCACCTTCAGCAAGGCTCAGGACATAACCTTGAGGAGAGGGTTGGACGCCCCGAGTTCTATCCCTCCTAGTCTTCCTCCATTCCCGGGCCTTTAGGCTCCCCGCAGGGCAACCTTGATGTTAAGTCCACTGGGCAAAGTCACAGAACTTCATATCTACTTAAACACACCTCTTTCTCTTTAGACCACTCATTCTAAGCAGACCCAAGACAGTGGTGATTCCCATCCATCCAGGCTTGTCCAAGCACTTGGCTGAGGGGCCTCAAATGGCTGGAATACTGATTTCAAGGTTTGCACAGGGTGTCTAGCTCATAGAACTACCCCAGCACATAGAAGCTCCTCCCCAACTAGAAGAGCCTCCCTCTCCAGAAATCTCAGACAGACAGACAGACAGACACACACACACACACACACACACACACACTCCAGCACTCCAGTCGAGATGGCTCACAGTCTGGCTTACTCGTTGGTGAGTGCACCCCGACCCTGGCTCAAGTCTACTGTCTTGGCCAATTTTCTAAAGGGTTGGAAAAGCTACCTAGTGGGCACGGTTCCTTTAAGGGCAGGGGGCGTGTGTGGGTCGCTCCGCCCCTCCCGTTTGCCCTCCGTCCTTAAAGGGGCCGTGCCCCAAGGACCGCAGAGTGAAGCTGGTGGAGGGTGCGTGATCCAGCCGCTGCCAGGGGCAGGCGGTACGGCGCACCATGTACACCATCACCAAGGGGCCCAGCAAGCTGGTTGCGCAGCGCCGCACAGGTGCGCAGGGCGGGCGGGCAGGCGGGACGTCCTGACCGCTGGCCCGCGGCGGCTGACGCGCCCTCCGCCCGGCCCGCAGGTCCCACACAGCAGCAAGTAGAGAGCAGGCTCGGCGAGCTCCTGAAATGCCGGCAGCCCGCGCCGCCGACCGGGCTACCCGCGCGCGAGCAGTCCTCGGCGCAGCCTCAGGGACCCTGGCCCCTGCCAAGGTGAGCGGGGCCGCCCGGCACGAGGGTGACCTTGGAGAAGGTTGATGGGGACCACGCGTCCTGGCGGGCAGGGGGCGGGGTGCAGGCGGCTCGCGCGCTTCGCTGGCTGGCTACTCCTGGGCCCAGCTGCCTTGCGTGGACCCTGGTGGCCACGTGGGGCCTTGCGAGCTTCCGACAGCTCCTGCATGTCAAGGACTGCAGGTACCTAAGACCGAGGGACCTGGCGACCTTGGGCCGCCAACTTGGACCCCTTGGGAAGCGGTTGAGGTCAAAGTTGGGGAAAGTTGCCCAAGGCTCTGGCCCTCAAGGTCTTTAGGCCCTGTCCTTGCAGAAAAAAAAACGCACGTGTTCCCCTCTGGCCTTATCAGGTCCCTGGCCTTCACTGACACCCTGGGGCACTGCAGCCCTCCTCCCCAGCAGGTGCCAGAGCCTGTCAGACCCAACAGTTTCCTGATTTTCCTAACCAGCAGGGTGCCTAAGGCCGCAGGGAAGCTCATCCCAGGCTACTTTGGATTTCAGCTACTGTGACCTGGATGTGATCCCACTCCCTCAAGGCCGAACCTTATATTTCTTTGGTTCAATTTACTGTTTCCTTTGCCGGTAGACTTTGCTCCTGATCTTTGCAGGCATGTAGGCTTTTGGGCTCAAGACTCTGGTATAGGTGGCATGTGACCAGCTAAGGGCCCTAGGCTCTCACAGGGAGCACAAGTTGAGGATAATCTTTTGGAGGCCAAGACTAGCATCATCTGGAGAGTCGGTGTGACTGAGTCCACCCCTCTTCTCTCTCAGCTACTGGGCTTCAGATGCCATCATAGGTGGGAGACACCTGTGTGGACTGTTTGATGTTCTGGCAGAGTTGAGGGCTTCCTGCTAGAGAGGCATGTTGGCAACTCTGCTCCATTCTGGATGTTAAGTTCTCATGCAAAGGTCTGTCCTGGGGATGGGATGAGCAGGGCCTAGGGGGCTTCCCGATGATATCAGTGTATGTCCTCCTTGCCCTGTCTCTGGGAAGGCTCTGTGGTTCAGGTCTGTAACCACAGAGCAGTCACCCAGACAAGGAGCATGGAGCTGGAGAACCTGGGAAACCACCTTTTAAGTCTTTATTGTTGGGGAGACAGCAAGGACAGGTTTGTGGCAATATTGGGAGTGGTATCCAGGAGGAGGACAAGGCAGTGACATTCTGCACAACTCTTAAGTGGCAAGGGACACCAACACTGGCTGTTTACTCTGAACAGGAAGCAAACTGGTGTGGAGGCCTGAAGTCACCCATCAGCCGCCAGTTAGAGCGCCTGAAGCCTGAGGGACATTGACTCTAAGTACTTCTGGGAACTGAGGAGTAGGGCAAGGTGTCCCCCCTACTTCCTCTGGGGTTACTGGATAGTTAGTTGCCCCACCCTGGTCCCTGGACTAGTAATTTCCAGCTCCTATAGGACTTTCACAAATAAATCCACATCTAACCCTGTGTCTTCTCAAGGGCATCCTTCAGAATCGCCTATGTCCATCCACTGCCTTCCCTGCCTTGTCTTTCTTGGAGCCTTTCCTCAGTTACCATCTCTCTCTGACTAGCTCTAGGAGGAGGGAACATGGGAGGCACTAGCCACCCTCCTGCTAGCTTGTGGCAAAATCTCAAATCTTTCAACCCACTAAATGGTTGAGTATGGGTGTTGCCTGTGATGATGGCCAGGGGCGCCTCAGACATACTCTTTCTCCTGGCTAGAGACAGGTGGGGGAGACTCAAGATGAGATCCTGTGATCCCTCCCCTCCCCCTCAGAAGCGGATGGAAGAACATTCAGGGACCACTAGGCAGAAGAGAATGGGGCTGAGTCACAGTTATGAGCACTGGGGTCAGAACAGTGCTGGTCTTAAGTCCATCCCTTTCATTGTGTGACCAGTCACCTTGAGGAGGTAGGAGAGTACGTGAGAGGTCTGTGGGCACTATGGCCTGCCACTGCAGTCAGTGTCCCCAGGAGTGGTTACAGGTGCACTCTGGGACTGGTGCCCTTTCCCCTACAGAGCCTTGTCTTACATAACTATGGCCTCCGAGCAGGGTGGGGCGGGGCTTAGCTTTGGGTTTGTAGTCCTTGCCCTCTGGGGCCCCATTGAAGCTCCAGGGCCACCACCTTGATCTATTACTATTCACAGCCCCTGGCTGGGATTTCCTTCTTTAAGAATCAAGCTAAGCCACAGGTAGGCGTGGTAGTGCACACCTATCTACATCCTGGTACTTAGGGCGATTTCTGGGAGTCTAGACCCTGCTCCAACAAAACAAAAACATCCGTGTAAAAAGAATCAAGTCCAGCCCTCATGCTTTCGTGGAGTTGGAGCCCTTTGGGGAAGTAGGTGGTTGCAGACAAGGGGGGATTTCCACTAAGAGTGCCTTCATGCCCTCTGGTTGCACCAAAACCTCAGGTACCCTATGGGTCTGGGAGGAGTCCTGCCTCCCTGTGGTCCCCATCTGCACATCTAAGATTTCTGTAGCCAGCAGACCCTGCCAGCCCAGGGCTGGCAGGACCCTGTGCCCCTCAAGACCCTCCTCTTTATTTTAGTGCCCCTCTCACCTGAGGAGGAACCCAGAGCGGCGGGGGCCACCTGAGCCCAGGAAGGCGAGCAGGCCTGCCGGGACCACGAGTGCCTGGCCGAGTGGCAGGTGCAGCCCAGGACTCCGGCTCCCACCTCCTACTGTAGGTGCGGCCCCATTCCCTCCATGGCCCCACCCCAGGCTTCATGAGCACAGGGCTTGGCCAGTTGCCACCAGCCAGCCAACTGGGATGGCACATTCCTGCCCTGCCCTGGGCCTGCTTGGCTGGGAGGGCCTCAGCAGCCCCTCACCCTGAGTATAGAATGCAGCACAGGGCTATGGGGGGACATCTCACTCAAGTTGCCCCTTTCTTGCCTTGAGGAGTGGGCTGGGCTTAAGGTCGTACTCTTCCCACCCAGAGACTTCCCTCCCCAGCATTCTGTGCTCATCTCACTTGGGCCTGGAACAGCCAGGAATGGAAGGGCAAATGTTGGTTCAAACCTTGTTTGGTTTGTTTGCCAACAGTGGGGATGTCATTGAGGTGACTGGGTCTGTGGGTACATCTCTAGAAGGAGAGGGTGTCTGTGTCTGGTGGGTGGGGATGGCAGAGGTTGAAACCAGGCTCCTGGAAGCCTGCCTGACTGGGAGTTAGGAGTGTAGTGGAGTACTCCGTGGTACCCTGCCAAAGGTCTGCAAAGAGAGCTGGGGCTCTTTCTGATTTACACTCAACCTTCCCTGGGCCTAAAGCTACAGGTCTGAGCTGAGCTGAAGAAGGCTCAGGATCTGCAGCAGAGAGGCCTTGTTCACGCAGCTAAGGGTAGCTGCTCTCTGGTTAAGGAAGGGTCTAGTTTGGGTCTGTGCCTGTGCAGGTGCAGTGGGTATGTACTGAGGCTGCTCTTGAACCCTTCATAGTAGCTCCTGGACCTGGCTGTGCTAACTGTATGTCTTTCCTACCCTCCCACAGTCCGGGGCCAAGGCTTGTGTTCAATCGAGTGAACGGCCGCCGGCCCCTCACCACATCCCCATCCCTCGAGGGAACCCAAGAGACCTACACATTGGCCCACGAGGAGAACGTCCGATTTGTGTCCGAAGGTAGTAAGGGACCGGGGTTGTGGCTCAGGCCATAGAATCCCAGTAGTGGGGCTGGAGAGATGGCTCAGAGGTTAAGAGCACCGACTGCTCTTCCAGAGGTCCTGAGTTCAGTTCCCAGCACCCACATGATGGCTCACAACCATCTGTAATGAGATCTGGCGCCCTCTTCTGTATACGTAATAAATAAATCTTAAAAAAAAGAATCCCAGTAGTGTGGACCTGGCTCTGTCCTGTTCTTCCCCACTACAGCCTGACTCTAACAGCCCAAGGGCTGGCCTTTTCTTTAGCTTTCTGCCTGGTCATGTCCATTCCTTGAGCTAGGCTGGAGTCCAAGGTGGCCACCAGGTTCTGGGGTGGGAGGGATACCAGGGGCTGGGTCCATTCTAACTGTCCTTCCCCCACAGCCTGGCAGCAGGTAGAGCGACAGCTGGATGGCGGCCCTGCCAATGAGAGTGGCCCTCGTCCTGTGCAGTACGTGGAGAGCTCTCCAGATCCCCGGCTGCAGAGTGAGCCTTTCCCCATGCCCTGTGCCCCCAGATAGTTCTCTCACCTTGACCTCTCCACCAGGTTTAGCCTAGGGGGTTGGGGAGGGAAGTCTTGGGTCAGACTTGCACATTTTCCATTGAGTGCTGTGCTTGGAGTCCAGGTTCTAGGAGCTGTGGTCAGCTGGAGGGCAGAGGTACTGGCCAGCTTGGAAAGCAGCGTCACTGCCTAACATTTATTCTGCCCACAGACTTTGTACCCATTGACCTGGATGAGTGGTGGGCACAACAGTTCCTGGCTAGAATCACCAACTGTTCCTAACGCCTGTCCAGGAAGGAATGCTGCCATAGTGGACCCTTTGCCCGAAGAGGACCATGGTGCGCCCGTCCACCTTGTGGCCTGGCTGGGTACCGGCCACACCTGAAGTGTGCCAATGTTTGGACTTTTGCATCTGTTGTGCCATTGGCTTGGCTGTCCCAAGCTGCCAGAGCCAGAGGCCAAGCCTGTCTAACCTCAGTCCTGCTCATTGTGCCCAGGGACCAGCCCCTGGGGCTGACAGGGAAGAGCCCAGGCTAATAATAAAGTTGAGAAACTGCCCTTTAGAGTGTCAATGACTGGGGAGCCCAGGGGGATGTGTTGGGCCCATGTGCCCAGTTCTCTTGTTCTCAGCCTCAGCCTTCCCCACCCCTTATAAAACTCAGAGTTGAATTCAGGGCTTCCTGCACGAGAGGTGTATGTCCTACTACTGACCTACATCCCCAGCCTTCTGTTTACGATTACTACCTCTTCCTCTTCTTTTTTTGAAATGGGGTCTCAGTATGTAATCCTGGCTGATCTGAACTTGGCTGTGAACACTCGAAGACCCATCTTCCTCTGCCTCCTAATGCTGGTAATAAAGACATGTGCTACCAGCCTTTTGATCCTCCTGCCTCTGCAGTAGCTGGGATTATAGGCTGGGTTGCAACATCCCTTTTTAACCACATCTCTTTACTCTTGGGAGTAAGTAGCAGGAGTTACAGCTTTGTCCAGCTCTTCTTTGTTTTTGTTTTTGAGATAACTGACTGGCCTGGAACTCACAGAGTGCTGGGATTAAAGGCATGCCCCGTCATGGTCATGTTGGGCTTAACCAGGGTGATGGGGCCCTTGACCAGCCTACTTTGGAAGTATGTAGACCCAAGCTGTCCCATCTGTCCCTAGTTCCTCTTCTTGGCAATTGACAAACACCAAAGTCAGACCCCCAAGAGGCAGGTGCTCCTGGCTAGAGGTGTAGGGATGAGTTTATTTTCTCTGACAATTAAAGAATTAAAAGGCAGGAAAGGAGTGCTACCAGAAATCTTGGTGATTCTTGGGAAACCAAGGTCCCCCGCTTGGGATTCTTAGTTTCATTAATATAAGAATTTAAGGGAGCCAGGCCGTGGTGGCTCACGCCTGTAATCCCAGCACTCGGGAGGCAGAGGCAGGTGGATCTCTGAGTTCGAGGCCAGCCTGGTCTACAAAGTGAGTTCCAGGGCTGCCTCCAAAGCTATAGAGAAACCCTGTCTTGAAAAACCACAAAAATAAAATTAAAAAATAATTAAAAAAAAAATAATTAAGGGGCTGGAAAGATGGCTCAGAGGTTAAGAGCACTGACTGCTCTTCCCGAGGTCCTGAGTCCTGAGTTCAATTCCCAGCACCAACATGGTGGCTCACAACCATCTGTAATGAGATCTGGCACCCTCTTCTGTATACATAATAAATAAATCTTTAGGGGGAAAAAAAAGAATTTAAGAGGCCAGGCAGGAGGCTCTCTGTGAGTTTGAAGCCAGCCTGGTCCCACAAAGTGAGCTCTAAGACAAGCAGGGCTACATAGACCCTGTCTTTAAAAAATAAAAATAAAGAATGGTCACTAACAGCAGCTCAAGGACAGAGAACAGACTCAAATAGGGGTTTGAGAATTTATTAGCCTTAAGGAAAAGCCCAGGGCAGGCAGGCTGTAAACCTCTGAATTGCCTGGAAGGAAGGAGGAGAAGGAAGAACAAAGGCCTGGCTGTTGTGGAAAAGGCAGATAAGGAGGTCAGCCACCTGGCTGTAGGCATCTGCAGGGAGTGGTGGCCCAGGCCTTTAATCCCTGAATTCCAGAGGCTGACACTGAGTTCAAAACCAGCCTGGTCTACATAGATTCTGTCTCAAAAAGGTTGAAAAAGATCAAGGAATCCAATGTATTAGTTAAGAGTTGTAAAAACATATTTAGGCTCTGGCCAGCATCTGAAAAAAAAGCATCCCCTGAGTGGGGCCTCAGGAAGTCTGGCTGACCCAGCCTAACTTTACAATGGCTAGGCTGGTAGGAAATCACTGGGTGGACAGGGATTCTGAAGAGAAAAAAAAAGCACTTTATTGTAAGATGAACCCTAACCACTTGAAGTGGCTCCCTAGCCAGGTCCCTGACATAGGAGCAACCCTTAAGTGCGTCGGGAGGCCTGGTTGTGGGATATTGGGAAATAGGTCTCAAGGGTCTTTGGGTATGTGGTGACCTTGTGCTGAAGGTGGTTATTTGGGATCCTAGCCCCAGTGAGCATTGGTAACTTGTTTTCCTGAAGCAGAGAGACCCAGAGTAACTGGGTGCTGATCAGGTGCCTCCACAGGGTTAGAAAACATCCATGAGACCCAGCCTGGGTGGACTGTGGATACGGACAGGCCTCAGCATAACCTCTCCTGCTCATATACAGAAAAAAGGTTCAGTCCCTCAAACATGTAGGCCTCAGAGAGGGTTGGCGATCACCTCAATTTAAAACAGCTGACCGGGCTGGAGAGATGGCTCAGAGGTTAAGAGAGGTCCTGAGTTCAGTTCCGGACAAATACTTGACTCGCAACCATCTATAATGAGATCTGGTGCCCTCTTCTGGTAGGCAGGGATACATGCAGAGAGAACGCTGTATACATAATAAATAAACCCTTAAAAACAACAAGCCGGGCAGTGGTGACACACGCCTTTAATCCCAGCAGCACTCGGGAGGTAGAGGCAGGTGGATCTTTGTGAGTTCGACGCCAGTCTGGTCTCCAAAGCGAGTTCCAGGAAAGGCGCAAAGCTACACAGAGAAACCCTGTCTCGAAAAACAACAACAACAAAAAAAACCAAAACAAAACCTCAAAACCAACAATAACAATAAAACAGGTGGCCTGGGTGGGGGGCTAGGCGCAGCCGCAGAGGCCCAAGGAGGAAGCGATGGGAGTGGCCAGGGCGAGCCCAGAGAGGCCTGGGAACACTCAAGAGGCGGGTGTGTGTGGGGGGGAAGGTGGGGTGAGGCTGCTAGGCAACCGGGTGCCACGCAGCTACAGGAGCCCGGAGCGTTGCCTTGGCGGAAGTGACGCAATGTTGCCAGGCGGCTGTTGCTAGGCGTCGTAATGCGTGTCTTGCGTAGGGCAGCGTCAGCTGAGGCGGGAAGCGCGAGCTGTAGCGCCATGGCCGGAGGTGGCGGTGCGCGCCCGGCGCGCTGCGGTCTGGTCTCGCGTTCTGGGAGCCCCGGGTTGGAGGTCCCCCCTGCGTCACTCCCTATCCCTCGCGCGGAAGCCCGTCCCGCTGGCGGAGGCGAAAGGTCGCGGCGCGCTGCCCAAGACCGGAGCTCAGGAGGCGTCCCTTCTCCTGCAGCTTGGCAGCACCCCTTCCTCAACGTATTCCGACACTTCAGGGTGGATGAGTGGAAACGGTCCAGCAAAGAGGGAGATGTGGCCGTGGTGACGGTACTGGCTGGGGGCTTTCCTGCTCCTGAAAAATCTTTCGGGTGGGCACTCTGAGTATCCTCCAGCTTTGCGCTGTGTGCAGCTCCCATCTCTTTCTAGGACAAGGTCCTGAAGAGCGCCGTGTACCGCATCCGTGGGTCTGTTTCCTCCAGCAACTACATTCAGCTTCCTAGAACCAGTACCCAGTCCCTGGGGCTGACTGGGCGGTACCTGTATGTACTTTTCCGGCCCCTGCCTACCAAGCACTTTGTCATCCACCTGGACGTGTCCACTGAGGTGCTCAGATTGGAAGGAGGGCTGTGTGTTTTTGCTGCTGTTTATTCCCCCGTAATCTCCATCTAATGGCCTCCCTCTGCCTCACAGGACGGCCAGGTCATCCGTGTGTCTTTCTCCAACCTCTTTAAGGAGTTCAAGTCCTCTGCCACATGGCTTCAGTTCCCCTTTGTCTTCGAGACTAAGACGTCCAGAAGAGGTGGTGACACCTGGTTCAGGGACAGCAGGTTGAAAGCCTAGAATGGGATGATACAGGCCCAGCTGGGCTTGTGTGTGGCCTTGAGGACGGCTGGGGTCTGGAGCTGAGAGGGTTGCAACTATGGGAATGGGGACACAAAACAGAGAGGTACTAACGTTGCACCTGTCATGCAGACCTGGCAGGTGTAGCTCCTCGTGATGTCCGCTGGACCTGCCTGCAGCTGGACCTGCATGACATTTTGATGTTCTATCTGAACCGGCACTACGGCCACCTCAAGAGCATCAGGCTGTGTGCCAGCCTATTAGTCAGAAACCTCTACACCAGTGATCTGTGCTTTGACCCTGGTAAGGCCCACACTTCATGCTCCATCCTAATTAGAAGGCTGGAACCCTCTTCCAGCAGATGAGAGCCATGCACCAATGGCCTCAGTTCTAGAAGAAGTGTTGGGGTGGGCTGGTGGCCCAGCTTACACTGGCAGATGCCTGGTATTGCATCTTGCCTGGACGAGAAAGGATAGGACAAACTCCCCTTGATCTAGAACAGCCCTGATCATTTCAGCTGTCACTGTCACTGAGGCCCGGCGTGCAAAGTTGCCTGTCAACCCCGTGCCTCGAGAAATGGCCTTCCCAGTGCCAAAAGGGGAGAGCTGGCATGACCTTTACATCCATGTTCGGTGAGCATTTCTGAACCTCTGGTGGTGAGTGGCCAGGGAACCTTCAGCCCCCACATACTGATTTTGCTCTGCCTCTGTTTGCCACCCATGAGGTTTCCAAGTGATAGCTCAAAAGCACCTCATGAGCAGGTTGAGAGGAGCTGCCCCCCTCCAGAGGCAGGTAGGTACATGGTGAGTAGGGCTTGGTGTGGACAGGATCGGGGGATCCTGAGACGGCTTCAGTAGTGTGGAGACTATAGCTGTTGTGTGCCTGGGGCAGCCTGGAGGTACCTAGCTGATGGTCATCTGAGCTTCCAGAACCACATTTAAGGTCTGTGCATAGTGGCAGCTGATCCTCAAGCTTTCCAGTTGGGAGGGGAGCTGCAGGGTCTGGGGTAGAATGATGCTGTGTTGTTTGTGGTGTAGTGTCTGTAGAAGGGCTGAGGGGGGCCACCCCTTCCACCCTGCACCTTTGCTGGCCTCTTGCAGACCACTCTGACTCTTTGCTCTGTCTTAGGGCATGTGTCACGGCGCCCGCCTCATCCAGTGGTCTTTGGCAAACCTTTGCTGAGCAGTGGGTCCCCTGTGGCCCAGATCTCTAGTCCCATATTGGTGAGTGCACTTGGGAAGGGCTAGGGAGTGGTGGCCCTAGGGTGCTGATGGCACGTGTTCTGCTACAGCCCTGCCAGGTCCCCTCGGCACCCAGACTTCTTCCAGAGGTCAGCCTGACCTACAAGCATCCAGAGGTCTCCAGTGTACGTGCTTCCAGCATCCCTGGCCAACGTCCTTCAGCCTGGGACGAGGCCACTGATGCACACACAGTGGTCAGTGGTAAACATGTACTTGCTGACAAATCGTCTAGGGTGCCCATGGCCCTTGAGGACCTCGGCTCCTGTAAGGTGAGTGCCCATCGGAAGGCATTTGGGCTTTAGTGAGATAGGTGCTGCCATTGGCAGGGTATGGAGTGAGTTCCTCGAATCTTATTTTGCATTTTCTATTTCAGCTCTTCCTCCCAGACCCAGTCCTGAGGCTCAAAGGAGTCATCGGTTTTGGGGGTCACAGCACCCAGTGGGTGAGGTTCTGAGGTCATTGCCAGGCCTGTTCTCATTGGGTGGCATGAAGGAGTTTTTGGAAAGGACAGATTGCTACTCCTGTCTTGGGCTTTTTATTCTCTATGGTCCTTAAGAAGCCCTGCCCTGCCCACATCTACTCATTAATGTGTGGGCGAATGGGGGTCAGGTCATGGTGTCCCCCATTCATTTGGAAAGATCTGACAGGTCATGGCTGGATTAAAGGGCTCCCAAAGACCCAATAGCTCTGGGTTACATTTTTTTTTAAATTAATTAATTTATTTAAAAAAATTTTGCTTTTTCGAGACGGTTTCTCTGTAGCTTTGGAGCCTGTCCTGGACTAGCTCTGTAGCCCAGGCTGGCCTTGAACTCACAGAGATCCACCTGCCTCTGCCTCCCAAGTGCTGGGATTACAGGCGTGCGCCACCACCGCCCGGCTTTTTTTTTTTTTTTTTTTTTAAGATTTATTTATTTATGTATTTTGTGTGTGAGTGCTCTGTCTTCATGCACACTAGAAGAAGGTTCTGATCCCATTACAGATGGTTGTGAGCCACCATGTGGTTGGTGGGAATTGAACTCAGGACCTCTGGAAAAGCAGTCAAGTGCTCTTAACGGCTGAGCTATCTCTCCAGCCTGGGTTACATCTTAAAAATTTTTTTTTAAAGATTATTTTATGTGTATGAATGTTTGGCCTGCATATGTATGTATGTATGTATATATATATATATGCACATATATATATATATACATATACATATATATATATCTCCTACGAGTGCTGGGAAGAGGGCATTGGATACCCAGGAACTGGAGTTATGCAGTTAGTTGTGAGCTGTGATGTGGGTGCTAGGAACTGAACCTGGCCCTCTGTAAAAGCAACAAGTGCTTTATATGGCTGAGTCTCCAGCCCCATAAAGATTTGGTGTGTGTGTGTGTGTGTGTGTGTGTGTGTGTGTGTGTGTGTGTGTGTATTTGCATGCGCTCATGTGCCAGCTTCCCCTTCTAAGCAGCCAAGAGTGACTGGGCTGGGTTTCTGTGGGTGATTTGGTTCTGGCCCTCATGTACTAGGCCCTGTGGACCAAAGATGGCGTGTCTGTTGTTTACCCTTGCCATGCAGTCATCATCGTCCTACACATTGATACTAGACAGCAGAGATTTTTCCTTGGCCACACAGACAAGGTACATGACTCTTGGGCCTGGGTGGGGAGAGTGAACCTACCGGCCATATACCCTTCTGCTTCATTATGCTTCCCCAGGTCTCTGCACTGGCACTTGATGGGAATGATACACTGCTTGCCTCAGCCCAAGTGCAGCCTCCCAGCATGGTGCGTCTCTGGGACTTCCAGACTGGGGGATGCCTGTCCCTCTTCCGAAGCCCACTGCACACCATCTGCTCCCTCAGGTGCGGCAGCCTTGGGACAGGGCGGTGGGAGTGGGAGTGGGAGGTGCTCAGAGGCTGCTGACTTCATCTTCCACATCTACAGCTTCTCTGGCAGTGGTGCGCTCCTCTGCGGTGTGGGCAAGGACAAGCACGGGAGGACGGTAATGTGTCAGCAAAACTAGTACAGGAGGTGGGGCCCTGCCGCTTGGATAGTGAGCTCCACCCAGCCTCTGCTTTCTAAAGCTTTTGTTTATGTTTGTGTCTGTTTATTAAAGTGGTATGTATGGGGCTGGAGCGATGACTCTGGTTAAGAACACTGGCTGTTTTTCCAGAGCCCCCTGGGTTTATTTCCAAATATCAACATGGAGGCTCACAATTGTCTGGATCCCTAGTCCCAGGGGATCCAATGCCTTCTTCTGGCCTCTATGGGCACTGCACAGACAAACACTAATATACATAAAATAAAAATAAAATCTTTTTTAAAAAAGAGAGAATCGGGCTGGAGAGATGGCTCAGAGGTTAAGAGCACTGACTATTCTTCCAGAGGTCCTGAGTTCAATTTCCAGCAACCACATGGTGGCTCAGAACCATCTGTAATGAGATCTGGCGCCCTCTTCTGGCCTGCAGGCATACACACAGGCAGAACACTGTATATGTAATAAATAAATCTTTTAAAAAAAAAGAGAGAGAAAGAGAGAATCAAGATGGTCTGGGTGGGGTGACACATTCCTTTTGTTTTGTTTGAGACTGGGTTTCTCTGTAACAGCCCTGGCTGTCCTGGAACTTGTGCTGTAGACCTGGCTGGCCTCGAACTCACAGGGATCCTCTTACTTCTCTCTGCCTCTGAGTGCTGGGTTTAAAGCCCTAGCCTTGGGGAGGCAGAGGCAGGTGGGCATGTGTCTTGGCTAGTCTGGTCTACATAGTGAGCTCCAGGCCAGCTAGGGCTACATACTCCAAATCTGTATTTAAATGTTTAGTGTTGTCAGAGTTGTGGCATTTAGCTGCTCTGAAGTGACCCAGTGTTTTAGTATGGACTGCCTCTGGCTTTTTTTCCCTGAATGCTGGGAATCCAATCCAGGGCTTCACACGTTAGACAATTAATTGCCTTGCCACTGAAATATACCCAGCCTCAGTCAGGTTTTGCGTATATCTTTAGATAGCTTCAGCTGCACTCTGCCGACTTGACATCCAGGGACAAATTTCTGTGTCAGGGGAAAGCCTCTGGCTGTTTAGGGCCTGGGGCCTCAACTAGGCCTTTCAGTTCAGGGCAGAGCCAGGCAAAGATCTCACAGAGCTTGATGTCTGCACCTGGAGCTCATTGTGGGTTTGTTGCAGGTGGTGGTGGCCTGGGGCACAGACCAGGTGGGCCTTGGTGGCGAGGTAGTGGTTCTTGCAAGAGTGCATACTGATTTTGATATTCAGAACTTCCGGATTGCCTTTTTTGATGAAACCAGGTGATGTGGCCAGGCTATAAGGTACTGGGACAGGGTTTATTGGGCCTTGAGCCCCTCTGCTCCACTTTGCTTACTCCTCCATGCCTATAGGATGGCGTCATGTGGTAGGGGCAGTGTGCGGCTGTGGCGACTGCGGGGTGGTGCCCTGCGCTCCTGTGCTGTGGACCTAGGAGAGTACTGTGCTCTGGAACTCACTGACCTTGCCTTTGCACAGACCCCGGATGGCCACCGGGCACCCTCGGCCAGCATACTGTGAGTCCCTGCCCACAGGGTTACAGCCCACCCTGTACCTTGAGTACCCTACCTCACCTGTTACCTTCCTTGGGCAGCTTTGTGTGTAGCCATAGCGGCCACATTTTGGAGATTGACCACCAGCACATGGCTGTGCTGCACATCCGCCGCTTGCTGCCCACACAGCCCCCTGCTGTTCCGCTCACTGAGAAGCAGAACTTCAGCTCAGGTAGGTGGGCACCTGTCCCTGGGGGAAGTGACGTCACATTGAGGTGCTGATGCCTGCCCTTCCCAGGGTCCGGCATTGCCATCAGCAGCCTCAGCGTCTCTACTGCCACATGTGCTGTGGGCTCTGAGGATGGCTACCTGCGACTCTGGCCCCTGGACTTTTCCTCGGTGCTCCTAGAGGCCGGTGAGACTGCAGATGTCTGTCTATCCTAGCTTGGGGAGGGCTGGCCCTGCCACAGGGGAGATTGGGATCCTCTGGCTCTGGTTTTGGTAACACTATTCTTGGTCTGAACAGTGAGTTATGAGGTCGGGGGCTGTCCTGAGCCTGCCTGCCTGTCGATACAGTGCTGGCTGCAGACTGGTTTCTCAGGGGCTTTGGGGGCAGTGGCTAGTGGGCAGAAAACCCTGGTGACCTTGGCAGCAACAGAACATGTGGTCTGTGTCTTGGGGACCTCAGTGCTCACATCTTGTGGCTTTCTTGGAGCTAGTTCTGGAACTTGCTGGGTCCCAGAGGCTGCTGACCCATCCTTCCCACAGAACACGATGGCCCTGTGAGTTCAGTCTCCTTCAGTCCCGATGGCCTGCGTGTGCTGTCCACCACTACTTCAGGCCATCTGGGCTTCCTGGACGTCCCCTCCCGGGAGTATACTGTGCTGGCACGCTCCCACATGGCCCCAGTGCTGGCGCTTTCTACAGAACAGAACCGGGGACAGATGGCCACTGTGTCCCTTGACCACACTGTTCGCATCTGGGATCTAGCTACCCTCCAACAGGTGGGGAGTGGCAAAAGGCAGTCAGGGGATGGATCCAGATGCCACACTGAAAGGCTATGGGCAGGGGACCCACAGGGAACTTGGTCCTTCCAGCCCAGTCTCTGAAACTTGGTGTTAAAATCACATAGGCTACTCTTGTCTCTTGGCCCCTCCCACCCTTCCTGGTGGCCCCCTCCAGCTGTATGACTTCTCCTCTGGTGAAACCCCTTGTGCTGTCGCCTTCCACCCCACATTGCCAAACTTCTTCTGTGGCTTCAGCAGTGGGGCTGTACGCTCCTTCAGCCTGGAGGACTCTGGAGCACTGGTAGAACACACGTGAGTGCCCCCAGGGGACCCGGGCTTACACACTAGCAGTGAGTGTGGGACCCAAGTGGGGAAGACCCTTTGCAGGAAAGCCAGTGCCCCATGAGCCCCACCTTAGCTCCCAGGACCAAGGTCAGTGAGTGTCCCGTGTGTGGTGCAGGCGTCACCGAGGGGCCATCACCAGCCTGGTCATCACCCCTGACGGCAGATTCCTGTTCAGCTCCTGTTCTCAGGGCTCCCTGGTCCAGTACAGCTGTGCCGTCTCCCGATGCTGCGTCCTACGTGTGGCAGGTCAGGCTCCTAGCCACTCACACTGGCTCCAAGGCACTGCGGAAACCTGCCTTAGGTAGCTTCCCATTGCTGTGGTAAAGACCACGGCCATGAGCAACTTGAGGAAGAGGGTTTACTCATCTTGGAGCTCATACTGCCTCCAGGGAAGGCAGGAACTGAAGCAAATGCCATGAAGGAGAACTGCTCACTAGCTTGCTGCCTGTGGCTTGCTCAGCCTGCTTTCTCACACAACCCAGGATCACCTGCCCAAAAGTGGCACTGTCAAGATGGGCTGGGCCCTCCTATGTCAGTCATTAATCAAGAAAACGCTCTGCCGGGCAGTGGAGGCACATGCCTTTAATCCCAGCACTCGGGAGGCAGAGGCAGGCAAATCTCTGTGAGTTCGAGGCCAGCCTGGTCTACAGACAGCCGGGGCTGCTACACAGAGAAACCCTGCCTTGAAAAACCAAAAAAAAAAACAAAAAAACAAAAAAACAAAGAGGGAGAGAACAAGAAAAACAGAAAATGTCCCCACAGACTTGCTTATGGGCAAGTCTGACAGAGGAATGTTCTCAGTTGACATTCCCTCTTCCCAGATGATTTTGTTGTTTCAAGTTTACAAAAATATCTAACCAGAGCAGGGCATTGCTTCCACACTCAGGGCCTATGTTATGCCATGTGCCTCCCACCAAGGAGGGGTCTCTGAACCCTCTTCACAAGCCAAGGGTCAGTAAGGGTCTGTGCCTACTCCGCTGTAGAAGGTGGGTAGCTTGGGCACCAGGAAAGTGGTTAGGAGAAACCCGTTAAAAGGGCATCTGTGCCTTTGATGATCCTCCTTGACTTATGCCTGCCTGATCATGGCTTGTGAGGACTGGTGAACTCAAGTGCATGTTTTGTGGAAGCTGTAGAGGGCCAGTGTATGCTGCAGGGGAGATGGGATTAAATGTCTCCCATCACACCTGCTGACCCACTGCTCTGTGCTGCTGCAGCCAACATGGTATATCAGGATGGCCGCCCCAACCCCAATATTCTGGCAGTCAGTGGAGACAGCTGCCGGCTGGCCTTTGTGGGCCCCTCTAAGTGCATGGTGACAGTCATGGAGTCAGCCTCCTTGGACGAGGTGAGTGTGGGACCACCTAGGTCAGGGGTTCTACCTGGCTAGATGGAGTATGAAGTGGTCCAGGAGTAGGTGAGAGGCTGCCGTTGCTCAGAAGTAGCTGCAGGCCTATCTATGATACTAAGGGGTCCTGGACTCATCATGCTCCAAAAGGTCAGCTTCCCATGTGGGGCTATGTCTGGGTACCCAGGTAGGTGCTCCTGAAGCCACTTCCCTCCCAAGTTGGGTGGTGCCAACTAAACCTGGAGTTGGAGACTAGTGGTCTCTTGCCCCCCAGCTACTACACGTTGATGTCAGCACCCTCAACCTGGCCAGCAACCACCTGGACTGGGCTGTGGCTGTGTGCTTCAGCCCTGGGGACTCAGGCCATCTGCTGGTGTCCACATCCTCTAACAAAATTGTGGTACTGGATGCTGTGTCGGGACACACTATCCGGAAGGTGAGTCATGGGACTACGGGCAGCCGGCCTGCTGATCCTTCTCTCTTCCTGAAGCCTGGCCCCCAGGGCCCACTGCACCACCACAAAGGGGCGTCTTTGAGAGAACTTTATTCTAGTTTTCCAGTGTCCGCTCCAGAGCCTGCTCCTCTCTGGCTCTTAGTGAGGATTCGAGTTTGCTGCTGGCAGCCACTGGCCGGACCATTACAGTATGGGATTATCCAGCACAGGGGAACTCCGGCTGCCAGGTATGTGTGCTGTAAGCAGCAAGAGGCTGAGGAGCCCCCTGGAGGACCAAGCGAGGGAAGGCAGGGACTGGAAGGATGGGAGGTGATGTGTAGAACCCTCTGTCTGCTGAGGCCAAATCCTACACGGGGATACCTAGATCCTGGGAGCACAGGATCCTAGGCATGCTCCGGGCCCACAGGGATATGATTCTTGCTGTCCCCAGGTATACATTGGCCACTCTGAGCCTGTACATGTTGTAGCCTTCACCCCTGATCAGCAGCAGGTCCTCAGCGTGGGGGATGCCATCTTCCTCTGGGATGTCCTGGCTGCCCCTGAGAGGCAAGTGTCTACCCTTCGCCATGTCTGCGTGGGCCTTCTGCTGGCTGGCCCCTGACATCTTCTCTTCTTCTCAGTGACCCAAGTGAACCTGGGGTCCCTCCAGTCCATGAGGCCGGTGAGTGACCCAGTGTTAGTTGGTGTGGAGCTGACACTGGGTTGGGCATCCTCTCCCATGCCTGATGTATCTGTCATCACCACAGAGACTGCCTCCCTAACAGACAGATCCGATATGCCCAGCCCTGATACGGTCTTTCTATCTTTAGGCTCCAGCGTAGGACAGCTGGAGGACCTGGCTTCTGGGGCCAGTGGACTCCCTCGGCAGCAAGTGCCCATTCCATCTCCGGCATCCCCATCCCCATTGAGTGTCCATGACAGGCCCTTTGAAGGCAGCGCTGGTAATGGTTGGGCCCTGGGCAGGGCTGGGTGTATATGGGTTCAGTGTGCACCTTGGTGCTGATTCTGGAGTGATGTCAGGCCCGGTAGCTGTTTCCTTCTTTTCTTTCAAGACATGGTCTCACTATATAGCTCTGTAGACCAGGCTGGCCTCGAACTCACTGAGATCTGCTTGTCATGTGCCACCATATCTGGCTCTGTTTCCTTCTTCTTCTTCCTTCTTCCTCCTCCTTCCATTTATTTATTATCTATAGAAGAGGGCGCCAGATCTCATTACAGATGGTTGTGAGCCACCATGTGGTTGCTGGGAATTGAACTCAGGACCTCTAGAAGAGCAGCTAGTGCTCTTAACCTCTGAGCCATCTCTCCAGCCCCGTGTTTCCCTCTTCTTGTTGGCTCTAACCTAGGCACTTTCTCCACATCGGATGAGGAAGGACCCTGTGAGGAAAACCATGTTTCTGAGGCATTCCTTCAAGGCCAGGGGCCGACCCCACCTGTGCTCGTAGAGAGGGAGGCCAGTGGAGCTGGGGATGGTCCTCGGGAGGCTGCCAAGGGCTCTTGGGCACCAGCTGCAGTTCCTTATCACTGCAGCCAGACAGGTAAGCAGGTGGCCCCAGGCAGGGAGAGGCCTCTGTCAGGGCAGTTTGGGGCTTGTGCTAATCTTTCCTGAAAGATGAATTGAGGTCACCTCCAGGACTCTGGGGATCCTGCATACACAGGAACACAGCTCTCAGACTAGCAGGGTTGGGAGGCTTTGTGTCTGGGGAGGGGTCTCAGATGGTAGTGGGCTGTTCAGCTTCCTATGGCCTCCTCCTTCTCCTCTCAGGTGAATGGAGCCTTCGGAGAGTAAAGGCTGGGCTCCCAACCCGCCCGGACTCCTACAAGCACTTCACTGCTCGATATAAGGCCTCTACACGGGTCAAGGTTGGCAGCACACCATACTGCCACTAGGGTTTCTGAGAGTACTCCTCTCTGGTGAATGTGGGCCCTCAGCCTTCCCTGGGGTCTCTTGGGTCTTATTCCCAGAGGGGTAGCTTTCACTCCATCCTGCACCCACACATCCTCCACCCTGTAGCATATATCCTCAACCTACTGGTGCTCTGCTGGTCCCACCTCTGTCTCACGGTGCTTCCCCTCCCGGGCCCCTCCACACTCCAGGATCATCAAGTTGCTGGTTCCTGTGGCTCCATGTGTCCCACCTGTCTCCCTGTTATACCCTGGATCCCTTACCTGTGTATCTCCAGTCAGCTTACCCGTGTAGTTTTGGGGCCAGCTGTGCTGATGGCCAGCTTTCCGGGTCTGCTTCCTTGTAGAGTGTCTCCCTCCCTCCCGTTGGCAGGGAGCAGCTGCGACTGAAGGCCGTTGTGGGCTACAATGGGAACGGGCGGGCCAACATGGTCTGGAGGCCCAATACAGGTAAGGCTACCACCATACCCAGTCATCCTCTCGGGCCGGTCCTCCAGAGCAAATGAACGCTGGATGTCAGTTGAAGCTTCTGGAGTGCAGGGCACTGGCACATGCCCTAGTTGTTTGTGCTCAGGCTCCATGAGGTCTGACTGCCAGCAGTGACAGGGACATGGGCGTTTTCCTTGCCTGCAGGCTTCTTTGCCTACACGTGTGGCCGACTGGTGGTGGTCGAGGACCTGCATTCTGGCACCCAGCAGCACTGGCTTGGCCATCCCCAGGAGATCTCTACCCTGGCACTCAACCAGGATGGCCAGGTGCATACCCTGCCCATGTCCATGGGCACAGTACAACAGAGCTTGGTTCTAGCTCAGCAGGAAGGACACTGTCCCAGCCTCTCCTCCATTCAGCAAGGGCAGGCATACGCAGCTGCCTTCCTCCACTGACCACTCACCTTCCTGCCTTCAGGTCTTGGCCTCTGCCTCCTGCTGTGGCAACACAGCTGCCCGCTGTCAGATCCGAATTTGGGATGTCCCCAAGGGCCTGTGTCGGCACATCCTTTCCCACCATGACACAGCTGTACAAGCTCTGGCCTTCTCACCAGATGATGAGTTCCTTGTGACACTGGGTAGGTGGGCTCGGGTAGGCAGAGAAAAGGCAGGCTTCTGAGGAGCTAATGGCTGGACCATGCCTGACGTCCCTGTCTTGTGTCCTCAGGGGACTATGCTGACCTCACCCTTGCCTTGTGGAGCATGGCCACCTATGAACTCCTGTCATCTACTCGCCTCCCAGAGCCTGCGCATGGTGTGGCCTTCAACCCCTGGGATGCCAATGAGCTCATCTCTGTGGGCACAAGTGCCATTACCTTCTGGCTCCTGCAGCACCATGGGACAGACACCAGCTTCCAGGTACCAGGCTGTTGGCTGAGGTCTTTCTTTTTTTTTTTAATTTTATTTTATGTGCATTGGTGTTTTGCCTGTATGTATGTCTGTGTGAGGGTGTCAGATCCCTTGGAACTGGAACTACAGACAGTTGTGAACTGCCATGTGTTTGCTGGGAATTGAACCCAGGTCCTCTGGAAGAGCAGCCAGTGCTCTAAACTGCTGAGCCATCTCTCCAGCCCTGAGTTGTTTCATGGGCAACTTTACAGGATGGAGTCTGGTTGCCTCAGGACACGCTTGTGCTCTGACAGGTACACCGAGAACCAGTCCCCGAGGAACTGGGGACATCCGAGTTGACCTCACTCTGCTGTGGGGCCAGCCCCCTGCTCTACTGTGGCTCCAGCTCTGGCCAGGTCTGTGTCTGGGACACTGGCACTGGCCGCTGCTTCCTGGCCTGGGAGGCTGATGAAGGCGAGATTGGTGGGTGCCCAACAACCTCTCTGGCCCTCCAGCTGTACGAGCTGGTGCAACCTGGGGGGTAGGCATCTCATACCCATCCCATCTTCTAGGAGTGCTGCTGTGCTCGGGTTCGAGACTGGTCAGTGGCAGTAACACAAGAAGGCTGCGCCTTTGGGCTGTGGGGGTTGTGCCAGAACTGAGGCGCAAGGGCTCAAGTGCCAGGTGAGCTGCCATGGGCCTCTGTCCTGTACCTTCTCTTGAGTTTTGGCTGCAAAGTCTCAAGTTCTTGATGGATCCTGCAAGCCAGCACTCCTCTGTAGCAAAGCTCTCAAGTGAAGGCTGTCCTAAGTATCTGTCATCAGCTGGGTCCCTCCCTGAGAATCCACTCCGGCCTAGCAGGGGCCTTGCAGGCTGCAGACCAAGGAGATGGGCTTGAAGCGCCTGGGCTCTGTAGGGTCTTGGTTCCTTTACCCATGAGAACATAGCACCACTGGCTGCTAGTTCTCCCAATCACCTGGCGTACTCAGCTGGCTCGTGTCTCCAGCCTCAAGGTTCCTTTCCTCTATTCTTTAGATCCAATTCTGTTTTAATGGAGCGTGAGCTGACCCTGGATGGGGCTGTTGTGAGTGCCAGCTTTGACAGTGGCATGGACATGGGTGTAGTGGGCACCACAGCTGGCACACTCTGGTACATCAGCTGGACAGAGGGCACTAGCACCCGCCTCATCAGTGGCCACAGGAGCAAGGTGAGCTTGCTGGGCTGTTAAGGAAGACAGGATTTTCCCCCCAGACAGGGCAGGCTAGGGCAGCAAGCCCATTACTACCCTCCTTTTCTGCTTGAATCATCCTGTCTTCAGCTCATAGTAATACTTAGGGAGACTCAAGCGGGCCCTCTTGAGTCCAGGCATTGGATCGATTGTTAGGGGCCTGACTGGCTCTGCAGTGTTTCTCTATTTTACTTTCCTTTCTTGTAACTTGTTAAAGACCTCACATCACCTGCTGAGCACTTGCTGTAGGCTCCTCTGTTGACATCATCAGGGTCCTACTGTGGACTCCAGGTGGCTGGAGGCTCCAGCACATTCTGGTTGGATCTGCTCAGATGCAGTTGGAACTGATCTGGGTGTTTCAGGTGTGGTCAGATCTAGGGCCAGGCCAGTCAGATGATGGGAGTATCTGGATTTCTTCATGCCTGACAGTCACGTGACAGACCCTGCATGTGGCCTGTGTCGGGCTCCCTCCACTGTCCATCCGCTCTCCAGGTTCGTCCAGGCTGTGTGTCATGCTCCTGTCTTTCCTATGCCAGTCTCCTGTTGTTCCAATACCCAGCATGTTCTCCCTCCCACAGGAGTTTGGGTCTTGAGCCCTTGAACTGTGTTGGCAGTCCTGACTGCTTTCCAGCACTAAGGGTTGATAGGAGTTCCAGGCCATGAGATGAACCTCATGAGCCCACTGCTGGGTCAGCTGAATGGAGCTGGAGATGGGACCCAGGACCCTGAGCAACCCCTAGCCCTGAATTTTCTCCACAAGTCACATATCAGTTTACACTGAATTTCATTGCTTCCTGGCATCTGTGCCACCTTCCTCCAAAGATCCTGATTCCCAGTGGTGCCCACAAGATACATATCTGTTTTCTCTATCAAGACATTCAACAGCCTGAAGAAAACAAAAAGCCATAAAGCCACTCATGTTGCGAGCACTGGAGACGTGCCTGCTGGAGACACGTGGTCACATCATATATGTTTTAGGCTCTCTCAGTGTTTCCCGTGGGTTTCCAAGTCCCACCTACTCACGGGGTCATCCCCAAGTCTAGGGGAATAACATACACCTTCACGTGGAGGTCGTTGGGCCAAGTAGACTTGGGCAGAAGACAGATGTTCCTATATGGGCAGCCTGGTCCTGGAGACCAGGGTAGGAAAGACCCAGCTGGTCATCTCCTCAGTCATACTGGTCCCACAGGTAAACGAGGTGGTCTTCAGTCCCAGCGAGTCTCACTGTGCCACTTGTGGCGAGGATGGGAGCGTGAGGGTGTGGTCTTTGGCCAGCATGGAGCTGGTAATCCAGTTCCAAGTGCTGAACCAGGTAGGTGGGGAGTTGTGGGGGATTAGTGTGTGCTCAAAGCAGAGCCCAGGTCATGTGCTATGCTCCCGTGGGTGAAGCGGGTGCCTTTGTCTCCTCCCTGGGGAAATGCTGATTTTCCCCACCGTGGGACACTAGAGCTGCCTCTGCCTTGCGTGGACACCCCCATCCTGTGAACGCCCAGAGCAGCAGCAGGTGGTGGCAGGCTATAGTGATGGCACACTTCGAGTCTTCAGCATCTCTCGTACTGCCATGGAGCTCAAGATGCACCCTCACCGGACTGCTCTGACAGCCATTGCCTTCTCCACTGATGGTAAGGAGATGGCACCAGAGTGATGTGCCAACTGCATCTAGCCCACATCACACTTCAGGGCATGGGCTAGGCTCACAGCGTGGCAACATAGTCTCCATCTGGCACAGGTCAGACCATCCTATCTGGAGACAAGGATGGGCTTGTGGCTGTAAGCCGCCCCTGTACAGGAATGACCTTCCGAGTACTCAGTGACCACCGGGGTGCTCCAATCTCTGCTATCCAGAGCACAGGCAAAGAGGTAATGCTGGGAAGAGGTCTGGGGTGCTGTGGGCTGTGGGCAGGTTCTCACATCCCTCATTTCTCCCAGTATGAAGACCTAGGGGTAGAGGGTGGAGAACTGTGGCTCGCTGCAAGCGGGGACCAGCGGGTCAGCATCTGGGCCTCTGACTGGCTCCGGGACCGCTGTGAGCTCCTGGAGTGGTTGAGCTTCCCTGCACCTGCCACCTCAGAGGTAAGCATTCCAGGGGCATGTGGGGGGGGATTGGGGCCTGCACGCTCAACACAACACACTATTTCTCACAGGCTCTAGGCCTCCTGCCCCCATCTCTTGCTGCCTTCTGCCCTTGGGATAGGGCGATACTGGTGTGCGTGGGCCTTGGTACACATGAAGAGGTGCTCTTCTATAGCCTCCGCCAAAAGCAGGTCTGTGCACTCCTGAGAGATGCTGCATCGTAGGTGGGCATCCAGGGCTGTTCATCGCAGGGTCATAAGGTCATGGAGCCTGGGCGGCGTCCCTAGCACGAGTGCCCAATGTCACGCTGCCTGCTGTCTTCCTACAGGTAGTGCAGAAGATGCCGCTGCCCTTCTTTGCCATGTCCTTGAGCCTGTCCCCAGGGGCCCAGCTCATGGTGGTTGGCTTTGCTGGTGAGTGCTGGTAGACACACTTGTGCTGTTTTGGGGGATGGCAAACTGGCTCACCCACTCTTCACCTCTGTGCTTTGGGGCTCCCTCTCTATGAAGAGTGTGGAGTCATAGACCCAAAGAGGGCCTAATTTCAAAGGCAAGGTGCAAGTGCAGCACCTGCACTCGGGCAAATAGGGCAGATTTGATGGCTTCAGCCATAGCAGGTTTGGGGATATGGAGATTGATCATGGCCTTGACTCCACTCAGCAAGATTCCCTGGTGCCAGCATTGAGTCAGGCCGGGGGCACGAGAGGATTGGGCATCCCTCTGGATGCTGCCTGGCCCTCACCTTGTCATCTACCCACAGAATGCATGCTGAGGCTCCTAGACTGCGTGTCAGGGACTGCCCAGGACTTTGAAGGCCATGATGACTCAGTACACCTGTGTAGGTTCACCCCGTCTGGCAAACTGCTCTTCACAGCTGCTCATAATGAGATCCTGGTGTGGAAAGTCACCAGCCCCTGAACTATTGCTAGGAACATAAGCAGAAAAGCCAGGCTGTGAATTGCTGTATGCTGAGCCAGGATGTCTGGGACAGGCTCCAGAACTACATATCTTGAATGTGGGTGACCTGAACAGATTAAGAAGGCAATGTCTTAGAATGTGTGAAGACATGGATTCGATCCCCAGAATCACTCCCCGCCACACACACACACACACACACACAAGACTTAATATACTGGGAAGGTTTTTCACATAAGGTTGTTTTATTGTTTTTATTTTGTACAGTTTAAATAAATAAAAGCTGGCATTTGTTATATCGATACATTGTTTTATTATTGCCTCATAAATTGCATCTTTGCATCACTTCTGTTCTGAGCTCAGCCTTTGCCCCTACCCCAAGCGTGCCCTTTGTCCAGCCTTGCTCACCACTGGCCTGTCTACTGGAGAAACTTACAGGGTCCAAGAAAACTGGCTGCACCATCTGCAGTGTTAGGAGCACCCGTGTGGCGGCGCCGACGCGTAGCTCAGCCTGCGTTGCGCGGGCGGGACCGGAAGTTTGGATGAGGGCGGGATTGAAGACAGGAAGTGTGGGGCCTTGAGCGGGGTGAAGGAGAGGGTTGGGGTTAGGGTTGGGTCTAGTTTGGTCCCTTTTGGGCTGGGGGGGTGGGGGTGGGCTTGGGGTGCTGCTGTGGGCGGTAGCCATGCGGCGCGACGTGCGTATCCTGCTGCTAGGCGAAGGTAAGCGCTGGCGCCGCGGGCAGACGGGGAGGGTCGGCGTGACCTCGACGGTGCTCCTGACTACTGTTCCTCTACGTGCGCAGCCCAGGTCGGGAAGACTTCTCTGATCCTGTCGCTGGTCGGCGAGGAGTTTCCTGAGGAGGTGCGCCAGCTGGATTGGACACTGGGGGCGGATGCGAGGCTCTGGGCGGCTGGACTCCGCAGTCAATTCCAACCCACCTGTTGCAGGTCCCTGCCCGCGCGGAGGAGATAACCATCCCCGCCGATGTCACCCCGGAGAAGGTGCCCACCCACATCGTGGATTACTCAGGTATTTCCAAGTGCTGCCCCCCAGCCGGTGTGTATTGGGCTTTTAGCCGATCTGCACTGAGCCCAACAGCCTCTCTGCATCGGGTTCTCTTTCCCTCTAGAAGCGGAGCAGACAGAAGAGGAACTTCAGGAGGAGATCCACAAGGTGCGGTGCATCTTGAGGGCCCGTGGGTACCGAGCCCGATTTATTGGTCCCAACTTGCTGCCACCTAGTCTTAATCGGCTTCCTCTTCTGTGGAGCTGGATTAAGGTGACAGGCTGTGCTTGACTCTGATAATTCGGCTGTGACCTTCAGGACTGAACGTTGTTGGCATTCCCGGATCACAGCATTCTGGAAACCAGGACTGATGTAGTGCCTCTGTTAGTGCTTAGGGAGGGAAGGGATCTCCCTCCTTTGCTCCTTCCCAGGGTCTAAGGGGAGCAGATACATGTGTCCTTCACGACTTCTCCTTAAACACTATATTCTCCTTCCCTAGTACCATGGCTCTGTACTCCAGTTTACTGCTCTGGTTCCCCAGACTGTGGTGGGTGCCATCTTAATTAGGAGTTAGCCATTGCCAGAGTTACCATGTTCTCGAGTGCAGTCCTTCAGCCTTTGTGTCTCCTTGCTTTTGTCCACAGCATCCTTGCTGCTTGTACTGAGCTAGAAAATGAGATTGTGGTCAAGACTGTACCTGTGGTGGGTCTGTCATAAGCACTTAGGGCAAGGATGTGTTTACTGAGCCATGGTGCTTGTGTCTCACGTCTCTTAGGGAGTGCTGGCAGGAAGAGGTTTGTTTGGTAAAGGTGGGCTTCCCAGTCTTCAGAGCCCCAGCCCATCCTGCTGTGAGCACCTGGGCCATGCTAGAGTGACCCATGCAGTTTATAGTTAGCAGGCAGCCTCTAGTCACCCTGTGTCTTGCTTTCCCTTAGGCAAATGTAGTGTGTATGGTGTACGATGTGTCTGAGGAAGCCACCATTGAGAAGGTGAGCAAGAGGGGGTCTCCTTGTCCACTCTCGGCCCCTGCTGCTAGTGCCTGGCTTAGTTGGCAGTTGACCTGGGCAGTACATAGTGGCTCTTGATCCTCAGTCCTCATTCCCAGCCTCTTCTCTATTGAGCTTTTCAGGATGCCCCATACCTCTGAGCAAGGGACCCCAGCCTGCATGGGGAGATTGCAGCTGTTAGGATCAGACAAGTCCCTAGCTGTCATCCGCTGTCTCCCACCAGCTTCATCCACAGGACCACAGTTGGCTTCCAACTCTCCTCCACTCCTAAAGCTTGTTTAGCCCCAGGTAGGGGAGCGTGGACTGTGAGCATGGGTGCATTCTTTCCTCACACTTGGACTTTGTCTTTCAGATCCGAACCAAGTGGATCCCCTTGGTGAATGGCAGGACTGCAACGGGGCCCAGGTGACCAGCAGGGCCTCAGCTAGGGGGATTAGACCCCACCTGCTCCCCATCCCTGGTGATCATGGCCTCTCTCCCAGGTTGCCCATCATCCTGGTAGGCAACAAGTCAGACCTGCGACCAGGAAGTACCATGGAGGCTGTGCTACCCATCATGAGCCAGTTTCCTGAGATAGAGACCTGTGTAGAGGTAGGCGGGGTTTGAGGAGGGCTGTGAAGACCCTGCAGCAGCTCCCTCTATCCGACTTGGATCCCTCCTTGATTCTGTCCTCACCCTTGTCCAGTGCTCAGCCAAGCACTTGAGGAATATCTCAGAACTGTTCTACTATGCCCAGAAGGCTGTTCTACACCCCACGGCCCCCCTTTACGACCCTGAGGCCAAACAGGTGAGCAGTGGGTGAGGGCCACACACTTACTTCCCCAAGACTGACCCCAGGGTCTGTGTGGGGTGTTGAATAAGGAGAGCAAATGCATGGGGGCACTGGCGGGGTGAACAGGGAAAGGGCCACTTGGTGTTGTATCCCCACAGCTAAGACCTGCGTGCGCCCAGGCTCTCACACGCATCTTCAGACTCTCAGACCAGGACCTAGACCATGCGCTCAGTGATGAGGAGCTCAATGCCTTCCAGGTGTGGTCCTGCCCCAAGACCCTAGCTGCCCTCATACAAGAGTAATCATGGTGGGGGAGGGGGGCAGCTGACTGATCTGAAGCACTTTCTTACTGGAGGTAGAAGTCCTGCTTTGGCCATCCCCTGGCCCCACAGGCCCTAGATGATGTGAAGAGGGTAGTATACAAGAATGTGGCAGGTGGTGTACAGGACAACCGGCTGACCCTAGAAGGTGAGGCAGACATCATCTTATGCCCTTATGTGTGGGGAGTGGCTGGGCTGAGAGCTAGCCCTCTACCCTTTCACAGGTTTCCTCTTCCTGAACACACTCTTCATCCAGCGTGGCCGGCATGAAACCACGTGGACCATCCTACGGCGCTTTGGTTACAGTGACTCACTGGAGCTGACGCCAGACTACCTCTGCCCACCGTGAGTTGCAAGCGGGTGGGCAGTGGGACTTATACTCTTGGGGTGGGTCCTGCTCACTGTCTGGGACTGGGGGGAGGCCCTCAACACTGGCTTCCTACTGAATCTGCCTTGATCTTGTGACCTGGGGACTCACTTGGTCTCTCAACACACATTTAGAGCCACTCCCCTTGCCTAGCCCCACCCATGTGACCAGAGGGTTCTGTTGGGAGTGCCTGACTGCCCAGGCAGGTCCTGCATTGTGACAGTTGAAGTGTACTAGACTGCCTCTGGCATCCCCACAGCCTCCATGTACCCCCGGGCTGCAGTACAGAGCTTAACCACCGTGGCTACCAGTTTGTGCAGCGGGTATTTGAGAAGCATGACCAGGTGAGCACCGCTACCTCACCTGCCCCTCGACACACCGCAAACACATGTCACCATAGCCCCTCTGCCTGTAGGACCATGATGGTGCCCTCTCACCCACGGAGCTCCAGAATCTCTTCAGTGTGTTCTCAGTGGCTCCCTGGGGCCCTGAACTCTCACACACAGTCCCCACTCAGGCTGGCCGGCTGCCCTTGCATGGGTATCTTTGCCAGTGGACGTAAGTACAGTCTGTCTGTCTGTCTGTCTGTCTGTCTCTACCCACCCTTGCCTTACTCTCTTTAGCACTGTACCTCCCTTTACCCCCAGCCTGGTGACCTACCTAGATGTCCAGCACTGCCTTGCACACCTTGGCTACCTGGGCTACCCCACCCTCTGTGAGCAGGACTCCCAAGCACAGGCTATCACAGGTGGGTAACTACTTTTTTGGTCCCTGGGACCGGCACCTCCTCAATAGCCAACCCCCTCACATGAGCTTTTTACAGTTACGCGTGAGAAGAGGCTAGACCAGGAGAAAGGGCAGACACAGCGCAATGTTCTTATGTGTAAGGTGTTGGGAGCCCGAGGAGTGGGCAAGTCGGCCTTCTTACAAGCCTTCCTTGGCCACAGCCTACGGGTGAGAATTGTGGTAACCCCAACCTCTACCTGGGAACGCAAGGGGCAGAAGAGGTGCCATGAGTTCCACTCTGGAGCCAGCAAAACAAGGCTTCTTTCCTGTTGTCCACACAGGAAGACAGGGAACTCCTGGAGGACCCCCCGATGCACACCATCAATACAGTGCGGGTCAGCGGACAGGAGAAGTACCTGATTGTGAGTGAGCGACTGTGCCACCTGTCTTGGAGGGTAGACCTGCAACACTCCATGTTCCCCATTCTTCTCCTAATAGAGCTGTCCCAGGGTGGCCCTTGGGGAGCCGAGCCTTGGGGAGGTCGCTAAGGCTATTGTTTGTCCCAGCTGTGTGAAGTGAGTGCTGATAGCCTGCTGGACACCTCTCTGGACACTACCTGTGATGTCGCCTGCTTAATGTTTGATAGCAGTGACCCCAAGACCTTTGTACACTGTGCTACCATATACAAGGCAAGTCCTGACCTGGGATCCTGTAAGGGGATCCCAGCCATAGGCTGGCTAGATAGGCCAGCAAGCTTTAGCTCTCACATGTGTTTTTCCTGGCAGCGCCATTACATGGACGGGCAGACCCCCTGCCTCTTTATCTCCTCCAAAGCTGATCTCCCTGAAGGTGTTGCCTCACCAGGCCTGTCACCAGCTGAATTCTGCCGTAGGCACCGGCTGCCTGCCCCCACCTCATTCTCCTGCTTGGGACCAGCACAGCCCAGCACAGCTGTCTTTACCCAACTTGCTACCATGGCCACCTTCCCGTGGGTATACCTAACACAGCCTCAGTGTGGGGTGGCTATCCCGGGGCTTAGTCTGTCATCTGGGTACAAAGGTGTCAGAGCTGCAGGGTGGCGCCTGTGGCTCAGAGAGCCGTGGTGGTGTCCTCCTTTGGCCTGGCCTCTTACTGCTTGTGACACGGGTTTTCAGCAGTGAGCTTTCAGCACATGCTTTGCACATTCCTCTCTCCACAGACACTTGGTGCACACAGAGCTGCACCCCACCTCCTTTTGGCTCCGAGGAATGCTGGTGGCTGTGGGGACTGCGGTGGCAGCTGTCCTTAGCTTCTCACTGTACAGGGTCCTAGTGAAGAGCCGATGATGAAGGACCCAGGAGCCTCTCGTGACCAAGGCACTGCACACTGTGGTGCCTTGTGGATGCCCACACGGCAGAGGAATATGGGCTTTCAGTAATGGCTGTGTGGTTACAGGGTCCCCGGGATTGATGTGGGACTTTGCTCAGGGACTTTGTCTAAATCCTTGGCTTCAAAAACCTCTTGTTCCATAACAGGGCTGTGTTTTGCCCTGTCCTGCTGGGACTGAGGGTCCAGGTGGCAGGTTTAAGGCCTTAGCCTTGGGTGGAGTATTGTGTGTTAGGGGCTGGGCTGTGGGTACAGAAGCCAGGGACCAGGACCAGGAGTTCTCAGGGTGCTTCCTGGTTCTGAATGGCCAGTAGGCATGTGGGGGGACAAGAGGTGGTGGTCAAATCGGAGAGGGACCTGATAGTCACAGAGTTCCCACCTATCTTTACCCGCTGCTAAGCAAGTGGAATTGGGTTCCCTGATTAAACTTCATTTGTCTTTTCCATCTCTTGGATATTGGTCTCTCAAGACGGCTTTTTCTTTCTTTTAAAAAAAAATGCTTATTTTTTATGTTTGTTTTGCATGTATATAAGTGCACTGTGTGTGTGCCTGGCTCCCATGAAGGCCAGATGAGAGTGTCAGATTCCCTGAAACTGGAGTTAACTGATGATTGTAAACCTCCACGTGGATGTTGGGAACAAATCCAGGTCCTCTGCAGGAGCAGCAAGTGCTCTTAACCGCTAAGCCATCTCCAGCCCCATAAAGATGGCTTTTCTTCAGTCGGTCTTTTTTTTTTTTTTTTCCCCAGAGCTGAGGATCGAACCCAAGGCCTTGCTCTTGCTAGGCAAGTGCTCTACCACTGAGCTAAATCCCCAACCCCAGCAAGTAGAGGTTTTTGTTTGTTTTTTGAGACAGGGTTTCTCTGTGTAGCTTTGCGACTTTCCTGGATCTCGCTCTGTAGACCAGGCTGGCCTCGAACTCACAGAGATCCACCTGCCTCTGCCTCCCGAGTGCTGGGATTAAAGGCGGGCGCCACCACTGCCCAGCTTCAATCAGTCTAAACTTCTGTGTGTAGATTAGAAATATCACCTGACCCTCCTGTCTCCCTCTGTTCCTGGGTTCCTATTTTTTATTTTTTATTTTTTTGGTTTTTTGAGACAGGGTTTCTCTGTGTAATTTGTTGCCTGTCCTGGACTAGCTCTGTAGACCAGGCTGGCCTTGAACTCACAGTTTAATCCTAAATGCTGGGATTAAAGGCGTGTGCCACTGCCGCCCAGCAGCTGGGTCCCTATTCTGAGGTCTCCTACCAGTCAGAGTGGCAAATGGCTGTGGAAGATCCAGTTGAGGCCTGCTGTCTAGGAAAGTCAGCCTCCACCAGTGGATTGGCGAATGTGTGACAGGTCCAATGCTGGTGCCTATTTCTTCCCTGGGAATGTAGCTTCTGTGGTGGTGGTTCCTTAGTACCGCATACTGCAAACTTCAGCCCAGTTAGCCTGCCTGGCTATGATGAGAACCTAGGCTTTATGTGTAGCCTGACTTACAAGTAAGGGATAGAGCATAGATCCCAGCTGAGGGGGCTGAGGACAGTGGGGCTCAGAGTTGATCCTTCAAAATAGCCTACCAGCAAGAGCACTTGAGACAGGAATCCACATACCCAGATAAGTGGTGTGTCATTTGAGTTGGGGCAGGTAAGTACTCCCTGCCCCCAAATGTCTGCCTAATGGGGATCCTTGAAAGAGGAGGCTTCTTCTGTCTGCCAGTGTCCCAACCTACTGGCCTTCTGTCCCACTAAGCATATGGACAGGATGGGGTTTTTTTTGTTTTTGTTTTTCCCCCAGACGGTTTCTCTGTGTAGCTTTACACCTTTCCTGGAACTCACTTGGTAGCCCAGGCTGGCCTCGAACTCAGAGATCCACCAGGCTTTGCCTCCCGAGTGCTGGGATTAAAGGCATGCGCCACCACCGCAGCCAGGATGCTTTTTGTAGCAGCTGTATCCCCTATAGAGGAATTGCCATTGCATCTCTGCAGCAGCAGATTCCTTTCCTTTTTTTTTTTTTTTTTTTTGAGTGACACTTGGAGGGGTTGCCATGGTTACACATCTCCCAGGTCTGTCACCTTCTCTGTCCTCAGGAACAAATGCCCTCTCTATCTAAGCTGCGGTCCTACCTTCCTTCAGAAGGCTATGGGTCTGCCTGGTTACACCTGTGTCTGACTTTGGGCCTTTGCACTGGGAGCCCTGCTGTCTCAAATCCAGTGCAGGAGTATTTGGTTAGAGCTTAAGCCTTAGCCACAAATAGGGGGAAGGGTGTGAGTCTTGGTCTGAGCAGTACCCTACCACCTGGTGTCTGGGCTTGCTTTGCAGGACCTAGGGCTTCCTTGCTGGGACACCGCAAATAATCATGAGATTGTCTACTGCAAGCAGCTCCCAGCTCAGGAAAAAGTCTGTGATGGGGAGCAAATGGACCTTAACATTCCGGGGATGGGTCACAGACCTATTTTTTAGTCAGGGAAAGCTTCCTAGAGAAGGTGCTAAACATGCCAAATACAGGAACCAGAAAGGCTGCATAAGAGGGATATTAGGTGCCGCAGGTTCCCAGCTACGGCCTCCTGGGAGAAGCTTCTGCAGCACGTAGTGCAAGAGCTGTGCGCAGGCGGTGGTTCTGGGTCGAGCTGTTTGGTGGGGGACGGTTCTACCCAGGATGTGCGTCGCGTAGGGGCGGCGCGTGCGCGTGCGGGGTACGCGCGTGCTCTGCCCGTGTGCGCGCAGGGCTGGCATCTCGGTGACGCCGTCTGAGCTTGGTGCTCGCAAAGCAGAGCAGGCGGAGCGGGCCGGCCGGGGCGGAGCGGAGCGGTCCGCAGAGCAGCCCCTCCCGGCCTCGGCCGACCCCAGCCCTCGTCCCGGCTCTATGGACAGGAGCTCGCTGCTGCAGCTCATCCAGGAGCAGGTGCGTGGTGGGTGGGAGCTGGCACTGCCTTGGCGCCCTTCCAGCCGGTGAGGGGCTCTGGGGGGAGGGACCATGCTCACAGAAGGCCCTACCAGGCAGCCACCTCCGAAGCCTCCCCTCTCTGCACGACCTTGGCCTGAGACTCACGACCCCAGGAAAGGTCTGGCTTCACTGGGTTTCCACGGAAAGCTGGGGAGGGAGGGTGGTGGTCCTTGGACCTAGATCCACCCCTAGTCCTCCCCCTTCTAGAACTGGTAGGTGAATATGAGGTGATAGAGCAGCCAAGCCAGGCACCTTACCCTGCCATGGCCTGGAACAAGCTGGTTCTAGCAAACAGGCACTGACTGCCACCAAAGTCCAGCCTTCCTGGCCAGCCTGGCTCAGCCCTGTGGCTGGGGGTTGGCCTACCCTCTACTCCCCCACCACAGCAGCTGGATCCTGAGAATACAGGCTTCATCGGTGCGGACACCTTCGCTGGCCTGGTACACAGCCATGAGCTGCCCCTGGACCCCACCAAGTTGGACATGTTGGTGGCTCTGGCTCAGAGCAACGAACGGGGCCAGGTCTGCTACCAGGAGCTGGTGGACCTGGTCAGTGCCATGGTGTGTGGGCAGCAGGGGAGGGCCTCAGGCCTGGTCAAGCACAGAACTCTGGCCAAAGCTGGGTGGGCAGGCAGCTTACTGGGTAGGGCTTACGGACCTGGGCAGTGTGGAATAGGGCTTTAAACTATTAGCAGCTATGGAGCCAATGAGGGCAGGGTTCCATAGGAACAGTACTGTCACCCACAGTAAGACCTCTTCCCTTCAGATCAGCAGCAAGCGTTCCAGCAGCTTCAAGAGGGCCATTGCTAATGGACAGCGGGCGCTGCCTCGGGATGGACTGCTAGATGAGCCAGGCCTGGGTGTCTACAAGCGGTTTGTGCGATATGTGGCCTACGAAATCCTGCCCTGTGAGGTGGATCGTCGCTGGTATTTCTACCGGCACCGCAGCTGCCCACCCCCTGTGTTCATGGCCTCTGTCACCCTTGCCCAGGTGGGCCTGCCCACATGCTGCCCCGGGGCCTCCTGAGTCCCTAGTCTTGACCAGCCCTAACACTAGTGTCCCCAGATCATCGTGTTCCTGTGCTACGGGGCACGTCTCAACAAGTGGGTGCTCCAGACCTACCACCCTGAATACATGAAGAGCCCTCTAGTGTACCACCCAGGACACCGCGCTCGCGCCTGGCGCTTCCTCACCTACATGTTCATGCATGTTGGGTAAGTGAGCCTTGGGGTTCCAGAGTCCTGTCCCCTCACCTCCCAGCACCTGCCCATTGACTCTGAAGGCTTAACTCCCACGGGGGCTCGCGCTGCCTGATGTGCTCTGGGGGTTGGCAAGGCACACCTCTGATCACTCCCCCCAATGCTCCTTTGTGTCCAGGCTGGAGCAGCTAGGGTTCAACGCCCTCTTGCAGCTCATGATTGGGGTGCCTCTGGAGATGGTACACGGTGTACTTCGCATCAGCCTGCTGTACCTGGCAGGTGTGCTGGCAGGTGAGACAGGCACATTGGTGAGTGGGTCCCCTGCCTACCTCACCTGGTGAGCTGAGGGCCAGCTGTGCCTTCACCTCTCTTTGCCCACAGGCTCCCTGACTGTCTCTATCACAGACATGCGTGCCCCTCTTGTAGGGGGCTCTGGAGGGGTCTATGCCCTGTGCTCAGCACACCTGGCCAATGTTGTCATGGTAATGGGACTGCCCTTCTGGGGAGGTGGGAAGGGGCCCACTGGATGTGCTTCACAGCCTGTCTGCCTGCCCCCACCAGAACTGGGCTGGGATGCGGTGTCCATACAAGCTGCTGAGGATGGTGCTGGCTCTGGTGTGCAGTGAGTAATGGGGCAGGCGGGGCGCTGGGAGGCCCTCTACCTGCAGACAGGGCCTCTCCCACCTGTTGCTCCCTCTGCAGTGAGTTCCGAAGTGGGCCGGGCTGTGTGGCTGCGCTTCTCCCCACCACTGCCTGCCTCAGGCCCACAGCCCAGCTTTATGGCACACCTGGCTGGTGCAGTGGTAGGTGTAAGCATGGGCCTTACCATCCTTCGAAGCTATGAGGAGCGCCTGAGGGACCAGTGCGGCTGGTGGGTGGTGCTACTTGCCTATGGCACCTTCCTGCTTTTCGCCATCTTCTGGAACGTCTTTGCCTATGACCTGCTGGGTGCCGATATCCCCCCTCCACCTTGACCTGCTCCTTAGGGCCATATGGCTAGAGCCTGGCCTGCAGTGGGTCAACCACCAGGTGGGCCTGCATGTCTGCCCTTATGAATGGACCTGCTTTTCCCCACAGGGGCAGGCGGGCCCTGTGGTCCACCAGGTTGAGGCCAAGTCTTACCGAAGCCCTTGCTGCCCCTCCCAGGCCTTTCTGGGGGAGGGGTACTACTAGGCTGGGGCTGGGTGGAGGTCCTTGAATGTGGCCCTAGAGGAGAACCCCTTCTTCCCCACCGATCCCCAGGACTTGCAGTCTGAGCCTTTTTGGAGAATGAATAAATATTTTACACAGCACTAGGTAGCTGTCCTGGGGCTCTGCAGACTTGTCTGCCCCCTCACCTACACTGTATGGGACATCTCCCCTCCAGGATGGTCTGTCCTCCCTTTTCTCTGGAAGCTCTGCACCTGGCTTGAGGTGGTGGCTTTACTTCTCCAGGCCAGGGCCAGAATCCATATAGGAGGTGGGGCCCGTGATAAGAGACTGGACTTCTGGGTCAGGCCAAGTTCAGCGATCATTTATTGTGCTCCGAGGGTCTCCAGTCTCCTGTTCTCTCCCTTCCAAAGATAAGCCCTCACCAGAGCCAAGCTCACTTGGCAGGCCTACAGTCCTTTATGGCAGTCGCTGGTGAGGACTGCAAGGGTCCTGGGGTCCAGAGTTACTAGTCGCCTGATCCTGATGGGGTCTTGCATGACCTCCCGGGCCCCAGCATTTGGCGCACCTTGGCTCAGGAATGCAGTGCGCTCTTGCAACTGGGTCAGAAACAGCAAGTAGTGTTTAACTGTGTACGGCAGGGCTAGCGAGGCACTGTAGCCACCGCCCCTTCGTATATGAAAGCTGCCACCTCCGAAGCTCCTGCCGCCAGGACCACTGCAAAGAGTGACAGGGAGGTTCTGGGGATAGCTTCTTGGAGCTAAACCTCCTAGAGTCCCCGCCCAACTTAGGCAAAGGTGCTCCCTACTCACTCCGAGGCAGTGACAGAGACCATGCAGCGCACAGATCAGCAGAAAGCCAAGTTCGGCTCCTCCAACTGCGGGGGTGGGGTCGGGTCGGGTGGGGGAGCCAGTGGACAATGGCTGCAGCAGCAGGGGCTAGGAGCCGCTCTTCTACAGACCATGGGATCAACGGGCCCTAGGTGCAAGCGCTCTCCAGGGAAACCTGCTGGCTCCGCCCTTGAAGAAGCTCCTCCCCATGACAGCAAGAAAGGGAGTGTCCAGCCGCGCATCCGCAGTTTCCTCTACAGCAGCCACTGCAGGTCCTTTGGTGTCAACGTGTCACGTGCTGGCTTCTCAGCCATTAATGGCCGCAGGCAGCTCCTCCCGATTCCCAGGGAAGCCCCGCGAGGACGGTCTGACCCGCCGGCCTCCCTCCCTTTCCTTCCCTCAATTCCGCGGTCCTACCAGCGGTCCAGACGCTCCCAGGCTCCCGCGTGCGCCCGCATGGCGCGCAACGACAGCGGTCCAGTGACCGCTCCTCGGAGGACCACTTTTCAAGGGCCGCTGCCACGTTTCCCAGCAGTGGGCCGGAGGGCGGGGCCTGAACGCGGAGGGGGCGGAGCCTTGGTCTGAATAGCGAGGATAGGTCCTGGCTACTGCGGGGCGGGGCCCGTAGAGAGCGCGGCCGTAGCATCGTGAAGTGGCTCAGCAGCCGCGAGGCTCCGCCTTTGCTCACGTGTCCTCATGCCAGCCCCGCCCCACGCCGGAAGTTCCGGTGGCGGATCGCCGACCGGGCGGAGCTGATCGCTGCGCGGGCTGCGAGAGCTAGGTGGCCGGGCGTGGAGCCCAAGCCGTGCCGCGCGGCGCCATGAAGGGCAAGGAGGAAAAGGAGGGCGGCGCGCGGCTGGGCACTGGCGGTGGCAGCCCCGATAAGAGCCCGAGTGCGCAGGAGCTCAAGGAGCAGGGGAACCGGCTCTTCGTGGGCCGCAAGTACCAGGAGGCGGCGGCCTGCTACGGCCGCGCCATCGTGAGTGCGGGGGGCGGGGGCGGGGGCGGGGCCCGATGTGCCTCCCAGTTCTGTGATTCTGGGACGATTTTCTGGCAGCCAGGACTCGGTAGCTAGCTTGTTCCCCTGGCTCCAGGATTACTGTTCCCGAGCCCAGGCATGGTTGTTTAGGAACTGGCGAGCGGGATGCTTGAGACAGGCTTAGGATGACACCAGGAACCCTTGCCCCTTGAGGGGCCCAAGTCCAGAACAGGGAGAGAGGTTCTGGGTAATGTTCACAAAAGCAGTTATAGTTAAAAGAACACAGCCAGAATCCAGAGCTCTGGCAACCCGGAAACCTCCAGTTTCTCGATCTCAGTCATGGGCTCCAGAACTGGAACATTACCCGGATCGTTGGTGGCTGTCAGCGTCCCGGGATAGAAGGATCCAGATGAGCCCACAGTCTTTATGTTGTCTGGCTTTGGTCCCTAGACCCGGAACCCACTTGTGGCAGTGTACTACACCAACCGGGCCCTGTGCTATCTGAAGATGCAGCAGCCTGAACAGGCACTTGCTGATTGCCGGAGAGCCCTGGAGCTGGATGGGCAGTCTGTGAAGGCGCACTTCTTCCTGGGGCAGTGCCAGCTAGAGATGGAGAGTTACGATGAGGCCATTGCCAATCTGCAGCGAGGTGGGCTAACAAGATGCCAGGTTGTGGGCACCTTGGGGCCAGCATTGTTGACAAGTGTAACTTAAAGTGTCCACTCCCCCAGCCTATAGTTTGGCCAAGGAGCAGCGGCTCAACTTTGGGGATGATATCCCTAGTGCCCTTCGCATTGCTAAGAAGAAGCGTTGGAACAGTATCGAGGAACGGCGCATTCACCAGGAGAGTGAGCTGCACTCTTATCTCACTAGGCTCATTGCTGCTGAGCGAGAGAGGTGAGTCGCCCCCCCCCCCCATGCTACTTCTTCGGGTTGACACTGAGTCACCAGCACAAGAGTTTATTGAAAGAACACTGGAACACGGGAAGCCCAGGAGGCAAGAGGCCTGAAATTTGGGAAGGCTCTGGCATTTTCTGGTCAGGACCATCATTGACTAGCTTCTGGTTAACTCTCAGGGAACTGGAAGAGTGTCAGAGGAACCACGAGGGTGATGAGGATGATGGCCACGTCCGGGCCCAGCAGGCCTGCATTGAGGCCAAGCACGTGAGGGTGCCCCTAGTCCACATGTGGGTCGTTGTGTGTGTGTTTTTGTGTGTGGCATGAAAAGTGCCCCAGCCTATGGTGGATCTGTTGGCCCATGCATGACATGAGTGCCCTGGTGGACATAAGGTGTGTGTGTCTGTGTGGAGGAGGATATGAGTTGCCCACACATGGCACTCAACTCTACAGGATAAATACATGGCAGACATGGATGAGCTCTTCTCTCAGGTGGATGAGAAAAGAAAGGTGAGTATTCTTTGAAGCCCATGGGCAGGTGCTGCTGAGGTGACCCTTTCAGTTGCAGACATTTTTCCCATTGTGCTATAGAAGCGAGATATCCCAGACTACTTGTGTGGCAAGATCAGCTTTGAGCTGATGCGGGAGCCCTGCATCACACCCAGTGGTATCACTTATGACCGTAAGGACATTGAGGAGCACCTGCAGGTAAGGGTCCATGGGCCTCAGGACTAGGATCAGAGATATACTTAGGTGGTTGAACACTCTGACTCTGTTGTTGCAGCGTGTGGGCCACTTTGACCCTGTGACCCGGAGCCCTCTGACCCAGGAACAGCTCATACCCAACTTGGCCATGAAGGAAGTCATTGATGCATTCATCTCGGAGAACGGCTGGGTAGAGGACTACTAAGGCCCTATGTCCTGCCTGGCACCCTGGCCCAGGAGGGTCTGGAGACAGAAGCTCCAGTCCCTGTATATAGTTTGTGTCCCTGGGCCTGCCCCCATCAGTCCTGCTGATGGGTTCTGAACTGCTCCCCTACTCGGCATACCCCTTGCTGGGCCATGAGCCTCCCCTGTCCCCCTTCTGGGTTGGAAAGCGGGTAAGGGTGGGCTGAGGTTGCTGCTGCCGCCGCCACTGTCCTGTAATAAAGTCTGTGAGCACTACATTGGCATGTGCTGGTGCAATGGGCTTGCCAGTTGCCTGTTTGGCTAGCCAAGAAAGGTAGAGATGAAGACACTAGTGTCCAGATTGAATGTGGCATGCCACCACCGGTCAGGGAAATACAGCACCTGGGAGAAGAGAGCAGAGAGATTGCTTGGAGCTTTTTGGGTCGGCCCAACCCCCACCTACCAGCCACTGACTTCACCAGCCTGGATGGTACATTCCAGGGGCCGAGCTGAAGGGGCTAGGGATGGGTATATTTCCTGTAGCCAGGCCAATGTGGTCTTGTTCGGGTGGAACTCTGGTGTCTTCTCAGGAGGGTAGAGGAACCAGCGCTGGAGGAAGGAGTGTAAAGTTACTCTTGTGTGCTGTGGACTACAAACTCCAAACTTCAGCTCCTACCCTTGTAGCTTTGTACTGACCTTCCGACCATAAATCACCTCTGAGAAACCAGGGCCATGCCAGTGGAAGGGTACCCCCGATCCAGCTCCTGTGGGGTCAGTTGTGAATGATGAACAAAGTATGTATGGGCTTCCCCGAATGTGTTTTGAAGAAGCACCCACCTGCAATTCCAAAGCTGTAAGCAAGGGTGGTTCCCAGTAGACGAAACGGAGGTGGAGAATAATGCTGGAATAGTGATGCCCACTCAGTAAAGTTGTTGTCTCCAAAAAAGTACAGGGTGTCTGCCAGCAGAGAAGGTGAGGGGCAAGAGTACTGGCAGCAGTACACTGCTGGGTGTCCCATCCCCAGAGCTGTCCAGGTCTGGCTCACCATTGCCTAGTGATGTGGGATCCTGGGGGTGCAGCAGCTGCTCCACATATTCCTGGAAGGGCAGGTCCACTACGAGGAGGGGCAGTCAGGGACTGGTCAGGCCTGCCTTTGGGATCCTGGCAAGCAGGCAGGCCTTGAAGGGTGTGATAGCTCACCTTTCTGGTAGGAGTAGGTGTTGGCTGTACTTAGGCGAACAACATTGTCCCCAAACGAGGCCAGCAGGTTTTCCCGAGAGCACAGGGCCCTGAACCTCTAGGATTGGAGGATAAAAGAACTGAGCAACTGGTCAATCAGGATTAGTTGCCCACATGGGTACAGATACTCACCGAATTGTCCGTGAGTCCCTGTAATATGACCGGCTTGAGGAAGGCATATCTAGGGGAGGAAGGGCAGTGAGTTGAACCCTGCAGGGGCCTTCCTGTACACCAGGCAGTGAAGGTATGACCTCCGCAGCCAGAAGATCATGCTTAGGGGTATGCCCAGACTAATGCTGAAACTGGGGGCAGGGACACATACTGCTGCATGAATTCGTTGTATGTGAGGTGTGCTCGGCGTTCCACACTGCAGCGCTCTTCCTCCATCACTGCTGCTACAGTCCCCAGCCAGCTTCGCTGCCTGCGGGGACAACAGGTTAGCGCGACCTGCCAGGGCTCTAAGTTGTGGCTCCATCCAGTGCATTCTCTGCTGCTCACCATCCCCCTTCGCCAGAGCCAGGCAGGACCACAGCCACCATCTTCCATAGTACAAAGACCAAAAGCGGCACTGGCCATCTAGCCGCCGCCATGAACATGCCGATGTAGGCGCGCAGCACGCTGGGAATTCCGTCGACACTTGCGTAACCACGAGCCATTGGCCTACCGCCCCGACCGCCGGAGCCGCCGGCAAGCAGCAGCCGGCAAGCAGCAGCCAGCCGGGCCCAGGAAGCCTCCTTCATACACACACACACCATCCCCCTTCAATCATTTCCTCAAGGCGGAGTGTGCATTGTGTTAAGCAGCCATTGGCTATTGCGGGTTACCATGGCTACAGCGCTCCTACCGGAAGTTCCCGCCTGCGGCGCAATCAAAGTGACAACTGGCTTAACAGCAGCTCCTGCTTTTTATTGGGTTAACAGGTTGCAGCCGCCTTCCATCCTGATACATGGGATGGGTAAGCGGCTGTGAGCCTAGTCAGGTGGACCTCAGGGTCGAGCAGAGGAAGCTGCCTCAGCCTCAGGGAAGGCCGCCAGGTCAGGAGTATTCACAGAGATGGCCGCAGCCTGCAGGGCAGTGGGAGCTACCTTCCAGCCATTTCATGATGTGCTGAAGATGGCCACCATGACTGCAGCCCTGACACCACACGAACAGTCCTTTAACCACATGATGGCAGACAGCACACATGCTGGCACAGCGGTGGCACCTGGGAATGGGAGGGATTGTTCAGTTGGGGGGTTCTGCGCTGCCTCCCTCCCAAGCCCCCCAGTCCTGTCACTGCACCTGTCGCAGACCCAGCCACGGCTGCTCATGGGCCGCTTGCAGTGACTACAGTTGACGTGTAGAGTGGTGGAGGCTTGGTTGAGGCAGCTAACTGCCCTGCTGGTGCTGAGCTTCACCACCTCATTGGACACATTCCAGAGGCAGAAGCGCTGCAGCAGATCGATGTAGGATGTGTACCAGTGCTCCTGGGGGAAGGAGACAGGCTCAGGTTAGTGCTTCCAGGCAAACTGAGCAGAGAAGGAACCGGCTCAGATGAGGGGACAAGTAGCTAGTCCAGGGACAGCATCCCTGACCCATCACACACCTGGGTCTGCTCGTCGATGTCCTTGCGCACTCTCTCACCCAGCACAATGAGAACAGATACAGCCATCTGCACATCGCCCTGCTCAGCGTAGAAGTGCAACATGTCCCGTACCAATACACTGAAGAAGTCAGGGGGCAGGCGGCTATCATAGAGAGCATGAGAGACAGAAAGGAGGGAAGAGGAGGAATCCACTGGTGCCAACGAAGCTGTGTCTGCCTCATTGCCGCTTACGTGTGGAGAGTCAGCTTTGTCCTGCAGATGTTCAGGCCCGGATGGTGTATCCACAATCTCATGACGCAGTGGGAAGGCCTCCTGTGGCAGCACGTATTCCTGCTCCTCGGCTGAGAGGCAGGGGTGAGGAAAGATGGACCTGAGCCTAGGCTTCCCACTGCACTCAGCTCCCACTCACAGAGCCATGCTTTGGGGGTGACTCTCTGTACCAACTCTACCTCACCCAGCCCCACTCACGGTGCACGTGTTCGGTGTCCAGTGGGTACAACTCATCCTCCTCTCCTTCTACATCACCCAGCAAGTAGTCAGCAGGCACATCACTCCCCTCAGTTTCCTCGTTATCTGCCCAGCAGGGAAGGGAGGTCATTCAGGGCGTGGATCCCCAGCCCTGTTCCCATCAACATCCCTGCCTACCCTCGTTGGTGAGGAGTGTAGCTGAAGAATCAAGCAGAGCTGTATCACTCCGTGTGTCCCCTTTGCTGCGATCTAGTCGTGTCTCACTGCCCAGCCCTGGGCCCATATCCTTCAGATTGAAGCTAGAGGTAGGGAAGGTTTGTGGGTGGCTGGGCCCCAGCAATACACCGGGGGGGGTGTTGGGGGAGGGCAGGAAGTGGCCAAGGATCTACCTGTTCATGAGTGGTAGGCCACAGGAGCTGCCTTTGCCGACACTGTGGTTGAGATTGGCAGAGGACACCAGGCCAGGGCTACAGTAGATAATCCGTAGCATGGTCCATGTCTGTGCCACCTAGGGATAGGCATCAACCACTTATGGGTCCTGGGCACCTAGCACCCAGGCTGGCCCCCATCTCCTGGGCAGAATCATGTACCAATCCATGTCCTGAACCACCCCCACTAAGGGAATTGTGGCACATAGAAAAAGCACTGTCTCCACCCTCTAGTAACACAACTGTGAAGCACCTGGCGCTGGGGTTAGCAAGGGGAGAAGAGAGATGGCATGCAGAAGGCAGCTCCACCACCAAGAGTGAGCAAAGGGTTGGGGATTTAGCTCAGTGGTAGAGCGCTTGCCTAGCAAGCGCAAGGCCCTGGGTTCAATCCTCTACTCCACATACGGAAAAAAAAAAAAAAAAAAAAGTGAGCAGAAGAAGGGGCTTTGGGCATTTGACTCCCTAGGCCTCCACCCCTGAGGTTGAGCCAGGGTCTGGGCTACTCTGGCCCACATGATCTTTACACTGTCAAATACTTTGCCAAAGGTAAAGCGACTGCCCAGAGCAGTGGGTGGTTGTGGGTATGGTACCCCACTGCAGCAGCAGTCTCTGACCCAACTCATGGCCCTGGACCCCGAGCCCACATACCTGGTTGCGGCCAAGCTCCCGAGCCACTTTTGCATTGTGATCACAGAGCTCAGCTAGTGGCCGACCAGCCAGAGCATAACGCTCAGCTGTATCCACAAACCAGCTCATGCTGCCTCCACCAGACTCTGTCTCAAAGACACTGAGTGCACTGGAAGCCAGGCCAGAAAACGGTTCAGCAGGATCTAACTTGCGCTTGAAGAAGATGGGATGGCGCCGGTCACCAGTATAGGGTTTGCGCCCAGATTCAGCAGCCACCAGGCTCTCCTTAGCAGCAAAGGCCAGGTCCCCAAAGAGGCCATAACAGAGGCCCTCCGGGTTGGCACGCTCAACAGGCTGGCTGGCATCACGAAACAGGTGCTGGCATAAGGTGCTGTCCTTGGAGCCAGAGAGTAGGAAAGAGGGGTCATGTGGGTGGCGCCAGGCAATGCCTGTTGTGACATCACGGTGCTCTTCAAACATAGCAGCTGGCACAAAGGGCCGGCGTACATCCCACACATAAATGTTGTGGTCTACCATCATGGAACAAGTGGCCAGGTGATGGCGGCACTCAGGCCGCCACTTAACTCGGGCCACCGAGGCGATGGTCTGCACACAGTGCATCTCCTTGGCACGATGTGTTGTCATGTCCCAGACCTTCACCATCTTGTCTCGTCCACCTGTGGCCAGCCAGCCCCTGTGGAGAAGGTTTCCACTTAAGCTCTCAGTGACCTCTCCTAGGGGAAAGGAGACCCTGCCACACCCCAATGTGTCTTGTTCCTCCAGCCTTAATGCCCCCCTCACCCCTACACCACACCTGTCCTCTGGATGCCAGTCACAGCAGAAGACAGGCCCATTGTGGGCTGTGAACATCCTTTCACATCGATCAGGTCGGCGGATGTCCCAGAGCTGGACGTTGCCATTCTCAAAGGTGGAGGCAAAGGTAAAGTAGTCTCGGATACTGAACTGCACATCCCGTACACTCTCAGATTGGCCTGTGGGCATGCATCAGTAGAGACGTGAGAGAGAGGACTGGCTCTCGGGGGACTGGGGAGCCCTTGAAGTGGCTGGAATGGTGTCATTCACCAGCCTTGGCCAAGCTAGGAAGCACAGAGGACTGAGGAAACACCATCAGAATCTGCCTAGGGTGGATCTCTGAAGCCTAGTCAGAGAGAGCATGCCAGGTAGTTTCTACACAAACTCCCACACCTCAATTCCTTGGATTCTGTGAGCACTGAGGGTATAGGAGCCCAACCCAGCTGGCTGTCTACACTTCCCTAGGGCCAAGGCTCGTGAGACCATATGAATGGAAGAGGAGGTTACCTCACTCTCTGCTCAATACCTCTGCCAGCTGCCTAGTTAGCCCCAAAGAACCGAAGAGCTCAGAGACCATATCTACCTTAGCAGACTACAATATCAGGAGTCTGCAGGTGCAGCATCTAGTCTCCCCCGCCACAGACAGCTCAAGATCCGTCTTAACCCACACATTCTCCAAGGCTCAAGGCTCCTTGTGCTTCACTTAGTCTTATTAAGACCCAGGGCGAGCAAGTTCAGGGCTGCAGCCAGCCAGCCAGGCCTGCTGTGAAAGGAGCTTTGTGTGCTTCCCACCTCACTCTGCATCCCTGGGCTGAGTCCTTGATAGACTAGTAGATTCGCTGCAATGAGGCAAGCTGACCAGGTGAGGAAAAGGGAAGAGACTCAGCCACTCACGGTGCTGTGTCTCCAGCTCCCAGCTATTCCCATCACCTACACCCAACGCTCACTCTCAATTCCCACCGGTCTGACCTCTTGTCTCTCCCCCACCAGCAGTGCTTGGGCTCATCCTTCACTGGGACCAACCTTCCCCCTCTCCACCCACTCTTCCAGTGCTGTTCAGCCTCTGGGAGTGCACATTTCAGTCTGCTTGCAAGACTAACAGCTACAGGAACACACATCTACCCCAACCTGTGGGCCTCACCAGAGAAGGTGCTGACAGAGTCCTTTCTGCGGAGGTCAAAGCACTTCATGAAGCCATCCTGAGAGCCACTGAGCAGCACATGGGCCTCCGTGGGGTGGAAACAGACTTTATTCACTGTGCGCTTGTGTTCTGTGAACAGCTGGTCCTGCTTGTTTCGGGATGGCCGACCTAGGTTCCACGTAACCACCACACCATTGGTGGCTGCTGTGGCCAGCAGATTCTCGTCCATCTGGTGCCAGACCACATCAGCACAGCTCAAATTGAGCGATGGCTTCCGGCCCACACGCAGATTCAGCTTCTCTACAAACTGCTCCTCCTCAATGGCATAAATCTTGAAGATACTTCTGCCTGCCACAACAACCTGGGCTGCATCACGGCACACACTGATGGCATTAGCTGGTGCATCCAGGTGGCAGTGCATGGTACGGCCTGTCAGTGCACTGCCACTCAGGGCTGTGGTAACTCGGGACATCTTTTCCATGGCGGCACAGGGATCGGGGGCAAGAGGTCAGTGAAATGTGCTGGCCTGGTCAGCCATAGTGTCCTAACCGTTCTGTTTGTCCTCTCGAACCTTTGGCCTGAGATGGTCCACCAATCAATCACCATCACAGGAAGGTTCAAATTCATTGGAGTTCTCCAAAAGGCTCCATAGCTAACCTGAGGCTCGTCAGCACCGTATCTGACTTCCCCAGATCCTATGTGGTCAATCCTCCATCAGTGAGATCCTGGATGCTACTAGACCCTTGGTAGGTCGATCCCAGTGTGGAGAAAAGTGGCTCCTGCCTCGGAGGATTGCGGGGCTTCCAAGAGGAACGAACAAACGAGAGGAAAGGGTAGAGGAGCTGGAGGGGTCCGGAGGACTGAGTTTAAAGACCTTAGGAGGCAGAAGAGAGGCCACAAGCACTAAGTACAGGTATCTGGTTGCACCGGGCAGCGGAAACTGCGGGACCAGAACTAGGTGCTGGGAAAACTTCGGCCTCGGTCGCACTCCAGACATTTACCGAAAGCAGCGTTCCTCAGCTACCGTACCGGAAGAGACTCACCTATTTCCCGCCCATTACCGGAAGTGGTCCTTTCTTATTCTTGTCTCTCCGGAAGTGGGCACAAACTCTTATCCCATACCATAAAGGTTCCATGTGTGCGCACCTTTTGGCCAAGCGAACGGACTAGAATTGGGTTCATCAGGCTCCCTGGTTCTGCCTTGGTGATATATTGTTTGTTCGTTTAGGGGTGTGTGTGTGTACAAAACAAGTTCTCTACCAACTGGGCGTGTGTGTGTGTGTGTGTGTACAAAAATGTGTGTGTGTGTACAAAAATGTGTGTGTGTACAAAAATGTGTGTGTGTGTGTGTGTGTGTGTGTGTGTGTGTGTACAAAACAAGTTCTCTACCAACTGGGCTATTTTACCGGTGATCTTAAGTGCCTCCACTCTGCCTATCCTACTCCCTACACATCCTTTCCCCACGGAACTCAGATGCCGCTTCCGCAGCGGTCCTGGGTCCATCATCTCCTGCTCTGAACCCCGCACAAGCAGCCTGGTATCTTTTCTACTCAAGGTCTTTACTGCACTGTGACTAATCCCAGACACCTGGCCCTGACCATCCTGGTGCACCCATAGCTGTGCGTTTCTTGGCTCCCCTTTTCTTAGTTTGCTTCTATCCCAGCTTCCTTCCCACTGATCACTTTCCTTCCTCTTCCACAGTTTCACAAGCTATGGAACTGTGCCTTCTATCTATGCCTTCTACCCCTGCAGAATGTGTCTCCTTTCCAACCTTCAGCACTTGGCTCAAATGCCTACCTGCTTAGACCATCTCTCCTACCCCAAACTAATATGGCCTCCTTTGTCTATTGCAGATTTTTTGTTTTGCTTTGTTTTGTTTCGAGACAGGGTTTTTCTTTGTAACATCTGGGAACTCAATCTGCAGACCAAAACTCACAGAGATCCGCCTGCCTCTGCCTCCTGAGTGCTGGGATTACAGGTGTGGGCCACCACCGCCCAGCTCGACCTATTGCGGGTTTTATGTCTATTTTGTGTTGTTACCTCAGTTTTGGTACTTTCAGGGCCTGACAGCCAGGTCTGTCAGTGGCTAGGTTTAGTCTTAGTTGCCCTTTCTCTTGGGGTGGGCACAGTAGTCTTAGTCTTCTGGCACACTATGATCTTTTATTTATTTAATTTTTCCTCTATTTAATTTTTTTGTGTGTATGTGTGCCTATATGAGGTTTTGTTTTTTTTCTCCTCGAGACAGGTTTTCTCCGTGTAACAGCCCTGTCCGTCCTGGAACTCACTTTGTTGTAGCATGAATCTTAAAATGTCTTATTAATAAAATCAAACCTGATGTCAGATATTGGGGTGAATGCTGGAAGATCAGAGAAGCAGAACAAGCCACAGCTTCCTCACCTCACCAATTCCTCAGCTGATCCTGTTTCCTCAGACTGGAAGCCTCTCAGTCCTCATCCAGAATGAATCTCAGCTGAACTCCTCGAAAGCCTGAAAGCTTAACCAGATAAATGCTTCTAGTTTCTGGTCTTCACGCCTTATATATCTTTCTGTTTTTGCCATCACTCCCTGGGATTAAAGGCTCACTTCTTGGGATTAAAGGTGAGTGTTACCATGCCTGGCTGTTTCCAGTGTGGCCTTGAACTCACAGAAACCCAGGTAGAACTCTGCCTCTGGAATGCTAGGATTAAAGGTGTGTGCTACCACTGCCTAACCTCTATGTTTAATATTGTGGCTGTTCTGTCTCTGACTCCAGATAAGTTTGTTAGAGTGTACAATATTTTGGGGAACACAATGCTGCCACATTTTGTAGATCAGGCTGGCCTCGTACTCCCAAAGATCTGCCTGCCTCTGCCTCCTGAGTACTGACTGTGTGTGAGTTTTTATGTGCACCGGATCCATAGGAGGCCAGAGGGCATCAGATCCCCCAGAGCTAGAGTTACAGGAAGCTTAAAGCCATCTGATGTGGGTGCTGGGATCTGAACTCCAGTCTTCTGCAAGAACAGTAAATGCTCTTAACCACTGACCCACCTCTCCAGCACCACTGCAATCTTTTAGAACATCCCAATCCCTCATTTAGTGACCCTGTGTAATGGACAAGGCTCATTGCTGCTCTTCTTGAAGGGTGGTAGGCTAGACCCCAGATCCTTTGAAAGGAATAGACATACTGACATCAGCCTCATTGTTCCCTTTTGTGCATTGAGGGCAGAAGAAAACTTTTGTTGGTCAGTTACTAAGGTTCCAGTCCAGCCCTGGGCCTTCAGCCTCTACATGTTTATGGAAGGAATGAGTGACTTCAATGAGTTGAGAGAGGCAGGAGAACCCAGCGACCTGGGCCATCCAGAGCAGGTTTAACCATTACAACTTGGTCTAGTGACCAAAAAACACCCCAGACTCCTGTTTTTACAACTTTTTTAATATATATTTTTATAAACAGGTCACGTGATAAAATAGCACAAGAAACACTTACCAAATATAAGGTTATATCTTCCGCATATACAGGAGAATGAGGTCGTTATGTACAATAAGAAAATGATTTTAGGGGTTGGTTGGTTTTGTTTGTGTTCCTCTCTCCCCTTAAATTTTCCTCCTACAGTCATTGGAAATATCACAGCTTCAGTTGCATTAATACTTTGGGCAAATGGACAGCTTCCCCCTCCCTGTTGGGGGCTATGGGAAGAAGGGCTGAAGAATCTGGCTCCTGACCACTTCAGCCTGGAGCCTCCCTGGCCAACACTTCAGGGGCAGGGAACTCTTTGGGCTGTTGAACTCTTTTTGTCAACAGCATCTCTCTCTCTCTCTCTCTCTCTCTCTCTCTCTCTCTCTCTCTCTCTCTTTCCTTCTGGCTCTCTGGGAATTAGCTACTCTCTTCCAACCAGATAGGGATTTCCCAAGATTGGTTGTGGGTGCTGTGTCTCCTGGGGCTCAAGGTTGGGGGGGGAAGGGGTTCCCGGTCCCTTTCTCAGCACTGCAGCACTGCCACACATATGCCAGGATCCCCTAGGACTTCCAAATGTCTTGGGATCTGACAAAATATGGTTACAGCCCATTTGGACAGGCAAAGGTTTTGGAAGCTGGGAGAGGTAAAGGAGGACTAGAAACAAGTCGTCCTTCCTTGGGGTGGGAAGAGTGTGCTGGCCACCGGAAGATCAGAATCACTGGTCAGTGCTGACCCTGACCTTTGGCCAGGCCCTCTGCAGATTCCACCTGAGGAGACCTATCCAGGGTGAAGCACAGTGCTGAGAGGCCTGAGCTCAGCTGGGGTAGAGGCTGGAGTGGGCCGGCTGCTCCCAAGGCCTGACAGTCTTGTGGGTGGCTCCAGATTGGGGTCTGTCAGGTGCCCATCCACCCTTGCACTTGAGTGGATGGGCACCAGTTAGGCTAATGTTGATTATTTCAAGGTCTGCATCCTCCTAAAGCTGTCCCAGCCTGGCCAGGGCCCAAGGATCTGTAGGCCAGGGGGAAAGAAGGGGATGGGGGGCACAGAGGACAAGAACTGACCCATATGGCAACAAGGAAGAAGGGAAGCCACTGGGTCAGGTGGGCATGGGGGAGTTGGGCTCCTCAGGGGGCCATGGCTTTGGCAGTGGCCTGTGACGCCTTATATCCCTTGGAGGGCTCCAGGCGCGGTGCAGTGGAAGATGTGGGAGGCCCTGGGGGCTCTTCCAGGCCCCTGAGTCCTGGGGTACCAATCCCTCCATCCCCTTGGGCCCTGCCCGGGATGGGGGACAGCGGGGAGAGGCAGAGAGCAGAATGAGGTGGGGAAGGCAGTGAGGGCGTCTGCACTCAAAGCATCCCCCAAAGGACCTAGACCCCCCAGAAGGCGGGCGAGAGATGGCGGCGGCTGTGGCATGGTGGAGGGCGGGCGTGCAGTGCGGGCACGAGGGGCATGCACAAAGTCCCCGAGTGTGCGTGCGTGCGTGGGGCTGGCCCCTCTGTCTCTTGCCCCAGGCGGGGATGGAGCAGCGGAGCAGAGGGGCAAGGGAGGCACGGGGCGGGGTTTCCCTCTGCTTGCCCCGCCTCCAGCGCAGGGCCGAGAAGTGGTGCTCCGGCAGGGATGGAAGAGGGGCTACTGCCCAGGGCGTGGCCGGTTCCCGCGGCCGGTGGGGAAGCCCGCGCTATTCAATGACGAGGCAGCGCGGCAGGTGCTGCGAGAAGTACTTGAAGAGCTCAGGTGTGGCTCCAGGGCAGTTGGTCAGCTCCAGCTCCTCCAGCTCTTGAAGCTGCACGAGGCCGGATAGCCCCGTGGTGGTCAGAAGCGGGCAGCCTGCAAGCGCGAGGCATCGGGGCAGCCGCTCAGCAGCTCAGCTCCGCCCGGCAGGGGTGGACTGGGCTGGGCAGGAGGGCAAGGCTGCAGAGGTCAGCGGCCTGCTGGGGGTGGGTCCTTCAATAGGCTTAATGAGGTGGGACCTGTACTGGGCGTGGAGGGGTGAGAATCTGACAAGGTGGGCGGGACCCACATCAGGGCGTGGACCACAGGATGAGCGGGGACTGGCTAGAGTTCGCCTTTCCTCTCACCTGGTACCTGGGACGCGATTTGCCAAAGCCTGAAGTGACTCTCTCTGCATAAGGGACCTCATGGGAGTCAGACTGAGTGGGCGGCACTGCCCACGAGGCATGCAGGGGTTCTCACCTGCTAGAGACAAGAGTCGCAAACTCCTCATGGCTAAGAGGTGCTTCAACCCGAAGTCCTGCACCTGGGCGGAAATGGGAAGAGGTTGTGTTAACTATTTCCACTTGCCTGGGAGCCCCTAGAGAGGCAGGAAGTGAGAGTTCAAAATGAAGATGGAAGCGGAGCTTGGAAGCACCTATGAGGGCTTTAGGGGATCCGAAGATTCCGTTTCGTTTGGTTGGTGGGCGTAGAGGGATCTGAATGGGGCCCAGTGCAATTCAAGAACTGTTTGGATGGTGCTAGCCTCCACCCTATGCCACCCACCGCGTTTCAATTTCCAAATCCCTGGGGGCATGGAGGTACCTGGCAGCACCATCGCAGGTAGAGGCTGCGGAGGGACGACATGGTGGATAAATAGCTGAGGCCGGTGTCCGTGATGCGTACACACCTGTGGTTGCACCAGAGGGGGGACTGCCCACCTTTAAATCACTTCACTCCGTCCCCACCTAGGCCCCTCCCTCCTTTCCAGAAGTGTTCCTTCAGCAAGCCCCTGCCCCACCCATCACTGCCTTATCCTGGTCCCGCCTATACCTGCCCTCCCTGTGACTTCCCCTTTCGGAATATGGCTTTTCCTCCAGGCTATGCTAAAGTTACTCTGACTTTGGGCACTCTATTCTCCGAGGCTTTCCCCATCCCAGGAGCCCGTGGAATGGTACCACCCACTCTAGGCTTCCAGTTCCTGGAGATCCCGCCAGTACCAGCCTGGAGTATAGGGTATGTGCACCTGTCCAGCACGAGCTCCTCCAGGCGGTGCAAGTCACAGGCCACATACTCTAGTGCCATGTCAGTGATCCGAGGACACCAGGAGAGGTCAAGGCTGCGCAACTTTCGCAGATTCTCAGCTACAAGCTCCACTCCATCATCAGTGACCTTAGAGCAGCCTGAGAGGCTGAGTGAGGTGAGGTTGGGCAGACTGTGCACCACATTGACCACCCCATGGTTGGTTATCTCCCAGCAAGAGAGCAGGCGCAGCGTGTGGGTGCTGTGGCCCTGGCGTGCTGTGAAGTAGGCCAGTGCAGTGTCAGTCACGTGGTAGGCCTGAAGGCTTAGCTCTGCCAGGTTGGGGAGAAGTTGTGAGATGGCAGCAATGGCATCGTCCGCCACGTTGATGCAGTCGCTGACGCTCAGTGAGGTGATGCGTGCACTGAGGCTGGACCACAGGCCAGCCTCAGTGAAGTCGTTACAGCCCGACAGCTCCAAGCGTACCACCCCCTGCATCTGCTCCAGCATCACCTACAGGCAGGTACAGACCAGAGGCCAGACTAAGTCAGCTCCCCCACTCACACCTGGTGCCCATCTGGCCAGGGGTGATGAGAGTTGCCTATGCAGAGAGGAAGAAGCTTCTGGGAATCTGGAAGCAGTGGTCTCTCAGGTGTGCACTTGTGCAAGCAGGCATCAAGCTGAACTCCAAGGAGTGCACTTAAACTGCTTGTTATGCTTTGCCAATATTCCAAAAGAGAGGCAGGGCACAGGGACCCATGAGCCAGGGCTTGGTTGGCCTGTGCCGGTGTTTGGAACAGATGATTGGAATATTAAAATTACAATCCAGGTCCTGGGGGGAAAACAGGGCAGAGTGCCCAGATGCTCCTTCAACCCTTGCTCCTAGGAGACTCTCAGCTGTCCCCTCTCTCCCTCCCATTCCCTCTGGCATCCCACTCACCAAGGCCGGCTTCACTAGCAAGCACAAACCCACATGTAATAGATTACTTTCCTGCTCCAACCTTGAAATCTTAATCTTTGTTTGTTTGTTTTTTTGAGACAGGGTTTCTCTGTAGTTTTGGTGCCTGTCCTGGATCTCACTCTGTAGATCAGGCTGGCTTCAAACTCACAGAGATCCAGCTGGCTCTGCCTCCTGCGTGCTAGGATCAAAGGCATGCGCCACCACCACCCGGCTGAAATCTTAATCATTTTTTAACAAGACCACATTGTCACTTTGCATTGGGCCCTGACAATGCCATCCTTGCTACGTTTTGTCCTACTTATACCTGAGCATCCTTTTGGCCCCTCAACCTCCCATGTCCATAGGGTTGCTACTGCCTGTGCCTGCCCCTCCAGCCCTGTTCACTCCTAGCCAATTTTGGGACACACCTCTAGGCCAGCGTCAGTGATGGTGGAGCGCTTGAGGCTCATGGCCTTGACTCCCTTCTTAGAGAGAGCATAGTTGTCGATGAACTCACAGATGTCTAAGTCAGAGACACCAACTAGGCAGAAGCCCTCAAAGCCTCTAGCGGCGAAGCCCTGCAGGTTCACAAACTCCTTCTCGCCTCCAGGCAGCACGTTGTACAGCTCCTTAGCATGCAGTACAGGCGTGAGGCCTGCCCAGAACTTGGGCTGGTAGAGCACGCGCCGCCAAGCCTTGCACACCTGGGCTAGTATGCACTTCTCACATGCTGAGAAATACCAGAAGAGCCCATTAAGAATCTTCTCATCTGTGGCCAGTGGTGGCCGCTCCACTGGGGGTCCAGGAACTGGGCCTGAGGCTGGTCCACTGGCTGGGGGGCATGGCCCCCCGGCCAGAGCGACCCGAGACAGTGGTGTAGCCAGGCTGGGAGGTGGAAGGGTGGGTGGGGGTGGTGGCTGGCAAGGGCGGTTCTTGGCAGCAGGTGTGCCCTTGGTGATGCTAGCTGCACCTAGGCCGTTGGGCTGGCCAGGCAGCTTCACCAGGCCATTTCGAGGCAAGCATGGAGGCTTGGGGTCACCATCGATACCTGGGCTCGACATTTTCCTTGCACGTTCTGTGGATGAGATAGGAGGAACAAATGAGTCTGCTGGTCTCTGGAGGAGCTAGAGAGCTAGCCCTTTTCTCATCTTTGAGCATCCTCTCCCACAGCATTTCCAGGACCACTCAACAGAAAGAATCCTAGCACATGCCTTTCTCTGACTGCACAAGAGGCAGGCTGGTCAATATTCACAGATAGCCCAAACGTCCACATCCTCCGTTGTATTCACTGGCTCAGGCTGCACTGCTCATAGCTGCTTTCTGATGCTTTGATCCCCATTCAAGGTTAGGGCGAGATGGAGTCCTTAATTCCTCCCTCCACCTCTGCTCTCTTGATGCCCACTACTGGGGCGTACCCTGCTGAGCAGGATCAGGAAAACTGAAGAAAAGTTCTATAGCAGTCTTTGACTCCTCCTTCATGGGCTGCCAGCAGCCCTCAGAGTCACAGGCCAGCTCCCAAGAATCTATGCATCTCTAGTAAGCTGTGGCACTCAGGCATCTTCCCATAGTTGACTATAGTACCAGTAGAGTGATAACTGTACACATGCTTTTTAAAAATAAATAAAATTTTCTGTGTATAAGTATTTTGTTTGCATGTACGTATGTGTATCACATGGCTGCCTGACATCTGTGGAAGTCAGAAGAGGGCATCAGATCTCCTGGAACTGGAGTTACAAGCCCCCATGTCCTCTGTAAAAGCAGCCAGTACTCTTAGCCACTGAGCCACCTCTCCAGCCCTGCTGGACACATGCTGTTTAATCCTCCCCCCAACCCAATGAGGATGGTGCTGTGATAGCTGTTGTACAAACAAGGAAGTGGAGGCCAAGGCCAAGTGAACTGCCTGTTTGAGGTCATGGCTAGTAGTTAAGTAATAGAGCTAAAGTTTGGACCAGAGCTGTAGAAGGAAGGTCATGTGGAAGGCCAGGGTCACCTGCCCATAAAGCAAGTCTGGATCACTACTCATATCAGCTCCCCTCAGATTCCCAGAGCTGCAACTGGCTAGCAGAGGGCATTGTGAATGGACAGCATGGAGGAAAAGGGCAGTGAGATTCTCATAATGTCATGGCCATCTGCTCTGCATTCCAGATATAAAACACCATGTCCACCACTGCCCAATATTCAGAAAAGAGGTAGTTTTTTTTTTTTTTTTTTTTTCACTTGCAGATTCAAATGCAACACTCTGGAGTCCAAATGGCCCCTACTGTGGTTTTTTTTATTTTTTATTTTTTTTGAGACAGGGTTTCTCTGTGTGGCTTTGGTGCTTGTCCTGGAACTCACTCTGTAGACCAGGCTGGCCTTGAACTCACAGAGATCCACCTGCCTCTGCCTCTCGAGTGTTAGGATTAAAGGAGTGTGTTACCACCACCCATTCCCTACTTTCTGTGGTCTTGGTTAGCCATTGGTAGTTCCATTTCCTCAACATGAAATCTGGGAGGTGACATCACAGAATCTCTCCTGTGGGAGGGATTTATAGTTTGTGGTAGAGTAGGGCTTGGATGTTTTTTTCTGAGTACCAGAGCTGACCCAAGGGCAAGACATGATCTCCCTTCCTGTAAGTATAAGTGATCCCAGAACTGAGATGGATCCACAGGTGAGTTGTTAACTTCCTGCTCTACAATCTCAGGGGAGTCAGCAAAAGTTTCTTCCAGGTCCTCTATAATACCCTCACACCTGGTTCTCTGTTATACCCTCATATCTGATTTCAGTGGGTCATAGCCTCACCAGGGAGTCTTGCACAATATCAAGGGGTGTGTGAGGAAGCTTTCTAGGGGTGGGCACTGGAATATGCAAACCCTCAGAAGAGAAGGCCTCATGTTACCTTTTAGGTTGAGACCCCCTTCTGGAGCTGCAGGGCCAAGGAAGCTGGCCACTCATTTTTACAATCTGGCTTGACACAAAAGAAAGTGGGTGAGAACTACCAGGATGGAGACCTCCCTCTGTTTTGCTGGCTTTCTATACTGCACAGGTATCCTGTCAGTGTCCCACCTCTGGGGAGAGGAAATACTCTGGGCTGGAGTCTCCCCCAGAACATGGTCCTCTTGACCAATAACCTACCTCCGTGACTAAGGATGGTCATTGGCAGCCCACCCCAGGTCCTCAGTACTCTCTCCCTGTTACTCCCCTCCTCAATATGTCTCTGGGACCTGGGTAGTAGGCCAGTTTTCCCTGAGGGAGGTTTTCAGCCTTTGGACGCTCTTTTGTGTTCAAGAACAGGCATCAGCGGGTACACAAAAGCCAGGAGTGCGGTAGCTAACACTCCAAATGCACACTAGGACAATCCCATATTTCAGTTTCACAGCAGACATCCCGGTGTGGGGGTAGCCACTATTGTTACCCCAGACTTTATACAACAAACCTGAGCCTCTGAGGAGCTATAGTTACGTGCCATGACAAGGGAAGTCTGAAGTGTGGTTACTCCAGTTCCCTGAGAGCAATATAGGGAAGGGGGCCTGTTGCAGTACAGCAGCGTCCATGACGAGAAAGGATAAGGTTCTTCCTTGACTGCTCCAGTTCTTGTCCAGCACCACCCACATTCCTAGGAACTGCTGAAGAGGGAGACGGACAGCTGCAGCCACAATACCGGCCGCATCCCTGACGCGCGGTCTAAACCTAGACCGCCCATCTAGCCCCAGCCACTAGGCGCAGACCCAGCGCTCTCGAAGCCTCGAGAACAGCACCATGGACAGCTCCCGCACTCATTGGGGTCAGCTGGGCTTACTGCACCACAGACAGAGAGGAGCGGAGGAGGGATGGATGATCCGTGGCTCCGACAAACCCAGCTCCACAGGAAGAGGCAGGGGGAGAAGCCGCCCGCTTGGCTAGGATCCGGAGGAGGCTGCGGAGGCGGTGCCAGGGGAGAAATAATCCAAGAGCTGTACCGATTTAGGCTGAAAATGCTCCCAGCCGAGGGTGTGCACGTGGAGTGCCTGAGTTGCTGGGGGTGTGTGGGGGGGAGATGCACGTGGATGCCCCGGGCATCTGTGGGGCTCCTTCCTGCCCCTTGCTGCAGCTCTGAACTCACATTTGCAGAAGCACACGATCCCCTTCCTACCTTCCAGGCTTAGGTCAAGGAGGTGAAACCAGGCCAGACTCTGTCTAAATCCCCCATCCAGGCCCTTGCCCTTGATGGAAGCCACATCTCCATAGAGGCAATCCTGCTGGTCCCCAGCTTTGTGCTTAGGGAAATTCTCACGGATTCTCTCACTTATGGCATGATTAACCAAGCCCAGGAACCCCCTGTACTGTGGTTCAAAAATGGAAACAGTTACACCTGGACCCAAGGAAGGGCTGAGGCTTTCAGAGAAAGCTGAGCACACAGTGGAAGACTGGAACCTTCTAGGTAAGCAAGAGGTTATTGAGGGGTTCTAGCAAGGATCCCTCTGCTTGACCTTGCTATCTAGCCAGCTGGTGACCTAGGGTCTGCTCCCAGGTGTTGTAGAAACAGGATCTCATTATGTAGCTGAGGCTGGCCTTGCATTTGCTGCAAATCCTGCTACTACCTCACGTGCTGGATTACAGATATGCACTACCATGTCCAGCTCCAGCCCCTTCCTGATGCTGCAACTCCTCTCTCCACACAGGGTGGCTCCTGTAGCCTGTTTGGAGTTGCCTGCTAGGAAGGGAATCGATCACAGACTAGGTCATTCAGGCTGCCTCTCCCTTCATGGGCGAGCACCTTGGGAGCTAATATTGGGGAGAGGCCTTCTGGAATGATGGCTGAACCTCACAACACTCAGTCTCAGGCCCAGTATGTCTAGTGCTCAGTTTGGAGTGGAATTCTGGGTCAGCTTGAGGCTGCAGAGGAGCGTGAGGTCCCTGAGTCTAGGAGGAGACAGTGGCAATGTCCTCAGCTGCCATGCCTTCATCAGCTCAAGTGTCATCAAGGCACCCCACGGGAGAGCTGACTGTGGTCTTCCATCTCCCTAGGACTCACTGTGGACATAAGGAATATGGTGGGTATAGCAGGGCTTCTGGGGAAGCTCCAGAACTTGGTGGTTTCCAGGTTAACAGTCCACAGAGCCTGGTGCTGAGCCACAGGACTTGCCTTTTCTGCGTTTCCAGTCACTGGGCCCCGAGACCCAAGTAGCTTCACAGCCTAACTTCCAGCACTGACTCCTTGCCCAGTCGGGCCTCTGCCCCTTTAGTTCTCTTCTCCTGTCCCTATCGCCTGGCCAAATGGGGGCCCTGCTTGTTCCGTAGGCTGTCTCAGTCGCCTGCCTCCATAGCTAGGATCCCTCATACTCTGGAAAAAGTGCCTTCAGTGTCACAGGGGCTGTCATTGCCATCTGTCTCTTCCCCGGCCCGGTAGCGTGGCTGGTCAGTGGGGTAGGAGCAGTTCAAGAACTTGATCCAAGTACAACAGTGGTCAGGATTTCTAGAGAAGGAACTAGATTGGGGTCAGTAACTGCCCCCCAGTCCCTGTGAGCTTGAGGTGCAGATACTGGGGAGGGGGGCTCTTGCAGCTCTATTTTTGGCTAAGCCCCCCTCTGGAGTTTCATGGCTGAAGAATATGGCTGTCTGTCCCCCTAAATCTGGACTGAACCCAGAAGAAACAGGAACCACTGAGATGATGGGAGGAAGGAGGAGGAGGAGGAGGAGGAGGAGGAGGAGGAGGAGGAGGAGAAGGCCCTGCACTCTCAGCACCTCCTGCCTCATTTCTGTCTGGAGCACCACTAGGGAAAACAAGGCTCAGAAAGGGATCTTCCTGAAGCCGCATAAGCATGCAACTTGTCCCAAGACCCCAGGGCTTTCTGAGTCCCAACCCCTCAGACCAGGAACACATCTGTTGCATTTTGCTTCTCTTTCTTGTGCCTCACTAGGTCCTATGTCTTCCTGCGATCTGGCTAGTGGCCTCTGCACACAGTTCTCATCCAGCAGGATCTCTTCTATAACCCTGAAGTCCTAAAGATCGCAAACCACATGCCCACCAATGTCCCACTTCTCATGGCTGTCAGTCCAGGGACTCTTCTCTGTCTCTGACACAGTCATCTCTGGGAGCACCAGGTCAGGATGGAGGCCACCTTGGATGCTGGTTCCTGGCCTATATGGAACCTGCCCTGATCAGCTCCTCATGCTTGGAAAAAAATAACCAAAATACTCCTATCAAGCTCAGTCTGTCGTGGTCGCCCCGGGGACTGGGGTGACAAGCAAGGTAGCTGGATCGGGGGCACAGTGACAGTGCTCTGACTCAGGCACGTTCACATCCCTGCTACTTTGCACGTGTCAACAGCAGCGTTCTCTTTCCACCCCCTGCTGCAGCAGCCTCTGGGGACATACCAGGGATTTCGGGATGGGGAGACCCTTGGCCCAGGAGGTTCATAGGCCTTGAGAAGAACCCACGTTGATGCTCCAGCAGACTGAGGCTCTGCAACCCAGCTAAGGGCAAATGGCCACAAGGCACTGGGGAATAGATGCTGGGCTTTTGCTTATCAGGTCTCTCCTGTTCTGGAGAATATGGGGCCTCCAAGAGGTAGGCCTGAGGCTCCTTCAGACACCTGCCAAATGCAGCCCAGCTCACTCTCTGCGGCCCGTTTGGCCGTTGGACCACTAGCAGGGAAAGCTCAGGGCCATTCACTGGCCAGACCTTGCCTTGCTACCACCCCACCCTTTTCTGTGCCAATCCTGGAAGGTACATCAGTGACTCCCACAGGTGAGGAGAGTTGAACGACACCAGCCAGAGGCCCCTTCCCCTGTTTCTGTCTCAATCTCTCAGGGCTTCCTGGGTCTAGATCCCTTATACCCAGAAGCACTTGCTTTAACCTCAACAATGGGAGACAGGACCCATTCGGGTGTCAGGAAGTGAGTATTTGGGAGAAGGGGTGAGTGCATATGTATCCAAGACTCAAGAGAAAGGGGGGCTGGGGAGTCAAGTAGTGAGGGCTGCAGGAAATGGGACAGCTGGATCCTGGGGTATCTCAGTACCACCCATGTTTTCAACCTTGAATCTCCCCCTCTCTCCTCCTAATGGCTCCCAGCCCATCCCTCAGGCCACTTCTAGGCGGGACAGCCAGGCTCCGGCAGGCTTCTGACCTCATCTAGGCAGCCCCTAATCATACAGGCTCCCTTCCCAACCCCCACCTTCTGCTCTGTCCAGCATTTCTTCAAAGTGATGGGCTGGAAGAGCGGGTCCTGTGTCCAAAAGGGCGCCAGGAACGCCCGAACAGACCCTGGTCGGTGGGCCATGGTACAAGATGGCAGTGGAAGGCAGGCCTCAAGGAGGGAGCAGGTGAAGTGGTATCTGCCATCTGCTCCTGGGAGGTCAGCTGCTGGCTCAGGCTGGGAGGGGCTAGTAGGAGGGCTGCTAGGCCAGATCCAGGCCTCAACAGTGCAGCCTTCTCTCCTGGGATGATGCTGGGGAGGATCCCCCACCGACCTAACATCCCAGAAGGACATGGAAGCCCTGTTCAGCAATCTCAGGGTGCCCATTCCCCATTTTGAAGCCTTCCAACCTTGGCCAAAGCCCATTGCCTTCTCTAGAACCAAAGACATGCCAGCCCACTCCCTCTGCCTCCCTGTGGGTGGCAGTTCTATACCAGCTCATGTCCAGAAGGTGTCCAGGGCCCGTAGGCCACATATCCACATGGCTCCTCCCGTTTAATTGTATCAACACCTGTCACGTCCTCCAGTCCGCCCGAGGCTCATAGAGCTGGAGTGGAGAGAGCCCAGAGCCAAGCCAGAAGGAGTGGGGGCTGACTGCCTGCAATTCCGCGTCCTCGCAGCTACCGTGCTTCCTCTCAAGCGGTTCCGCGGTACCGACCCACAGCCTGACCGCCTTGCCAGTGGCGAGCGGGGTGCGATCAGGCCGGCTGCTGGGGCTAAGGGCTGTGGAGCGACCCGCTGGCCCTGCGGCCCGAGGGTGAGATGGGGAAGGGGCTGCGATTACGTAAGCCCTGCTCAGGCGGCGGCGGCCGCGGCGCAGTCCCAAGTCCCCACCCCGCCCCCTCCTCATTGTAGCCTCCGCGGAGGCAGTGGCCCGACCTGGACCCTCCCCTCCCCGCAGCCTGGCCGCGCGCGCACACACCTTACCTCGGCCAGGGCTTCTGGCTCATGCCACGCTGTCCGTCGGGCGACCTCGCGTCATGGGGGAGCCCAGCACCAGAGCCGCCAAACGCGGAGGCGGCCGAGGTGCTGGACTGGCTAGCAGGGCCCGACTGCGCCCCGCGCCCGGCGCTCCGCGCCAGGGCCCTCTCGGCAGAGCCCAGAGCGGAGCTCCCCGGTGGGAGAGGATCTGCCGCCCTGAGCCTCCCACCGGGGAGGCTGAAGCTGTGCCCAGATAAATAAGGCCGCTTTGCAGGGAGCCCGGCGGGCGCCTCCTCCCTCCCCTTGCCCTCCTCCCTGCGCTCCTCCTCCGCGCTCCTCCCCGCGCTCCTCCGCGGCCGCCGCCGGCGCCGCGCGTGCCCCCCGCCCGGCCCTAAGAGCCGCGCCCTCGCGCGCTCCCGGCGTCCGGACCAATCCCGGCTCTCGAGGCCGGCTGAGGTGTCGAGGATCCCGAGCCCCGCCCCGCTCCGAGCAGCGCGCTCCCGGTGCCGTACCGACGGGCACGCGCCAGGCACCAGCGCCCGCTCAGCGGCCCGGGGCTCGCACAATAACAAACCCCGCAGGCCGCGCGTCCGGGAGGACGTTCGAGGGGAAAGCAGCGCGCGCGGCCGAAGGGCAGCTCCGAGTGGCCCATCTGCGCCAAGCGGTGGCAGCCCAGAATCCTGCCCGCTGAAGAGAACTGGTGTACTTGGCGCGAGCGGTTGGCAGTAGGGTTCCGGATTCTCCGCAGATGCAGCCGGCCCTACGTGCTCTTGCTTGGATTGCCACCTGCGAGGGCGAGGAGAGGGAGGCCCCGTGGAGACAGCAGCACAGTCGCACCTCCACACACACCCCTTCTGCACGGCGGAGGGCAAGCCTCTAGGATCTCATATCCCTTCTGTTCCTGCTGCTGAAGAATCCCCCTTGGTGGTGACATAGTCACACACCTGCAGAAACCTGCAAGCAAATGACTACAGCGAGTGTCAATGAAAACACCAGACCGTGTAGTGGTAGTGAGGAGGGGTTTACTTGTGAGAATGTCACAAACGATCTCAGCCGTCCCCTCCCCGGGGAGTGAGAGGCAGGGGACAGGAAAGGTTGAGGAGTTCCACAGGTTCCCTCTGGAATGAAGTGGAGGTCAGATGGTAGCAGCCCAGGGCAGGTGGTTTGTATGGAGGACCCTGTAAGGGCCGCGGGATAGCCGGGCCTCCCAGCAGGCTAATGGGACCCCAGTGTCTTGGAAGGGAGGAGCTTCAGGGTGAAGTGTTCTCCAATGAAACTAACTGGTGTTGGGAAACATGGCCTCGTGGGACTGTGAGAAGAAGTGAGCGGGATCCTGGAGTGTGTGTGTGTGTGTGTGTGTGTGTGTGTGTGTGTGTGTGTGTGTGTGTTGTGTATAATCATGTGTGTGCAGGTACCTATAGAGGTCAGGGGACAACCTCAGGTGTTCCTTAGGTACTGTGTGTGTGTGTGTGTGTGTGTGTGTGTGTGTGTTGTGTATAATCATGTGTGTGCAGGTACCTATAGAGGTCAGGGGACAACCTCAGGTGTTCCTTAGGTACTGTGTGTGTGTGTGTGTGTGTGTGTGTGTGTGTGCACATGGAGGTGAGAAGTGTTGATATTAGACTCCTCTACTACTCTTTTACCTTTGTTTTTTGTTTGGTTTTGTTTTTTTGTTTTTTGAGACAGGGTTTCTCTGTGTTGCCCTGGCTGTCCTGGAACTTGTTCTGTAGACCAAACTGGCCTCAAACTCACAGAGATCCACCTGCCTCTGACTCCTGAGTGCTGGGGTTAAAGGCATGCACCACCATGGCCCAGTTTTTACCCTCTTTTTTCAAAAATTTATTTGTGTATTTTATGTATATGGGTGCTTTCTTTCTTTCTTTCTTTCTTTTGGTCTTTCGAGACAGGGTTTCTCTGTAGCTTTGGAGGCTGTCCTGGAACTCACTTTGTAGACCTGGCTGGCCTCGAACTCACAGAGATCCGCCTGCCTCCGCCTCCTGAGTGCTGGGATCAAAGGCGTGCGCCACTGACGCCCGATTGTATATGGGTGCTTTTGTCTGTATGTATGTCTGCACAATAGAAGAGGAAATCAGATCCCATCATAGATGTGAGCCACCATGTGAGTTCTGGGAATTGAACTCAGGACCTCTGGAAGAGCAGCCAGTGTCCTTGACTGCTGAGCCATCTCCCCAGCCCCTTACCCTTTTTTTGAGACAGAATCTCTCACTGAACTTGGTATTCATCATTTATATTAGACTGGTAGATCCTCAGGATCCCTGTCTGCCCTTCAGTGCTGGGGTTACAAACAGGCACTTTACTCACAGAGCTTCTCCCTAGCCCATCACCACCCCCTGACTTTCTCCTTTTTTTCCTGTGTGTGTGTGTGTGTGTGTGTGTGTGTGTGTGTGTGTGTGTAGACGTTGAGCCATCAGGGGGTGTCCCTCCCGCCCATCTAGTTATTGTCCTTGGACAGGTAGCCAATGTGGGAGGAGAGGACCTTGGGCAGAGGGTGCTGTGTTGGGATATGTGCCTTGGCTTGGGCCTTATGATGAACACACCCAAGTGTGAAAAGTATGAGGGAGGCCTAGGCACACAGTGGCCCTGGAATGGGTCCTGCAAAGTGGCCCTGTTTTTGAGAAGACAGCAAAGAAGACACTTAGGAGATTATTGAGCACTGATTGGGGGGGGGGGTCTCTTGCCTCCTCACATCCCTCAACCTCTGCCATCCTCCCCAGATCAAATACCTACTTTTCTCCTTCATGACATGAACAGCTTCCTCCTTACAGGTCTTTCCCCCCTCCCCCGTCCCTGTTTTCCCCAGAGTTCCCAGGGGGCTGTCCTAGGCTGCTACTTTCTCTACTGTGGTCTGTAAGACCCTAGTTCCTCAGGCTCTGTACCAGCCAGTAGTCTACCACATCCTTCATCTACAGCACCTCTCTCACCTAGCACTGCACCTGGGGCAGCCTCTTGTCCCCTACCCCTGAATGAATCTCCTTGACTCTCAGACTTGGCTGTTCTTCCTAGGAGCTTTCATTCCCATGTCCGCCCATGACACCAAAAAAACCTCCCTTCTCAGCCTGGGCCTACTGGCTCTCTGATAGTACAGTTACAGTGGGCTGTTGGTTGACAGAACCCCTAGAGGGCCAAGGTGGGGTTCCCTGGGCATCCAACAGAGCACAGGGGAGGTACACACACACACACACACACACACACACACACACACACACACACACGGTTGTGAGGCTAAGGAAACTGGCTTTTGAAGCACCTTCCATCAAGGATTCCTGCTTGCTTTTGGAGAACAATTTACATCCTGAGAGAAGTATGTCTAACAAGGTCTAACTGGCTGAACATGTGACTTTTCATCTCTTTGAAGAATATGAGGTAGCATGTAGTGGTACCAGTTCAATCAGGGTGCTATTCAAGGGACTGATGTGGGAGGATCTATGAACTTGGTTCCTAATGATACATGGAGTGTCTCTCAGTGGAGCACCCCTCAAGTGGAGCACCCTCACCTGGAGCACCCTCACGTGGAGGACCCCTCACTTGGAACACTCTCAACTGGATCACCTTTTAATTGAAATACAATTACCTGGAGCAACCCTCATGTGGAGCCCTCACATCTGGAGCATCCTCCTCACCTGGAGGATCCCTCATTTGGAAAACCCTCAACTGGATCACCTTTGCACTAAAAAACACTTAACTGGAGCACCTCTCACTGGAGCACTGGCAGGGGAGCACTCATTACCTGGAACACTTTTCACTTGGAGCACCCCTCTCTGGAGACATCCCTCATCGAAAACTACTCCCACCATCATCACCCTTACCTTGATGTCGAGCACAGAGGACAGTCTCCTGTCCAGGCTGCTAGGGTCCAGCTCTACAGTGATGGGGGACTCTGGAGGCCTAGGGCTGCTGGCACATTTGGCTCAGAGACAGACAGAGGGCTGAGGGAGCATCAGGGGATCACTGCCTGGCCTAGAATGATGACTCTATGTCTGCCCTAAACCTGACCACAGGAGCTCTTCAGGCGAGTCCTGTGAGGCTCTAGTGTGGAGAGGGTGCTGGGGAGACACATGGCTGGGTCAAATCTTCCCCAGGTCGTTCCCTTCACTGAACCCCTTCTGGGAAATGTGACTGGGCTCTAAGGAGGGAAGCCCTGAATATTTTAGCACAGTATTGGTGAGCAACACCATCAAGGACAAAGTGAGTCATCCTGGAGCTGGATGGGTACTTGGTGCCCTACTCCTCTCTACCCTCTTTCCCTTCCTCCCCCTCCTTTACTTACCCTGCACCCCTTCCCATTTTTCTTCTTTTCCCCACTGTAGCCCTGGGCCCTCCTTTTCCTCCAGCCCACCCCTGCCCAGAGTCAGAGGCTCAAGAGCACTGGAGAGAAGCAGGAGGGACAGGTGTCTTCTGACTGCCCAGATGACAGGGTGAGGGCACCAAGGCCTCTGCTCTGGTCTGGCCCGCCCCCTGTCAAGGCTGAGGATGACTCAGGGCCCAGCTGTCACCCAGGCAGCACGCGTCGCCTAGTGATGGCGGTCTCCCGGCAACGGTCGTCTCCTAGCAATGGGATATTTTCCCCTGGCCCTGGCTGGAGCCAGTGGCTATTTTTAGCTCAGCTTCAAATCAATCAGCAGCTGCATTTTGGGCTCCTCAGAAGATGCAAGGTGTTGCAGGGTGGGCTTCTCAGCAAATGAAAAGACACAGAGATAGAAACCTTAATGCCTGACCCCTTGAAGTGCTGGGCTGAAGGTGGGTGCAGCCGGATCCCATGGGAATGGGTGGGCGCCCGACACTGCTTGGGAACTGGCAGCTATGACTGTGTCCTGGATGAGGTCTCTGTGTTCAAGGGGCTGATGGCTGAGTCACCCTGAAGCTGCCAAGGTCCAGCTGGGTACGGTGATGGCTACCACTGGTGCACTTTACTGGGTCCCCTGATATTCACTGCCCATCAGTTGTAGGAAGTGTCTCCCTGGTTCACATCCAGCAGCCCCACCCATGCTCAGTCCTGGCTGTAAGGGTCCTGGTGTCACAGGCTTAGCTACATCTAGTCCCCACCTGGCTTCAAGTGAAATCTGAGATCTGTGAAGAGGGCAGTCTTTGGACAGGTGGGAGACGTGTCCTCCTTTTAAGGTTGTCTCACAAGATCGGGGAGAAACCTAAATGCATCCACTGCCTTCATCAGGTCTAGGGAGCTGATCCTGCCTTCTTTCCCATTTATTTGTATTTTGTGGCTGTCTTTGTTCGAAGTTCCGTGGTCCTGGGGCCATTGCCTCTCTAACCCCCATCAACTCTCCTTACTTGCATCTCTTCCCCAAATCGCCCCATTAGATGGCCTGCTCATTGTGAGTCAGCTGCATGTCTGCAATCAACTCTCCTGCTGAATGTTGGGGCTGCCTATCCTCTGCTCTGCTCAGGGACCAGCACATTGTGGATATACCATCAGTGTCCTCAACCTGCAAAGGCCTGTGTTACAGGGGACAGCCATGGCTGGAGGTGGTGACACTTGAAATAGCAGCTAAGGACTCTGCTGCCCCCACTGCGTCCTATGAGGCGCAGTACAAGGAGGCCCTGAGGAAGGCAGGGTAGAAAACAGGTCTTAAGATGGTTTCCAGCATGGACAACCCCTGTGATGGCTAATCTTGGTTGTCAACTTAGGAAGAGAGAACCTCAATTGAGGAATTTCCTCTGTTGATTGGCCTGTGGACATGTCTTTGAGGCATTTACCCATCTCTGAGCACCTCTCTTTAAACACACACACACACACACACACACACACACACACACACACACACACACACACGTAACAATAACAATAAAAGAAAAAGAGGCTTTTTTGTTTTTCCGGATAGGATTTCTCTGTGTATCCCTGCCTGTCCTGGAACTCACTCTGTAGACCAGGCTGGCCTCAAATTTAGAGATCTGCTTGAATTGGCATTTTCTTCATTGTTAATCGGTACAGGCAAACCCAGCACACTGGGGGAGGTGCTATTCTTGGGTAGGTGGGCAAGCCAGAGAGAGCAGGCCAATAAGCAGTGTTCCTCGATGAGTTCTACTTCAGTTCCTGTCTCCAGCTTCCTGTGTTCAGTTCCTGCCCTGGCTTCCTTCAATAATGGACTGAGACATGGAAGGATAAGCCAAATAAACTTTTTACTCCCCAAGTTTGTTTTGGTCAGTGTTTTACCATAGCAACAGAAAGTAACTAGAAAACCCTCTTTGGGTCAAAGGTTTTGATATGCTGTGTGCTGTTGGCTAAAGCTGAGCAAACAAGCAGTTTGGAGCAATCATCCTGGTCTCTATAGTCTTCTACAGGAGGCCACAAGCTTCCACGTACCCTTTCCCAACTTCTTGAAGCACACCTTTGTTTGATTTGAGTTCCTTTTGTGGTTTTTGTTCTGACTTGTGTGGGACTAGTGACTCATTTCTTAAGGTAAGGGCACTAAATTTTGAGACACTCAAGGAAACCCCCAAGCTGAGCATAAATAGCTAAGAGTTATCTGAGATTTGGGAAGTCCTCATTTATCCATTTGCTCGTTTTCCTCTGGGTATCTATCTATAAGCACCGATACCAGGTATGATGGATCCTGAGGCTTTCTGGGATCTATGCCCATGGGCATCAGAGTTCTGTAAGCTAATGATATTCAAATGTCCCTTTCCCTGACAGTTGTGAGAAGTGGCATCTGTCCTGCTCTTCTCCCACGGTGACAGAATCATTGTTATGTGGTTTAAAGATGAAGATGGGGAAGGACAAATCTCATATACAGATGCAGGTCAGATGAGAGTTTCTTTCAGACCAGGTTACCCCTTGGAGTCCCTCTTATTGCTAGGACTATAGTCATTTCTCCCAGAGGAAGCCATGGTGGGGAGCCCACTCCCTGAAACTGCCAGCTCATGCCCCACATCACCATTAGAGGGCGCCTGCACACTACTGTCTGCCTCAGAGGTCTGGGCTGAGGAGACTGCCAATGAATGAGCAAAGTGCCCTTGTAATCTCTTAGGCCTGGACATCCGTGACTGACCCCTGGACATCTGTGGTTGACCCCTGGACATCCGTGGTGGACCCAGGTGTCCTGTGTCCTTCTGTAAATGCTTTGGCATCTGCTATGCTTTCCTCAGGCTGTGTGATGTCTTTTAATTGAAATGATATTATTCTGATTTATATTTCATTTATTTTTTACTTGTATGTGTGTGTGCGTGCCCATGTGTGCACGCATGTGAGTGCATGTGCCTGTGGACACAAGAGTCATCTAATCCCCTGAAGCTGGAGTTACATGCTGCTGTAACCGTCTCAATGTGGGGGCTGGGAACACCCACTGCAAGCAAGCTCAGGTCCTCTGCAAGTAAAGTAACATGTTCTCAGCTGCTGAGCCATCTCTCCAGCCCATTCTATTTATTTATTTATTTATTTATTTATTTATTTATTTATTTATTTATTTATCCTGGATCTCACTCTGTAGACCAGGCTGGCCTCGAACTCACAGAGATCCTCCTGTCTCTGCCTCCTAAGTGCTGAGATTAAAGGCATGCGCCACCATACCTGGCTATTTATTACTTATTTTGTTTGTTGGTTTGAGACAGGTTTCTCTACATAGCCCTGGCTGTCATAGAACTCACTATGTAGACTAGGCTGGCTTCGAACTTGGAGATCCTCCTACCTCTGCCTCCTGAGTGCTGGGATTAAAGGTGTGTGCCATCACTGCCAGGCTTAAGACAAACTTTTATTTATTTATTTATTTATTTGAGCTGAGGATCGAACCCAGGGCCTTGCCCTTGCTAGGCAAGCACTCTACCACTCAGCTAAATCCCCAACCCCTTAAGACAAACTCTTAACTGTGAACTCCAATAGGGTAAAACATTAGTTACGTACTTCCAATATACAACAGCACAGAATGAACTGTCTCATTCCCAAAGAGAGGAGTGGACATGGCAGGTACAAAGCTAAGACCAAGACTAACAGAGCCAGCACCAAAGCCTGCACATTCATACTAACATCAGGGCTTAAGATGGAATCATCTGGGCTTCAACCTGTTAGAAATAAATCTAAGGCCGGGCAGTGGTGCTTCATGCCTTTGATCCCAGCACTCAGGAGGCAGAGGCAGGCAGATCTCTGAGTTTGAGGCCAGCGTGGTCTACAAAGCTAGTTCCAGGAAAGGCACAAAGCTACACAGAGAAATCCTGTCTGAAAAAAAAAAAAAAGACTAGGGGCTGGGGATTTAGCTCAGTGGTAGAGCGCTTGCCTAGCAAGCGCAAGACCCTGGGTTCGGTCCTCAGCTCTGACCAAAAAATAAATAAATAAAAAATAAAAATAAAAAAAAAAAATCTGAATTCCTTGCCATAACCATACTTTTATAATATTTGACAGAAAAGATTCACACTGAGTGTTTCTTACAGTACAGACACACCACCCATCAGGAAGGCTCTACTCACTTTCACCTTTGACTATTATAATTCCTTGTTTTGACCCCCTTGTCTGTGGCAAGGAGCCACCTGGGCCTCCTACTGGTCTGAGAGGGCCTTGGAGTCAAGGACAGGGTAATCAGTGTTCCCAAGCTCTTCCACAGGCTGACAGTAGAACCAACTACTCCCACCAGTGAGACCACTGGCTCTCATCTGTCCCTGAGTCCAGGCCCAGGACAACTGGAGGGTTTCAAAAGGAACCGGGAAGAGTCCTGGGGTTGGAGCAGAGATGCTCAGGGACTTCCCAAGGCTTCCTTTTGACTTCAGCCTCCTCTAACCTTCCTTCAGGCCTGAAGAAGCTCTTCTCTTTTGGGGGATTTCAGATTGACTCTAGCATGTTTTGTTTTTTGTTTGTTTGTTTTTTTCTTTTAAGAGGGTCTCATGTAGACCAAACTGGCCTTGAACTCACTATGTAGCCAAGGATGACTTGAACACCTGCTCTCCTTCCTCCAGTTCCTGACTGCTGGGATCACAGGCACGATACACTACAATCAGTTTAACATTAGTTAGAAGATAAAACCCAGGGCTTGATGCCTGAGTGGCAGGCACTGTGTAACCTAGCCCATCCCCAGGCCTCCTGGGCTATCTTTGAGATTCTGTTCCAGTTGATCTTGACTTTGCAGGGCCTGCACTGTGGCATCAGCAAGTACTTCCAGGCTTTGTTTTTTCTAATCTGTGGAGGCCAGACCAGGCAGGTCTCCAGAGTGCCTCCTTTTTTCATGGTATTCATTTAATGTGCAGGTGGGTCTGAAAAAGCATGATGCAGAAGGAGGCCCACCCTGGCCACACAGCTCCTTCCAGAGTTAGCCAGTGCTCTTCCTCTTCCCCAAACCCAAGGCTTGGCTTAGCTTCGTGACCCAGGCCCTACTCTAATCAGGACCGTCTGTACCCTCCGTTATGGGACGCAGGGACACAGAGGTTCTAATCTCCCTTCCCTGGAGTACCAGCAGCAGGGTCCCGGTGTTAAGATGTCGGCTTCCGACTGTCTACTGAGGTCCACTGAAGGCCAAGTGAAGTGAGCTTCCCTCCAGATTCCAGTCGACAGCGACCCTCACCCACCCACCCACCCACCCAAGTTTCCAGGATACTGGGGATCGCCAAATGGGGAGACAGGAACGCTATGCACTCCAAACCTACCCAGGACCGCGCTCCCGCCTTCAGCCCGCCCCGCCCCCAAGAGGGCTCTGCAATTGGCGGAAAGTTCTGGGGCTTGTGGCGATTGGTCCGAGAGCAAAAGCCCCGCCCCCATAGTCCGGAGCTCAGACCGGGCTGCGCCGAGGGGGTCGCCGGTGGTGGGGACGCGCCGGGCCGGGCGGCCGCGCCGCGGGCTGCTCACGCTGCAGCCCCGACCCTCCCGGGGCAGCAGCCCGAGGCCCCGGCGCGTCCCCGAGCCATGCCCGTCGCCGCGCTTCTCTGCGCGCTGTGCTGCGGCCTCCTGGCCGCATCTGCTCGTGCCGGCTATTCCGAGGACCGCTGCAGCTGGAGGGGCAGGTACGGTCCCCAGGAGGGACTACAGGGAGGGGTTTTTCATCTTGTGTTAGGTGTCTCCTTCCCACTGGGGACTGAGGATGCACAGACCTCAGTGACCTGTTCCACAGAGTGGACGCAGGTGTTGGTAGATGCGGGAAAGGGGGTGAGTCGACTAGGGGAACAAGGGCCACCCCGCCTGAGAACCACCGTCCTGTCCCCAGCGGCTTGACTCAGGAGCCCGGCAGCGTGGGGCAGCTGACCCTGGATTGTACCGAGGGCGCTATCGAGTGGCTGTACCCAGCCGGAGCGCTGCGCCTGACCCTGGGCAACCCCGATCCCGGCACGCGGCCCAGCATCGTCTGTTTGCGCCCAGCGCGGCCCTTCGCTGGTGCCCAGGTCTTCGCTGAACGGATGGGCGGCAACCTAGAGTTGCTACTGGCCGAGGGCCCAGACCTGGCTGGGGGACGCTGCATTCGATGGGGTCCCCGCGAGCGCCGGGCCCTTTTCCTGCAGGCCACACCACACCGCGACATCAGCCGCCGAGTTGCAGCCTTCCGTTTTGAGCTGCACGAGGACCAGCGTGCAGAAATGCCTCCCCAGGCCCAAGGTCTTGGTGTGGATGGTGAGTGACTAAACTGACTGAAGAGGTTGGTGTCGGGAAGTGACTCTCTAACCGGGCTTTGACACCTCACTGCACAGAAGGGTCCGTCTGTTGGAGAGCATAGTGGCTTCCAGGTCAGGGAGGTGGGTTGGGAGTGCTCCCTTCTTTCCCTCCTCCTCCTCCTCAGGGTTCGTTTTCGGGAAAGAGCAGGAGGGAGCAAATACAGAAGAGGCCAGCCTTGGGCCTCTGGTGTCTGGAGGGTTGGGGGAAGGGGTGGGCTGGGGCAGAATCAAAGCCTATGGCCAAAGCTGTCCAGGGCTCCCTGGCCTGGTGGTGACCTCCCTCCCCTCCCCCAGCCCAGCCAACAAAAGTCCAGTGTGCCTCTTGGTCACCATGGAGACGCCTGCCCTGCCTCCCTGCAGGGCACCGGGCCCAGTGCTTTGCTCTTCTGGAACTTGCAGCCTGACCCTGCAGGGGATGGGTCTCTGACCGGTCAGCCCTAGCTGGGGACCCCAGAACCAGAGTACACTGTCCTGCCGCCCTAGCTGGGCCTGGGAGGCAGCTCTGAGAGGTCACAGAATGTTCTTCGGTGTTGGCATGAGTTTACGAGATTGGGTGTGCAGGAATGTGTATGAGGGACTGAGGTGTCCATCAATAGACATGTGCCTGCAGGGTGCACCGTGACTTCTGGTGTCTTCAGGCTGTACAGTTGCTGGGAGAAGGGTTTAACCACCAGCTCTGGGGCCTTTTCCTGCTGGGAGGAGCCGTGGGCCTGTGCTCAGGGAATGCAGGCCTGGCTGATCACCTGCCTTGCATGCTAGGTGCCTGCAGGCCCTGCAGTGATGCTGAGCTCCTTCTGGCTGCATGCACCAGTGACTTTGGTGAGTATTCCTGTTGTGGGAGATCTTGGTGTCTGCCCCACATTCCCACATGCCCACCACTGTCCACCGTGTCTCTTCACAGTGGTCCGTGGGACCATCCATGGGGTCGCCCACGACATGGAGCTACAAGAATCAGTCATCACTGTGGTGGCCACCCGTGTCATCCGCCAGACACTGCCACTGTTCCAGGAAGAGGGCTTGGAGGGCCAGGGCCAGGCCTCCATTCGTACCCTGTTGCGCTGTGGTGTGCGTCCTGGCCCAGGCTCCTTCCTTTTCATGGGCTGGAGCCGATTTGGTGAAGCCTGGTTGGGGTGTGCTCCCCGCTTCCAAGAGTTCAGCCGTGTCTATACCGCTGCCCTTACAGCCCACCTCAACCCATGTGAGGTGGCACTGGACTAAGAGACCTTCCTCTGGGAATGGGGTACAGGGGAGGGTGGTAGGAGGGCGGGGGGAAGGTGTGGCTCCAGTGGCATCCTGGTACCCGCAGTGAGGAGATAGACTACTAAATGACCTGGGTCACACCAGCCACTGTAGACTTGGTCTTCTGTGACACACCCAGCTCTGCTCCTGCCTCACTTTACCTACTCTCCCTCTGCTGCCCTCCTAACCCTCCCTGGCCTGCCTGTCCTCTTGACCCAGCTGACCCGTGAGCCCATTTCCCTCTACCCCCGAGGTGCTCTTGGCTGAGAGAGGAAGTGCTGCAATTCTCAAGACTTGGGCTGATTGGGGTTCTTTAGGTGGCCTGGGGAGCAAGCAGACAGACATCACTTCCAGCTCTGAACGGGGTCTGTTAGGGAGGGGTGCTGTAGTCTGGCAGTGTGCCATTCCCTTCCGTGGTCGTTGTGAGCCATACAGTCATCCTTGGCCTGGTCCCGCCCTTGGGGAAGAATGGGCCCCTCTGTCCGGAGGTCCCTGCGACGTGCTGAGCATCCAGACATGGCAAAGAGCCTGCAGGGTGTGGGGTCTCCACGGCAGGATCCTGCTGGTTCGTTTCCGGCGGGAGAAGTGCACAATGGGGTCTCTAAGGACTGTTTCCCGCCACTGGCCCCATTGTTGCCATCCCTGCCTTCCTCCTGGGCCTCTTTATTTTGTAAAGGGCTAGTGAGACCCTGGACAGACAAAGCCTACAGCCTGAAGGCCCTTAAGTGAGGTATGCACTAGGTTTCTCAGGCCCCAGCCAAGCAGATTCCTGCCACCTCTGCTTCATGGCTTCTGAGAAACCATCAGCTCCAGTGCTGAGTGGAGTGGGAGTGGAGTTCCAGAAATGGCTTTCTATCCTCGCGTGCCCTCCCTTTAAGGCTTTCATCCATCATCAGTCCCAGAGGACTGACTATTCATTCTTTGGTAAGGAACAGGCTGGGCGAGGGACCAGACATATGGTTCCTTGCGCCGACTGTGCCAGTGAAGGTACCTTCTTGTGCCACACCCTACATAGGCCCTGGAATGGCTACCTTGGAATGTCTATAGGCAGATACTTAAATAACACCTGTGCATATGCTAGGGGTGGGCAGAGAGCATGCTCCTTTTACTTAGACTGCCTGCTTATGGAATGGGATGGGTGATGAGGGTAAGAGATCACTCCTGAAGAGCAGGTCACACCATTTTCTTCCACCCTCTGCCTCTGGACTGGCTCCCTGCTACTTGCTGTCATTTCCCCAAACTCCAGGAAGTGCTAAGGGCTTAGACCGGCACCTTTCCACCTGGGTGTGGGGAAGACTGGGCCAGTGGCCTCATGTTTGCACTAGGAAACAAGTGATGAGGCCCTAAAAGTGGCAGCAGACACAGCAAAGGGAATGGTGTGTGTGAGCAGGTGGACTGAAATCACAGGACCTAGCCTGGGAAAGCCTGTGTGGACCAGAGACACCTCCAAGTAGAGCCCTGGCAACTGAGGATCAGAGTGCTTTGTGTGGGTGCCAGTCAGGTGAAGTTGCCAGGGCTTCCTGGGTGCTCTAGGCGTGCGAATGCTGCCAGGAGCAGCAGATAAGAATAGCTGTGCCCAAGCAACCCTGTCTAGAATTTAGTGTGTGGGAGGGCCCCATTACAGTTCTGCTGGTGACAATTCGATTCTGAGCTGGGTGGAGTAGAGCCTCTTTCCACAGAATACACAAACTCTGCTGCCTTGGGACACCCGTCCTTCAGACTGTTTTGGAGGAAAACACTCTGCACCCGGGGGACAGGGTGGTGGTCTTGGGCATGCTCAATTTAGAAGTCAGCACCAGCTCTACGAGAGATAGCTGAGGAGCAGCAGGTCAGGACTGGACACAGACAAGGAGGACTTGACATTCATGGCCATTTAGCTTTAATGTAGGTGCTCGGGGTCCAGCAGATTGACTCAAGGCTCTGTCTGTTTACATGCAGGGCCTTACTAGGAGTCACTCAACCCTTTATTTTCGAAGGAAGGAGAGCTTCCGGGCTCCTGAGCTGTCTTTCACCCTAGGCTGGGCCAGCTGCCAGCACCCAGCCTCTCACATCCGGCCCCCTCCCTCCACACTCAAAAAAGAGCCAACATCTGTTTGTATCTGCCCGCCCCTCTCCTTCGACCCCAGAACACCCTCTATTTTCCGCCTAGTTGTCGTCGCTGTCGGAGGGACTGGAAGGACGTCCTCCGTGGTTGCTTCTGGGTGTTTGGGAGGCTTTCAGGAAGTCTTGGTCAGCAGAATACGCATGAGGAGAATCACTTCCAATTATAGTGGCCCTGGCTTTAACCTGGGACTGCGTGCCAGGAGCAGTATGGCCTCAGGGGGCTCCAGAGCTGAGATTCCGTATAGTTGTCTGCAGGGTGGACCCAGAGGCTAGCCGCTGTAGAACTTGGACCGTAGACCTACGAGGTGCATACCCTGTAAGGCTCGCCTATCTCCTGGGTCATTGAGACTCGATACCATCACCCGGAACCTACAGGAGGGACCACGCCCGGCTAGGGGGGGAAGAATGAGTGACGGACTGGCCTCACAGGCCCCTTCCACTTCCGGCGTCCGATCGCAGCCTCTATAGACTTATGCGGTCGCTGCAACCGCTGGGGTAGGCGCCAGGCCCCGCCTCCAGCTCCCGCCTGGGGGCCTTGGGAAGGAAGACCCTGGACTGCGTGTCTCTCAACCATGGATCACGACGACGACCCGGCCGAGGTGTTGACTGCACTGCGCGAGAGGCGGCCGGGCTTGCTGGAGCTATTGCAAGCGGCGGCAGGCTCGGGGTTGGCCGCCTACACCGTGTGGGCGCTGCTTCTGCAACCCGGCTTCCGCCGCGTGCCTCTGAGGCTGCAGGTGCGATGTGGGGCCTTCCTTAGAAGGAGCGGGACCAAAACTGATGCGAGGCATGGATCAGTGGGTGGGATCGAGGTTACAGTAGGTGCTTCTTAAAAATGGGCGGGACCAATTATGATGCGGACCTAACCTGATGTACGGAGAGGTGGAACTAATATGTTGCAGGGCCTGGGCCAGCGTCATGACCATGGCTATATAAATGAAGCTGGGATTGAATTACTGGGGCGCGGGGGTGGGGTGGGGGCGGCTACAGGTGTGCCTGGAGGGTGGGCGGGGCTGCACTGGGTGTGGCGGATATCTAAGGCCTCAGCCCACCAAATTCCTTATTCAGGTGCCCTACGTTGGCGCAAGTGCCCGCCAGGTTGAGCACGTACTGTCGCTGTTGCGAGGCCGCTCTGGAAAAATGGTGGATCTAGGCTCTGGTGATGGCAGGATCGTAAGGCCTGTGTGTCTATTCGTTGCCCCTCCCGTGGTGGCCCCTTCCCTACATCCAGGTCCCACACTCTCGGCTCTCATAGGTGCTGGCGGCCCACCAATGTGGTCTCCGTCCAGCTGTGGGTTATGAGCTGAACCCGTGGCTTGTGGGACTTGCACGGCTGCATGCCTGGAGGGCTGGTTGCTCTGGGAGTGTCTGCTACCATCGAAAGGATCTCTGGAAGGTAACTTATCAAACTTCATTTTATCTTTTTTTTTTTTTTTTTTTTTTGAGACGAGATCTCTAGGCCAGGACTATCTCAAATAAACTATATAGCCTAGGATAACATTGAACTCCTGCCTCTACCTCCTGAGTGCTAGGATTACAGGCCTGTACCATCAGACCAAGTTTATGCAGAACTGAAGATCAAACCCAGTTCCTGATACCTTTATCTCCCGGGTTTCATGCTCTGAATGCTACCACACTGATACCTGGGTGGGCTGGAGGCCAGAAATCAGTGACCCCATGCCTTCCAGCCTTTATCTTTATTTCCCACAGGTGAGCCTCAGAGACTGTCACAATGTGTCTGTGTTCCTGGCCCCCAGTGTGGTAGGTCTTGGGTCTGCTGTCCTGCTAGGAGGTCAGGGCCACACTCTTGGCTCCTGGCTGCTCTGAGGGCTGGAATAGGTCCTGGGCCCAGCTGGATGGGCAGCTTTTCCTTACCTGCTCCTGTGCCCTCCTTCCTCCTGTTCTCTCCTTACAGCTTCCACTGCTGGAGGACAAGCTGCAAGGAGAGCTACCTGCAGGGGCCCATGTGGTATCTGGACGTTTCCCCCTTCCCACCTGGCAGCCTGTAGCTGTGGTGGGTGAGGGCCTGGACAGAGTCTGGGCCTATGATGTCCATGGTACTGGGCCAGCTGTGTCTTCTTGTGGGGTATCCACCAAGGCTGTCCCAGAGTCCAGTTCTACCTCCATTCCTGGGACCCTTGTTTGACAGGCTGGCCGACTAGATACAATAAAGACTCTGTGGCTTCAATCCCGACTCTGGTTTGTTCCAGGAATCACTCTGTGGGGTGGGGTGTGCAGCAGGTTCCATCCTGGCTGTGAAGAGGTTTGATTTGTAGTCTCTGGGAGACTAGCTAGCTAGTGACTCCGGGTCCTTGGGCGCTGGGTCCTCGTGGAAGGCATAGCTTCTACTCCCTGGCGGTCTCCTGTATTCACCAACTTCCTCAGTCTCTGGATTTCCTGCTTGTACCTGTTTGGGATGACCAGACAAATCACCTCTCTGGCCATGGGTTCTTTCACTTCCACCTAGATTAGGGCCCTGGGGTCACACCCGGCCTACCTGCCCAAGTGCTGGTCCACGTACTCCTGTAGCTCAGAGAGCTGCTGCTCTGCCATGGTGGCTCGGACCATCAGCTGTGCCCGCTCTCGTTCCAGCTTTGCCTGGTGGAGGCATGAGCCATGAGCCACGGCAGGGCGTAGGGAGGGGTCCCCACCATTCCTTGCCCACTACCTGGGTGTCCTGGGAGAAGTCCTGCAGCTTCTTCTGGATTTGGGCCCAGGATGCAGTATCCAGGGCCCTGTGAGGAGAGGAGGGCAGGAGTCTCCAGGCAGGCATAATGCCTGCTGTGTGGTTTTAGGACAGCATGGCACTGCCCGGGGCTCTGGAGCATCTGTGCCTGGAGAACCCTCTACTAGGTGTCTTCTCCCCCAGAGTTTGTCTGTTAGGTTCTCCAGACCCTGGGAGATGCTGTCTCCAGTGCCTGCCTGCTATACAGCAGGTGGAGAGGCCCAAAGCTAGGGCTGGCCATGCCACCCACAACTGTCGGCTCCCACCAAACCCAAGTGTTACCTATTAGATTCTAAACAATGCAGCTGCCACCCATCTTTTTCTATGATTACCAGTGTCCCCCATACAAACTGAGATAGCCCAGAGCAGGGATAGGAGAATCCTAGCTAGCAGCAAGGGTTGGCAGAATGGACGAAGGCTGGGCAGCTTTCTGCCTGACTCCTAGACCTCCCCTACACCAACAGGAGGGCACTCACAGTGGCTGTGAGCTGCTGTCCTTGGAACTTTCCCCAGGTCCTTTCTCAGGGTGCTGCAGCAGTGTCCTGTGTCTGCCGTACTGGAGAAGCACATGGTGGGTTCCCTTGATTGACTGAACAAGGCCAACTGCTCAAAGGCTCTGAGCTTAGGATGAGGCCTAGGGGGAGTGCTAGGCCTCTGGGCTTCAAGGCAGTTTCAGGCAGCAGGGACAGGGCACCTGGGCCCCAGCATTACCTCATTCTCCCTTTGGTGGCTGAGTTCAGTGGCCCAGTGCATGGGTAATGGCTCCAGGTCCGTGGCTGTTGCAAAGGTAGCCCTGGGAATACCATGTGCCCTGTTGGGATCTATTTGCGCCTGAGACTGCTCCTGTAGCATGCTAAGCCACAATGTAGATCATGTGGGGCCACCCCACCCCCAGTGTCTGGGTCAGGGTGGAGCCCACCTGCAGGTGGTTAGCAGCAACTCCTGCCCCCGGCTCAGATCTGCCAGGCGCTTGCGGTAGGTCCGGGCAGCTTGGGCCAGTTGTTGCTCCCGGCTTCGGTGTGCGGCCCGAATGTCCTGCAGAGTGGCCTCCAGGAACGTCTGAAGGGCTGCCCGACCTGTGCTGTTGGCAGTCTCCTGGAGGAGGTTGGGTAGGACAGAGCTAGGGTTGGGGCTGGCTTTGGACTAGGTTAGGCAGTCAAGCTGGAGGAGCTGGGCTTGAGTTGGGTAGGGTGGCACTTGATTGGATCTAACCTCACCTCCTACCCCAGCTGGCTGTGCAGGGACCTGGGACCACAACGTTTCCCCATAACTGTACAGCACATCCAGGCCAGGCTTGCACTCAAGACTCAGAGGCCACTTCCGACCGCCACAGAACCTAAGTGCTCACCACTGTCTCTTTGGCATAGCGCTGCAGCCGGACAGCATACTCCTCATTCAACTTCTTCAGCTGCAACTGCAGCTGAGCATTTTCAGCTTCAGCCTGCCGGAGCTGACCCTGACAGGTAGACAGCACCTGGGAGTGTACAAGGGGCTCTTATTCTGTGTGTAGGACTCCCTCCAGCGACATCTGGAGGCTCATAGGGTGGGTAAACACTCACCATGGCTTGGGCAGCCAGGCGCTGACCAGCTGTCCTGGCTTCCTCTCGGGCTCCCTGCAACTGCTGGCCTAGGACTGCCCTGGAAACACGTACACACTCAGCTAGACCACGATGAGGTACTCCCTCACCCTGAAGGAGGACCTGTCTGGCCACTGGGCTCTGCTGGTTCTAGGTGAGATGAGACTCACACTCGTGTCTCCAGCGCCTGCTGCCTGACTCTGTGATGCTCCAGGACCCATTTCAATTCTTCCTGCAGCTTCTGCTGTCCTCCCGATGGCTGTGCAAGGGACATCAAACTCTGGAATCCCCCGCCCCCAACAAGGCGGGCCACCTTTATGCCAGGTGGCTGTGCACTCACGTAGTTCATGCTCTCAGGCTCAGAGAGTCTGTCTTGCTTGGGCGGCACCTTCATGGTTAGAGGGGGAGCAAGGGGAGGGCAGGGGAGGGGATGGAGCAGCAGACACCTGTTTCACTGCCCCTGTGGTGGTACCCTGCCCAGCTCTCATGGTAACCTGGAGTCTGTGGTAGGTGACACGTTCAGGCCTGGGCTTCTCCACTGACCTCTTGTGGTGGTACCTGGTGGTGCCCTGGATTGGCTGCTGGTTGGACTCTATGTCCCTTGCAGTCACCATGCAGCTCTAGCTCTAGCACCCGGCTTTCCAGTCGAAGAACCTGTGAACATCAAGGGTGAGCAGGAATATCTATCTGCTGGACCACCCAGAGCAAGTAGGTATTCACCTGGGCATGTGCAGGGGCACATATACAGGGACCAGGCAAAAGCCCACAAACACAAAGTGTGTGTCTACTCCCAGGCACCTGAACCTCTTTATGGTGCTTGTCCTGGGTGTGCACTCTGTTCCTGAATGCACTCAGGCTGACCCGCATAGCTTGCTTGGCAACTCACTTCCTTCTTCAGCTCGAAGACTTCAGCTTCATGCTGTTCACGAAGGTGATGGGTTGCAATCTGAAGATCGACTAGCTCCTTGGAAATCTGTGGGTAACCAGGGTGAGAGATGCTGCCAGTGGCTTCATGGGCTTTCTGCTCCTACCAGAACCCCACAGCCCCACAGCCACCTGCAGCCGCTGCTTCTCACTCAGCTCTGCATCTGTCTGATACTCTGTCTCCAGGCTGGTAGCCCAGGCTGGGTGTCCAGAAACTCTTGGCAACCAGTCCTCAGTTCCTGGAACAACCTGGGAAGGCACCCCACCACCACCACACACACATTTAGGTGGGTCTCCAGCCTGGGCTGTGGACCCTGCTCTTATAGAGATATTTCAGCTCTCCTGAACAAGGTCAGCTCTTTCCCTGGGCAGGAACAGACACGGCATCCAGGGACTTCATCCCTTCTGGTCTGTGAAGGAAAGGAAGGACCCCAAGGCAACGTCAGTGTCCTGGGAAGACTTACATTCTCTGTGACTTGAAGTGGGGCCCCTGGCCTGGGGCCTGGGGCTGCCACACCCTCCATAAGGGAAAGGAACTCTGGCCCCAGACCTGTTTGGTGGTGGCCTGCTTCCCGGCTATTGCTGTGAGTGTTGCCAGTGTTGCCAAGGCCTCTGTTGACCTTAGAGATTACCCATCCTGCCTACAAGGAAGGGCAAGGCCGTTCAGTGCTTACGAAGAGGGGGAGAGTGCTCAGCTCCTTTCACATTCCACTCCTTCATGGGCCCAATGTCATCTGGGAAATACAGTCAGCTACCCCGTTTATTTCAGGTCAGCTGGATCCAGCAGGGCATGATAATGCTAAACCTGTACCTGCAGTTGTGGGCACTATTTGTCTTTATATGGGATGTCCTGCCCTCCTGTAGGGATTCATAACTCTAGACTCTTGCATATCTTCCTGTGTCAGCTGAACTTACTCCAGGAGGTGAACAAGCTGGATACACCCTACCACCCTCCGTCTGAGAGAAACGGGCATAATCAGGGACAGTGAACTTCGCGAGCTAGCTCAGCCTGGGCACCAGGAAGGATAACTTGAGGAGATAGATGTCCTGCCTGATACTGGGATGGAGCATGCTCACTACACTGCGCCCTCTCCGTGCGTGGATTCCCTTTTGCGCACGCGCAATTCCTGCGTTTCCCGTCAGATCTCAGCTGCACCTAGGGTCGCGTCGGGGGGAAGTAGGGGAGCGTGGTTGGCAGCGGCCACGCTCTGGCAGGGACGCTAGATTGGCGGCTCATGTGTGGGTGAGAAGGACAGCAGGAAATGAGGTCAACCCAGGCCTTGGGGGTCTCCCTGTAGCTGAGAGAGGCGGGGTCTGTGGGGGGAGGCGGGGTCTGTGGAGGAAGGCGGGCCTACCGGAACTAGGGGGCGGAGCTAGAAGGAAGCCGCAATGCTGTGTAGCTTTTGGGGGAAGGTGAAGCTGGGGCAAAGGGGCGGGGTCTGAGGTGGGCAGGGCCGTCGGCACCTGAGTCTTGGGTCTTGGCGCTAAAGTGGGTCTTCTGAGAAGCTCCTGGGCAGCAGAGCAGCTCTTTTTTTTTTGTACCCCCAGTGTGTGTGTGTCTGACCTGCCTCGCGCATCTCGGGAGGAGGGATTCACTAGGCTGGGGTGCCTCTTTTGGAGAAGGTGAGGACTGGCTGAGGTCTGTGACCATGAAGGTCAAAGTCATCCCGGTACTTGAGGACAACTACATGTACCTGATCATTGAGGAGCATACACGGGAGGCAGTGGCTGTGGACGTGGCTGTGCCCAAGAGGGTGAGGACCGACAAAGGATGCCATCAAGGGACTCTACCTCTCTGTCTGGAGCAGACCCGACCCCCTATATTTTTACTTCACAGTTGGTGCATTATCTTTGGGTTCCCCTGAAGTTATAGCTACCTTTGGTGTTTGTGGTGCCCCAGTACTTTTGTCTGCCCGATATCTCCCCTAACCCGTGCTGCCCTGAGTCCTGGGCCTGCCTGGAGAACTAAGCCCTGAACCTAGTGCCCCAGTACGGGATGGGTAGCCCACGGCACGGCACTACAACTCCATTCTTTCCAGCTGCTGGAAATTGCAGGCCGCGAGGGGGTGTCTCTGACCACAGTGCTGACCACCCATCACCACTGGTGAGTAAGGAGGGTGTGTGCCAAGGCCTAAGTCAGACTCCTCCACTAGCACCCTGAGTTGACCAAGCCCTTGTTCTTCCACAGGGACCACACACGTGGAAATGCGGAGCTGGTGCACCTGCAGCCGGGACTGGCGGTGATGGGAGCAGATGAGCGCATCTGTGCGCTAACCCGCAGGCTGGCACATGGGGAGGAGCTTCGGGTGAGCATGCACCCAGAAGGGGTGGGGAGAGTCCTGGCCCGGGCTTGCCTTCCAGCCCTCACAGGTCCAATGCCTCACCATCACAGTTTGGGGCCATCCATGTACGATGCCTCTTGACGCCAGGCCACACCTCTGGCCACATGAGCTACTTCCTGTGGGAGGATGAATGCCCGGACCCACCAGCTCTCTTCTCTGGTACCTTGCAGCCTGGACTCATCCACTTATGCAATTTCACTGTGCCCTCCCTACCCCCTTCTGACCCTCTTTCCTCCCTAGGGGATGCTCTGTCAGTGGCAGGCTGTGGCTGGCATCTGGAGGACACTGCACAGCAGATGTACCAGAGCTTGACCAAGATCCTGGGTACCCTGCCACCCCAGACGGTGAGAGAGCCTCTGTGGGGTCCACATGCTTGGTACTGAACTTCTTCCTGGTACAGCCTGTACTTCTGTACCTATCCTGCTTTGGTAAAGCTGGTGTGGACCAGGGTGGGTTGGATGCTAGGTTAGGGATGAGTGCCTGTCCCTTCCTGGACTTGGGGCAATGTGTGTTCACTGAGCTCCCTCTTCTTGCAGAAGGTGTTCTGTGGTCATGAGCATACACTGAACAATCTTGAATTTGCGCAGAAAGTGGAGCCCTGCAATGACCACGTGCGAGCTAAGCTGTCCTGGGCCCAGGTACATCCTTTTCTGGCTCCACCACAGGGGCGGAGGCAGGAGTAGTCTTCCTGAAGTTTGGGGGAAGTCTGGAGTCTGCCCTGCTGCAGACCTTCTGTCACCCACCTTAAATCTCCCTGTGGCTGCTGGACCCCAGCTGTAATCAGGGGCCTGTGCTCTTTGCAGAAGAGGGATGACGACGATATACCTACTGTGCCTTCGACACTGGGTGAGGAGCTCTTGTACAACCCTTTCCTGAGGGTAACGTAAGTATGGCTGTATCCTGGGCCTTCTTCCTGTGGTGGGGCCTGAGCCATTCCAGTGCATGGGGCAGCCTCATGAGGCCATGTGCACTGCCAGCTCGAGTGTCCCCGTGGAGCAGTCTCAGGACTAGCTGGCATCCTTGGGGCCTCTTTGGCAGTCATTTGGGTAGTTAGGAGGTTATCTGGGGACTATTTATTGAGCTGACTGTCCCTGGCATCAGGGAAGGGCATTTGTTAAGGGCCCTCTTCCTTCTATGCAGTGCTCTGCTTGGCCCCACCCCCATAGGCAGCTGGCCAGCCCCACAATTCCCCAGCATACTCTTCCCTGCAGAGAGGATCCAGTTCGTGAGTTCACAGGCCAGGTGGCACCAGCCCAGGTCCTGGAGGTACTCTGCAGGGAGCGAGCACGCTTCCAGCTTGCTTTGGAGCCACCGCAGCCCCAGGTTCGGGCACTCCTGGCCTTGCAGTGGGGGCTTCTGAGTACACCCCAGGAAAAATGAGCCATGTGGGGAGGCTGCTTGTCTCCACACCCCTTCTCCTGATCTCAAGCTGACTGGAACTCTGGCCTCCAGAACATTCCTCTGAGGCCCTGCCACCCCACTTTAAAGAACCAGCAAATGGTGCTTTCCTTGTCTCTGCTGCTCAGGGGCCACACAAGCGGACTCCCTGGAGGAGCTGTTGTGGGCCCTGAGACATACATGTCTGGGGACTGAGAAGGGTGAATAAAACTTTAAAAGGCACAGTGTGGTGCCAGACACAGGAGATGCTTCCAGAGGTGCAGACCTGTTTATTAGTGGTGAGGCTGGGTGAGAGACAACCTATGGAGTTCTCACAGCCATACAGGCTTGGTGCTGTCTGACTGCCCAGACAACAGCCAGTTTTTAGAGGACCAGGTGCCCCACTAGGTTCAGCTTGATACCTGCCCTATACATTGTAGCTTTAGGGGTTAGCCACAGAAACAAAACGGCTCATACTTAGGCTACTACAGCCAGAGGGCAGGGCAGGGAGTATGCCCATGGCTCTGGGCCAGTAGGAGAGATTCTGGAACCTCACTGGACCTTTAGCCTCCTTGGCTACCCCAATCCTGCCTGTACTCACACCCTGCAGAGCTCAATATGAAATCTGGAGGTGCATAGGCCATAGGAGACATTACCAACCAGAGGCACGCAGGTCATGTACTGCCAAGGACATGTGCAGCTAGTGACCCACTTTAGCACAGAATCCAACTCATCCTTGTAGCTCTCCTTGAACTTTGAAGGTCTCTGGTGTGTTCTCTGTTGCTGATACCCACATGGTCTTCCTTGGTGTCTTGGTGCTAGCCCCTGGGGCTCTCAGACTCTCCAGGCCTCCTACCACCTGATGCTGAGGCCTGAGTTGGTCTTCTCCACAGCATGGTATTGCGTGTGCAGCAAGCGGCTGGCCTGCTCGGATCCCTCACCTTGCAGCCAGTGCTCGTACAGTTCCTGGACCCCAGGTGCATCTTCGGGTGCCTCGTTCCTCACCATGCTGTACAGTCTTTCCACTTGCTGGAGGAGCTCCCGGCCTTGCATATCTGGAGCCTTGAGCTGGCCCCCTCCATTCAAGCAGCCTGTGGCAGAGCACAGGGCATGGTGGGATTCAGGGTTAGCCCCAAGTCCCGGGTGTGGAGAGGGGACATGTCCCCCTCCTGTCCAACCCCTTCCACCTTCCACTGGTGGCAAGCTGCTGTGCTAGGAGGAGCTACCTGAAGGGCAGGCCATGACTTCCACGTAATGGTAGGGACAGCGGCCTCGTTTCAGCTTCTGTACAAGGTTCTGGATGTTGCGGAAGCCATAGGCCACAGCAAAGCGCAACAGCACCTGACCTTCCCTCTCTAGCGTCACCTCCTGGAAGTCCTTGTTCCTGAAAGTGTAGAGGGCTTGTGAAACTGCACATTGCCATGCAAACCTGTCCCTGCCCAGGTGCAGAAGCCTTCTGGCTTTGCTGCTTGCAGGCAGGGGAGGGATGACGGAGAAGGGGTACAGCTTGCATCCATGGGCCCACCCCGTAACCTCACCCCCAGGTGCTGTACCCAAGCCAGGCACCTGCTAATTCTGGCTCAGGGTCTCTGCTGAGGAGCGAGTGCTCTGGCCTGCTTGCTCACAACACCTCATGCTCATAGGAGGAGACACACATGTGCGAAGGGCTCCAGGGGTCTTCCCCCCAAGTTCACTTCAGTGCCTGCTAACCTCATGGGTTGGTAGGTAACTTCAGCCACATGGATTCCAAAGAGCTCTCGGGCTGCGTGCCGGAACACATGCTCCAGGTAGCCTCCTGAGCCTCCACCCCGATGGCTGGTGGGCTCCTCAGCAGACGCACTACTGGTTCTGGGAGAGGGGCAGGTCAGTGCAGGAGGCTGGGGCTCAATACAGCTGAGGTCTCTTGTAGCCAGACCTTAAGAACTGTTCTTATGGTGGCCCTGGGAAGCTCAGATGGCTTCTAGAGCAGGCTCTGCTTTGACACTGTAACTCAGCCACTCTTGGGCCCCAGCCAGGCTGTGGGGAGGTCTGGAGTCGGCCAGAGGCAGCCTGGGTAGAAAGGAGGGGACAAGACACTGCCCCACCCCACAGGCAGCATCTGATCCCAAATAAACGTTCTCAGTCCCCACCAACAACTCACAAGCCATCCAGGGGCACAGGCTCCAGTTCTGAGAGTGAGACTCCTTCTTCATCCAGCAGCCTAAAGACTTCTCCTGCAGAGGACCACAGCACATGCTCAGTTGGCCTCAGAATGCTGAGATGTCTGTGTCCCCAGAGGGACACTCACTCCTGCTTGTGGTGGGAGGCCCAGTGGAAGGCACTCCTGTCTGCAGCATTGTAAGGGAGCCAGGGCTACTCTGCCAGTCCATGGCATGTTGTTTAGCCTCCCAGACAGTTTATTTCTTAAGTGGGAGACAGGCTACTCCACTTAGAAGTGGGGTGAAGACATGAGCCACAGGAAGTAGACTTGAGGTATTGCCTGCCCTCAAGACTCACTTTTTTTTTTAAGACCTTCTTGCTTTTTTTGTTTTTGTTTTTGTTTCTTTGAGACAGGGTTTCTCTGTGTAGCTTTGCACCTTTCCTGGAACTCACTTGGTAGCCCAGGCTGGCCTTGAACTCACAAAGATCTGCCTGCCTCTGCCTCCCGAGTGCTGGGATTAAAGGCGCGCGCCGCCGCCGCCGCCGCTGCCGCCGCCGCCGCCGCCGCCGCCGCCACCACCACCACCACCCCGGTGATTCATTTTTGAACCAGCAAGGATTCGATACTGGGTCTCCATTGGTCACAGGATCCTGGGAAGCACCGAGGGACGTCCCTGCTGTCTCCTGAACTCTAGTGCTTGGCTCTAGGGGAGCTCTGTAGACAGTAGGGGTAGAGTTATGCATAATGACCGCACCTGTTGTAAGGACACAGTCCACATCATGGGTCTGGTACTCCTGGTTGAAGAAGTCAGGTCTGGACGCTTCTAGCTTTTTGTCATAGCAGGGCATCACTGTCACATGGTAGATCTTGTCTGGAGTCAGATGCTACAAAGAGAGTATAGAAAGCTTCAGTCCCATCTAAGCCAAGCTCAGAAGTGGCCCGGCTGAAGTGTGAGGCAGAGATGACTGCCAGGCATGACTTGTGCAGTTATTCACACCCACTGGCCGTCACATGACCAGGGTCACATTTCCTCTCCTGCTTCTGTCCCTAACAGCCAGTGGCAGCAGAGGAGAGAGGCTCTCACTGCCTTTGAAAGAAAGAACAGGTCACAGTGGAAACAACATAGACTCGAGGGAAGTGTGGCCATGCACATGCCAAGGGAATGCACAGGGTTGCTGTCAGTGCTGGTGGCTTCAGGTACGACGGAAGCCAGCTCCCTTCCTCATCCTCTGTCAGTGGCTGACTTCAGTCTGGGTCCGGGGAATCACTAGAAATGACCTCAGGTAATATTTGATTTGTTCACCCAGCAGCCTGTGGGGTGTGCTTCTAGCCCATGGTATCCTGCTCCCTAAACGTGGAGTCTAGCCAGCTCTAGATGTGAGAAGTGCCTTTATCTCAGAACTGGGCCCCCTGATGCCCGACAAAAGACAGCCCAGGTAGTAACAGACCAGCTGAGCAAGACTGATACTGAGGCCAAGCTTATTCCACTGGCAGCTACCATTAGGTTTCAGTCACCGAGATACCTCTAGAAGGTGCCATGGTCACAGGCAAGGGATCAGTGGCCAGCCAGCCAGCCAGCAGGCCATCTCTTAGTCCTGTGTCACAGCTGACCATTCCTCATTATGTTACCTGGGGATGCCCAGTCCTCTTACCTGTTGCTGGGCAAAGAAGTCCTTGACCAAGGAGCCCATAACCTGCTGTGGGGACCGTGCTGTGCTGATGTAGGGGAGGATAAAGTTGCCATGTGTCTTCTCAGCATAGCAGATCCAGCCTGAGCCAAAAGGAACAAACAGGTCTGAGATGTGCATAGGGCAGGCCTGGGGGTGGTTCACAAACAGCTGTTCTCCTCTTGGCAGTGACATGACATTCTGGGGGTGGACCGAATCATAGACGAAATTACTGTGGCATTAAGACATTCCTCCTGCCATCACTGTCACGAGGAAGGCTGGCACCTAGGTGATCACTAATGGGAACTGGTGACTACAGGTGATGTCCTGGGCCTTAGGCACTTCCTAGGTACTGACATTTCTACGCTTCTCTAAGATACCCTTCCCCATCATTCCCATTTCCCTTGTCTAGCTGTCAGTACACTAACTTCAATTCAACAGCCATACAGCTATGGACATACCTGGGCAGGCAGAAGCCAGCATGGGCAAGGCCTCTCTGGAGTTGGCTTGCCCTCGGAATCGCTGCACAAACTCTTTCTGGCTTTCCAAAAGGCTAAAGTTCCTTGCAAAGGCAGTATCGAAGACAAAGTGTACCCCTGGGAGGCAATGGAAGATGAACATGTGCCTTAGCCTTAACCATGGCAAAAACTAGCAGCTGAACACCTCTGTCCTGAGTCGGGCAATACTGTGGACCACAGGCCATGAGCAGGGTTCTGCCCCAGTGTTACCATAGCATGCCATTTCTATGGGGGCTCCAGGTATAGCACCTGCTGTGTAGATGACCCCAGAGCTGTCCAGTGGCCCCGCCATTGCCCTTCTAGTGAATTCCTAAAGAATGGACTCTCCTTGGCACCATCCTGAATGTGTTTAAGTCTTTTACACCAGTAGGGTTTGGCACTAGATGCTTTGGTCTCCTCCCGTCCAACCTGTGGTGTGAACAGAGATCTCTGCCTTATCCAACAGCCTCCTCCTTATGACTACATCCCTGAGGGCTACACTGTTGGCCATGCTGCTGCACCCCTGCATGGGCTGTGCAGACATGTCTCAGCATCCTCTCAGCCACAGGGAGATGTTGTAGATGTCTGCCTGCCTTCCCTAAGCCAGAAGCTGAGGCTCCTGCAGGACCCCAGTGGAAGACTACGCTCCTGACTCTTCGATCCTCCCTAGGACTGGGAACTGTCCTAGGGTGATGTGGGACTGGGTGCTCTTCTCAGAACCACCTGCTCCCATGCCGGTTTTTCTTAGGACCTAGGGGACTGAGGATGTCTTCTAATACCACAGCAAGGGTCAGACCTCATGATACACACGTGTCACACAAAAGCATGGGGTGCTTGCCTATCAATAGGTGTTCCCTGCAAGACTCCTGGTCATGGTGGACAATAAACTGCCAGGTCATCTAACAGATAGGAGCAGCATTCTGTGGAGGTGGCACCATGAATGCCCATGCCACTTTCCCCGGATGGGCTTGCTGGTCACTTGGTATTGGGACCCCAGTTTAGCAGGGGGCTCTCAAAACACCCATGTCGTCCTCCACCCTGGCTCCTGGCACAGAGGTCAGCCAAAGCTGACCCAAGGCAGAACACAACAGACGTGACACCATGCCTGAGAAACAGTAATGGAGTCAGTAAGATGGCTGAGCAAGGAGAGGTCCCTGCTATCAACCTGACAACCAGAGTTTAATGCCTGTAACCAAGTAGTGGAAGGAGAGAACCAAGTCCTGAAAACGGCCCTGTGGCCACACATACACTCCCAAAATAAATACGTAAACATGTAAAAAAGTAAAACAAACAAACAAAACCAACCAAAAAACAAACAGTAACCGAAGCTGGGTACAGTAACACAGATCTGTAATCCAAGTAATAGGGAAACTGAGGCAGGAGGAGTGTATGTCTGAGGCCAGCCTGGACTACATAATGAAGTCAAGGCAAGCCAGGGCTACAAAGTGAGAGCCTGTCTCAAAAACCAAACACCAAAGAACAAAACCAAAGCCCCCAGACCAAAGGGGGCATGGCATGTAATTCCAGTGCTTGCTAGGTGAAGGTAGGGGGATCAGTTCCAGACCATCTGAGACCTAGTTTCCAAAAACCAAACACTAACAACAGGATCCAAAAGAATCAAGTAACTGTAAAAACACCCAGGTAACGGGTGACAGTCAATGAAAGTACAAAGTCAGGACTCAGGTGGCTTCTCCCCTGAGGTCCTGACCTCAGCCACCAAAGTGAAACTTCAAGCTGAAGTCAAACCAGGGAGAGTGTCCCTACCGTTCAGTTCAGGGTGAGTGACAAGTTCCCTGGGGGTAGGAGGAGTCCCGATACCAGCCGCCCTCATTCACCCAAGGTTCTGCACCTACCTAGGTTTTTAAAGAATGAAGTTAATTTCTTGGCAGTGTCTGAGGAACCCAGCTGGAACCTGACAGCCAGCGATGCTCTGGACTGGGGTGAGATAGAAACGACCACCAGCCGCTGCTGACCGGGTGCTGCCACCTGGAATGCAAGAGTCTCTGGCTGTGCAGGCTTTGTACAGATTGTCAGAGGCCAGCCTCTGCAGTGAGCTGCCATCAGCTGCACCACAGTCAGCCATGCTGACATTTAGAACCCAACCCAAAGCCCCAGCCCTAACACTTAGTGTCAGAGGAAACCTAAAGATGCAGGAGTCACTGGAAGCCAGGCAGGTGGACCAGCTGAGTTTCCCCTGATGAAGTACGCTGTAGGCTGCTGAGGTTGGTCCCCACTGCTCACCTTATTGGCATTCAGAACCTTCTGCAGCTCCTCATGACTCTGCTGGGTGATGAGCACGGTCTCTGCTGAAGTAACACAGCCACTGCATGCCAGGCAGTCATTCAGGGAGACCTTGGCCTTCTCCAGCTTCTGGGTTCTTCCATCCTGCAGGTGAGCAGAATCTGGAGCAGAAAGTCTTGTGGGGGATGGGCAGGACATTCATTCCAAGCAGGTTTTTTTTTTTTTTTTTTGGTTCTTAGAGACAGGGATTTTCTGTGTAGCCCTGGCTGTTCTGGAACTTGTTCTATAGACCAGGCTGGCTTCCAATTGAGAGATCTGCTTACCTGCCTCTTCTGAGTGCTGGGATTAAAGGCAAGCACCACCACCACCTAGCTCTAAGTAGCCTTTTGACTTCCACTCACACCAATAACAACCAGCATGAGAACTGATTGGGGTTTATTTGCCAGCCACTCTTCATTTTTATTTACTTTTCCTTTTTCATCACAGTAGAATAAACTCAGCCTGAGCCCTTCACCCCTCCTACAGATGCAGGAATGGTCTGAGCTAGGGCCAGGTGAGCTACAGGGGTCCCAACTGACCAGAGGAGTAAGGCTAGAGGGTTAGAAGTCCCTCAAACTGTTCTCTGAACCTGTGCTTTACACCAATGTCCCAACCTGAGGTTAATCCATGCAAGAGACCCAAGGCCTACACACCCGGGCTGCAGCAGCACCGTAAAGATGAGGCCACTTGCCCTTAAAGTACAGCCCAGTAGTGATGTCCCTCCAGCCATGGGACAGACCCTTTGTTGAGAACCAGGGCCTCCTGGTGCGCTGGGGTCTAGCTGGTGCTATGGTGTCACAGGGCTACTGTTGTGGACAGAAAGCTGTCATAGCTTTATCCTGCTTTTCACTGTTCTCAGGGATCTTCACACTCATTCTCAAGGTTCCTCCAAGGTTCCTCCCCTACTCAGTGTTCCACGGCTGGGCATCAAGTCTCTATGTGGTGGTGCATGGGATTTTGAAGGGACTCTTTAGAGTACAAAGGACAGCTAGTCAGGGTTAATTTTCAATTAAAGAAAAAAAAAAGGAGGGGCTTAAGGGGCCAAACCAGAAAATCTTATGCTACTGGAGGTAGGGGCAGGGGAAGGTGGGGAGGATCTGCCATCTCCACAAAAGGGCCCCATGCCAAACAGAACAGGCTGTCCACTCAACCTGGGCATCCCTACTCACCCTCCCAGCTCCCCATGGTCAGTGACTGTGACCAGGGAGAGATGCAGGGGGTTTCAGGGTGGCCACATCTGTGAATGGATGAGGCAGAGGAGGTATGTTTCATATCCACCCCCACCAGTCCCCAGCCCCCAGTAGGGACACGGTGAGACCTCTGGCTCCTTACTGGGTTCACTTGGAGGTAACTCCCATCATCTTCGATGTGGATCTTGGCTATTCCACTTCCCGGCTTCTTATCCACCTTCACAGGCTTGATGCAATTCTACACCAGGAAGAGACCCCAAACCAGGCTCTATTAGGGGAAGGTAACTCTGGAGGATGCTGGGCCTCAGGGATGGTTGGCTGCTGTACTGAGTGAGTTCCAGAGGCCAGTTCCACCACCTCCTTGCCACTGAAGCCATGCTGAGCTCTGGCTGTCCACCCTTTTCTGCACAAGGTGAGGATATCATCAAGGTCACTCACTCTCTAGGTCCAGATCAGCATGAAGACTGAGGCTAACTCTATATGCAAGCAAAAGTCTGCCGAAACCCTGACAAGCCCGTCCTTCCTAAGTGCAGATAGCAGCACACCACCAGAGGCCAGTGTGTCAAGAAGCCATGGCCAGACAGGAATGCTTTCCTTGGGAATATCTTGGAGGTCACCTCCAACCCACTGCCACAGATGAAACTTCATGTCTCTCCCCTCCCCGTGACATCTCCTGTTACTGCCTCCAGAACCTTGGTGGCCTTCTAGGAGATGGCCTTCCGGATGTCCAGTGTCAGGCAAGATGCCCAGTTCATCCTGCCTATGTGGCAGCTCAGCCTCTCTTCCATAGGTCATGGGACTTGACCACAGAACTACTAGCTCTGGGGACAAAGGAATACCAGGAAAGGGCACCAGCTCCTGTTTTCAGGTGTGGCTGTCTGGAGTCCCCTGTATCTTCCTCAGGGTAAGGTCAAGAACACATTAGTGAGTGGCCCAAGTGGGCTTCTCACCTGTCCCTTCAACATGGTTCTTCCATTGAGATGAACAAATTGGCTCTGAGAGGAGGTGGGAACGGATGTCTCACAAGTGTGTGGAGGCTGTCCAGCCTCAATCATGTCTCTGCATCACCAGTTAGGTGACACTGGGGACCCTCACTTTTCTTGTAACATTAAGTCTTCCTGTCGCCCCTAAATACTCCCATAGCTTCTGGAAATCCCTCCTGGACATCTTGGGGTCCAGTAGCTGGCTGCCCAGCTCTCCCTGGCCTCAGTTGTCTGTGTTGGTAAGAAGGGAAGCAGACTGACTGAGACCCTGGGCCCCGGGTCGGGTCTCTTGCTCAGGAAAAGACACAGGTAGGAGGGGTTTCCCGCTGCGCATGGCCAGGCCCGGCCCCTCCTCCGGAGCGACTTGCCCTTGGCCGGCCCACCTGAGACGGCCCGATGAAGTCATCCAGGTCGGTCAGCTGTAGTACCCCACTGAAGGGCGACGCCATGACAGCCTCACTGCCGCTGAGCGTCGCATGGGGTTGTCGCAAAATGACACTAAACGATAGGACTGTTCCGCCACTCTGCCGGAAAACGCAAATTCCGGCGCATGCTCATTTCTCCCCGTGGGCAAGCTTTGGAAAGGGTGCGCGCCCTCTGCTGGAGGCCTTGGACGCTCAGCCCCGCGGACTCAAAGGACCGAGTTCCACTGCAGTCCGTTTTCCGTGCCTCCCTTGGGCAGTGGTGGTGTATGGGGGTAGTGTAGACAAAGAATGCAAAGAATGGAACGCTAAAGTCGGAATCTCTCCCGAATCACACTGGGGTGGAAATCCGGGTCTTACTCATTATCTTGGTGCAGGACCCAAGCAAGGACCCAGATACAGTGCCTGCATCAGGAGAACATATTATTTGCAGTAGAACACAAAATTAACTTTGGTTCACGGGAATGCTTTGGAATGGGCTTACCAAAAATGAGATCGACAAGTGCTGTTGAGATTTTAAGACAGGAGTGTGGGAAAACATTTGCAGAAGCAGGTTCTTGGGCAGGTCCAGGACCAAAAAACAGTTTCTGTTTGTGTGGGGAGAATTCTAATGCCGGAAGGAGAATGATGCAATTTCCCCTTGCCCCAAAACCTATAAGAACAGAGTGGAAGGCTGACAACATGTGATTATCCAAGGCCCACCGCAGATATACAGCCTGGGACAATAGAAAGAGTCGAGTCCTGAAGACATTACAATTAGTGGATGTGGATGAAGCCAGTTACAAAAGACCACGTGTGTGACATCATCTCAACAAAATGTCCAGAACAGGCAAACCCATAGACTGAAAGCTGACCTCAGGTGTTGGAGAGAAGGTTTCTGACCAGGGTGGTAAAAGTCTTTAGAAATACTGTGTTGTCTTTTTGTTTTGTTTTTGTTTTTTGTTTTTTGTTTTGTTTGTTTGTTTTTGAGATAGGATTTCTCTATGCAATAGTCTTGGCTGTCCTGGAGCCCACTCTGTAGACCAAAGTGGCCTCAGACTCACAGAGATTCGCCTGCCCCTGCCTCTTAAGTGCTGGGATTAAAGGCATGTTTGTGATATCAAAATGTCTGTTAGGAGGGTTGCAATCAGGCTGAGGAGATGACAGTTGATAAAGTTCTTGCTGTGCAAACAAAGAGGAACTGAGTTTGACCCCTAGCACTAACGAAAAAAACTGGCCACAGTGGCATGTCCCTGAAATCCCAACACTGAGAAGGTAGAGACAGATTCCTGGGGCTTACTGGCCAGACAGTAAGTAAAGGCACTTGCTAGCCAGCCTGATAACCTGAGTTCAATCCCCAGGACCCAACCCTGACCACATAGATACAACATAGCAGAAATGCACCCACACACATAAATGAACATGCACAAATAAGTGCAATTTTGCAAAGGAAAAAAATGTACTAAAACCCATTAAATCCTACATTTTTTCTTTGTTTTCTCTTCCTCCAAACAGAGACTGTCACCGAGTAGCCCAGCCTGGCTTCAAACTCTTAATCCTCCTATTTAGCTTTCTGAACACTGGGGTTACAGGAGAATGCCACCACTCATAGTGATTTGCACCCTTTAGATGGGGCAATTGTACAGCATGTGAGTGTCTTAATAAACCTATTAAAGACAAGGTGGAGCTATAGCCAGGTATAGTGTCTTATGCCTATAATCCTGTCACTCAGGAAGTTGAGACAGGAGGATTGCTTCAATTAAAAAAATATTTATGAGTCAAGAGGTGGTGGCATACACCTTTAATCCCAGCACTCAGAAGGTAGAGGCAGGTGGATCTCTGAGTCCGAAGCCAGTCTAGTCTACAGATTGAGTTCCAGGACAGCCAGAGCTACACAGAGAAGCTCTGTCTCAAACAAACAAACAAATGAAATAAAATTAGGAATATAGGCTGCTCTTGCAGAGGACCTGGGCTGGGTTCCCATCATCCACATGGCAGCTCACAACTGTCTGAAATTCCAGTTCTTGGGGGAGCCAATGGCTTCTTCTGACCTCTGTGGACACTAGGTGTACACATGGTTCACATACATAGATACAGGCAAAATATTCATGTATCTAAAATAAAAATAAATGAATCTTAGGAAACGTATTATGAATGTGTGCAAGCAAGCATGAATGTGTGTCAAGACAAGTGTTGGCCATTATGAGGAGTGTGAGCACTTGGGTGTCAGAGGGCAACTTTGTAGCACTGGTTCTCTGCTTCCCACTCTGTGCCTTCCAGGAGATGTGCTCTAGTTGACAAGCTGGCAACCTGCTGAGCCATCTTATCCACTCAGTTGCTAAAAGCTTGAGACCAGCTTGTGTTATGCAGTGAACACAGGCTAGCTAGGACTACACTGTAAGACTTTTAAACAAACAACCAACCAAATGGTGGAGACGAAAGGCTCAGTGACCCCAGCTTCTGGAGTAGCCTTGAGTCCAGGACATTCAGTCTCACGGTGACATGACTGTCACCTACAAGAGACCAACAGAGTAAGTTGAGTTTTGCTTATTTCAATACCTGAGGACCAGAACTCAGCTTCCTGCATGTTGGGCAAGTGATCTCTTCAGCTTTGTGGCTAGTTTCTGGTTCATAAAATAGGACCAGGGTTTCTGATTCTCTCTCTCTCTCTCTCTCTCTCTCTCTCTCTCTCTCTCTCTTACACACACACACACACACACACACACACACACACACACACTGCAGGGGGGGGCGCTCTTCATCCCCTCAGACATCTTTCATTAACTCATTTCCCTGTGGGCACTAGCTCTGTGCAGATGTCAAGCCTCTGGGTCCCTGAGCTCCTATTTTGCAAATTGTTTCATCATATCATTAGCTAGTATTTACCATGTGCTTCCCCTCTGCAGGTCCCCAAGCTAGACTCTGGGAACTGTAGGGCTTACAGACGTCAGGGAGGGGAAGAGAGGACACAGGGGCAGCCAGGGACACCGAAAGAAACTAACTGGGCTTCAGCTGCTGGGACACTGTGCCCCAGTGTGCCATTCCTTCCCTTGGACACCCCAGGCTGCCCTGGGTACTCATGAACCTCTGTTGCCCACAGGTACCAACATACCACCCAGTTGGGGGAAGCAGCCACTTACTGTTGCCCATGTGGTACACACTGAGGCTTGCCCATTGCCCTGTCTCTTCCCTTGATGATGCCAGTTTCACCATGTGTAAGGACCTGCCACATGCTAGTACCCCGAGGCTGCTGTGACAGATGGCTACAACTGGGTGCTTAGAAGAATGGAAGTTTATTTTCCCAGCTCCAGACATGGAAAGTCTGACATCTGGGTCTGTGCAGCGCTCCCCCACCCTCCCCAGACTGCGGGGTAGAGATTTTCCTGCCTCTCCTACTTCCAGGGGTTGGGGGGGGGGGCTGAGTTCGTGAACACATAGTTCCAGCCTTTGTTTTCACACGATCACCTCTACATGTCTCTGAACTTCTCCTGACAAACTCCTGTCACTAGACTTAGGGTCTAACGTAGTCAAAGATCACCTCCAGACGTTTGATGTCATCATACCTTGTGGGAACAGATGGTGGACTGGTTTTTCTCAACTTGACACAAACCAGAGTTACCTGGGAAGAGAGCTTGCCATTGAAGGGTTGCCGCCATCAGACTGGCTTGTGGGTATATCTGTGGGGTTATTTTCTTTATTAATGATGGATGTGGGAAGGCACAGCCAACTGTGGGCAGTGCCACCCCTGGGCAGGTGGTCCTGGGTTGTGTAAGAGAACAGGCTGAGCAAGCCTTGGAAAGAGAGCCAGTCAGCAGCGTTCTTCCGTGGACCCCGCTTCAGTTTCTGCCTCCAGGCCTCTGCCCTGAGCTCTTGCTCGGACTCCCTGGGTGACGGATTCTAACCTGTAAGATGCAATAAACCCTTTGCTCCCAAGTTGCTTTGGGTCACGGTGTTTTATCACAGCTACAGAAAAGCAAGCTAGTCCCAAGGGTAAGTAGGAGACAGCCCAGAGCTGGCCCAGAGTCAGTGTGACTGGCTCCGTAATGTGGGTATAAAAGGACCTTGGGGGTGGCAGCAGGGCTGGGTGATACACCCACAGATGATCTTAGCACTCTGGGGGCTGAGGAAAAAGGATTGTGAGGTCATCTTGAACTACAACAGCAAGACTTAGTCTTAAAAAAAAAATGGGTTAGATAATAGCTCTGTTGGCAGTGCTTGCCTACCTGGTACAAAACCTGGGTACAATCCCTAGTACTGCCAAAGCAGACATGGTGGCACATACCTGTCATCTTAGCACTTGGGAGGTGGAGGCAGGGAGATCAGAATTTCAAGGCCATGCTCAGCTCCTTAGCAAGGTTGAGGCCAGGCAGGGCTATAATACATGAAACTGCACCTCATGATAAGAAAGTAAGTAGAAGAAGGACTTGAGGCGCCAGGAGGGAGACACGAAGAATGGGCGGGGGCATGTGTGTCTGATTTCCGCCACGTCTTCTTCCCCAGTCCCTCCGTGCTGTGTTTGAAGATTCTGTGCTACAAAATCCAGAAAGGAGAAGTGGGGTGTCTCCCCACCCCCCCCCCGCCCCAGCTGCACTTGCCTGTGGTCTCCAAGGCCCGAAGGATACCACTCTGAGGCTCTGCAGGGGTGGGAGGGTGCCTGTGCCCATGGAGCCTCTCAAGCAGGTTCTCACTCCCATCTGTCAGGAGCGGCATCCGGCTAATGAGTTTAGGTCCCCAGAGCTGCTAGGCAAATAAACTGGTGGGAGAGGTGGAGGACAAAACATCCCACCCATGCCTCATGCTGGACTGGAGGGTCCCTGCATCTGGGGCAGGTCAGGGGGTGTGGCCTGCCTCTGCCTCCCAAGTGCAGGGATCAAAGGCGTGCGCCACCACCTCCTGGCTCCCCAGCCTTTCTTTTTCTCTACCTCTTAGTAAGTGTGTGTGTGTGTGTGTGTGTGTGTGTGTGTGTCCATCTTTGGAGGCCAGAAGACCAACTCTGATTCCCTGGAATTGGATGGAGTACAGGTAGTTGTGAAGAGCCCAATGTGGGTGCTGGGAACTGAACTCTGGTCCTCTGAGAGAGCAGCAAGCTCCTTTAACCACTGAGCCACCTCATCAGTCCGGCTTTTCCTTTTTTTCTTCATCTTCTTCTCCTCCCTCCTCTTCCTCTTCTTCAAGATTATTTCAGGATTTTGTCACAGTGGCCAGCTGAGATCTCCTCACCACTCAGTAAGTTGTGGGTGAATCAGCCTAGGTCCCTGATGGTTGTGGGGTTACCACTCTTCTGTGGGTGGATGGAAGGCCAAGGTGTTTCATCCTGTCCCTTATGACTTAGAGTGTAGGAACTTCCCCATGGGAAAGGCCCCACTGGGGTGCTGGGCTCCCCACCACAAATGTGTATTGTGGGCTCAGTGGCATCTCTCTCAATATAGAGATAAAGTAACCTTTTGTAGGAAGATTTGGCAGTGGTGCTGGTGACTCTGAGCCTGGACTGCCCTTGTATTTCATCCTACTGAAACCCTACCTACCTCATTAGAGCCCAGTGTGAAGTAAGACTCAGTGATGGAGGCGGAACCGTGAGTTTTATTTGTTGAAGAGAACTGCTGTGGCAATGAGCACATCATTAGGGCATAATCAGCACATGGTTTTGTCCTTCTGGGGCTGCTACATCTTGTCAACAGGTGGGATCCCAGCAACGGCCCCGGGGGAGCCCGCACAGGCAGCAATTAGTAGCTAATGAGAGGCCTGAGTGGCTGTTCAAGCAGAGCAGTGGTGGAAGGGGACAGAGCTGGCTGTCACTGTGGTTTGTGTACCCTGACCTCAGGCCTCCTCCCAGTTGAGGTGTCCGATTAGGGACAATGGTGACTGGGGCCGGTGTTATTCATGCTTAAGGTTCTTTTGTTATCTTCACATTTATTTATTTCTATTTAAAAATGTCTGTTTACTTGTTTTCTTATTTATGTATCTGCTTACTGTGTGTATGAGCAAAGATGTGGAGGTCAGAAGACGATTTGGGGGAGATGGTTCTCTCTCTACCCTGTGAGTTCCAAGGATCAAACTTAGGTCATCGGGCTTCCCAGCATATGCTTTTACCCACTGAGCACCTCCCTGGTTCTGTTATTTATTTATTTTTAAGTCAAGTATTTATTTTATTCTAGTTTTGTAATTAAAAATATATTTTTTCATACAATATATTCTGATTGTGGTTCCCCTCCCCCTTTCCCTTCCCTCCTCCACTTCCCTCAAACCTTTCTGTTAGAAAACGCTCTCTCAGCCATGCACACGCCTTTAATCCCAGCCCTCGGGAGGCAGAGACAGGTGGGTCTCTGTGAGTTTGAGATCAGCCTGGTCTGTAGAGTGAGTTCCAGGACAGCCAGGACTACGCACATACACACACAAAAAACCCCTGTCTTGAGAAATAGAAACAAAACAAAAACACACCCTCCACACAAGCACTCCCCCAAAAGATAAAAACAAACAAATCAGAATAGGCAAAACAACAAACCAAAGAAAAAGCACAAGAAACACATAGACACAGGCATTTGCACACACAGAAGTCCCATAAAAACACAAAACTGGAAGCCGTAATGTATATGCAAAGGAATTATAAGGTAAGAAAAAAGCCCCAATTTTACATTATGAGATGAAGAACCTGCCAGGCGGTGGTGGCGCATGCCTTTAATCCCAGCACTCGGGAGGCAGAGCCAGATGGTCTCTGTGAGTTCGAGGCCAGCCTGGTCTACTGAGTGAGGTCCAGGACAGGCTCCAAAGCTACAGAGAGAAACCCTGTCTCAAAAAACCAACCAACCTCCTCTCTCTGTTGTGTTCTCTCTTCCCCCCACCATCTTCCCCTCTCTGCTCTCTGCCCAAGCTTTTCCCCAGGCCTGGTTCTTTTGTTTGCCCCTCCCCCTCCTAATAAAGCTCTGATACTGGGGGGAAAAAAAAAGAAAAACCAACCAAACAAACAAACAAACAAACAAACCAACAAACAAACAAGCAAACAAAAGAGATGAAGAACCTCCAAAGATGAGGTTGGGTTTTTGTGTGACTCCGTTGGAGAAAACTAAATTTTTTATTTGCAAGTGGCTATCAACTGGAGCTAGTTTCGGGACATGCATCCATTTCTTTCAGCTCTAGAACCCCATCTGGTGCAGGCCTGTGAGGGCTCTGTGCATGCTGCCACAGTCTCTGTGAGTTCACATTATTTAATTTTAAAAATTACTTATATCCATTGATTTATTGTGTAATGTATGTATGTATGTATGTATGTATGTATGTATGTATGTAAACATCTGCATACCACAGTGCACATGTGGAGTTCAGAGGACTAAGTATGGGAGTCTGATCTTGCTTTTCACAATGCGGGTCCTGGGGACTAAACTCATGTTTTTAGGCTTGGCTGTAAGCCTTTATCTGCTAGACTCTTATTTAGTTAGTTGGTTAGTGTGTGAGTGAGTGTGTGTGTAAGTGTGAGTGTGTGTGAGAGTGAGAGAGTGTGTGAGTGTGTATGTGTGAGTGTGAGTGTGTATGTGTGTGAGTGAGTGTGAGTGTGTGAGTGAGTGTGTGAGTGTGAGTGAGTGTGTATGTGAGTGTGTGTGAGTGTGTGTGAGAGTGTGTGTGAGTGTGTATGTGTGAGTGAGTGTGTGTGAGTGTGTATGTGTGTGAGTGAGTGTGTGTGAGTGTGAGTGAGTGTGTGTGTGTGTGTTCACATATGGTAGACAAAGTACAACTTGTACTCTCATCTCCCCTTCCGTGTGGCTTCGAGAGTTAAACTCATGTTGTCAGGCTGGACTGTTTCACTGGTCCGTTGTTTTGTGTTTCAGCCAGCACCTCATGGAGCCCAGGTTGTCCTAGAACTCACTTCATAGCCCAAGTTAACCTTGAACTCATGGAATCCTCCTGCCCCAGCCTCCTGAGTGCTGGGATTACAGGTGCATTCCACTGTACTCAGGCCTCCTGTGTAGTTGGAGAGCTTCTCTCCAGCCCCTGCCAAGCCCTATTAGTCCAACAACCCACTTGTAAAATAAACATACAGACACTTATATTATTTAAACTGCTTGGCCATTAGCTCAGGCCTACCATTGTCTAGCTCTTACTCTTATATTTAGCCCATTTCTATAAATCTATACTTTGTCACGTGGCTCATGGCTTACCAGTACCTTACATCTTTCTTGTCATGGCAGCAGCTGGCGGTGTCTCCCTGCCCCAGCCTTCACTTTCCAGAATTTTCCTCCTCCTTGTCCCGCCTACCCTATCCTTCCTGCCTGGATACTGGCCAATCAGCACTTTATTTATTTCAACCAATCAGATCAACACATTTGACATGCAGAACATCCCACAGCACTTCCCCTTTTCTTTTTTTCAAAAAGCAAGGTTTTAACTTTTACATAGTAAAATTTCAGATAACAAAACAATTATCAAGCAAGAATTACAGTTATAATATTAAAGAAGATATCCTATCTATCTTATATTTGTGAGTCTAAGGTTTTATATCAAACTTATCTTTCATCGTAACTGAGAAAATGATAACTATCTAGTCTTCAACCACATCAAAGACCTCAGAAGGATATAATATTACCTGAGAACCGGGAGAAGGATGCAAGCAACTTTCGGGAGTCTTGTAGGGTAGACAGAGAGAGCTGGCAGCCTGGACAGTTTATAAGTAATATAAGTCTCTGTGTGCTTACTTGGTTGGGTCTAAGTGACTGTGGGACTGGCGGGTGAGAGAGATTTGTGCTGACTGTGGGCCGGGCGAGAAAACTCAAACTACACTCCTGGGTTTCTTGAGCGGCCCGCTCACATTCTTGAGCAGGGCACAGTAGCTCACAAACGACGCCTTTCCTGGATGATGCTCTATGAATGCTGTGGAAAGGAATGAGGTAGCTGGGGGTTGTGTGCAGCTCATCCCTACTGCAGAACTTCGAGGGCAGAGAGTGCTTGGGTTCCTCTTATCATTGTGTCTTCTGCACACCCTGAGCAGGCTGTGTGGGTCACTGGGAGAGGCACAGGGGCACCTCTGGAACCCACGGTAGATGATGCATCTTAAGCCTGCCGGGAGAGTTGCGACCTTTCCTTTGGACAGTGGACAGTAGGCAGGAGGCCCTGTGGAGGTTTCAGTCACGCTGTCAACCCCATCTACTACCACATGGTCCACCCCTCTCCCCTGTCCCTGAAGGGGTGTAGCCTGAGCACTGCTGAGAGTATGTAGCAATATATGTGTCTCTGTAGGAACAAGCAAGTCACAGGAGGGTTCCATACTGTCCCCTCACTGGTCTCCCCACATCTGGACACTGTTTCTCTACCTGGATTGTTACTAGGTAGCATGGGCCCTTCATTCACCCCTTAACCTCTCAAGGTTCTCTTTGCTGGGACTCAAGGCCTCAATCATCTGAGCCTCAGTATTATCAGGGCAGGATGGGAAAGTGGAGGGAGGGAGAAGGGGAGCCCCACTCTTCTTGTTGATCGAGACTCCCCCCGCCTTGGTCCACATGTCTGCTCTTGGGCCCTGAGAGTACAGAAGAGGTGAGACAATGGAGGTCCTATTCAGTATACAATAACCAGATGGGAAGCATTTCTTGTGACCCCAAAAAGTCAACACAGCACTCATCCTTGAAAAAGGGGCTGGTCACCATGGGGCTGGCACTGTCAGGAACTCCTCAGTAGAAAAGAAGACCCCAGAGTATTTCTCAGCCCAGAGGCCACCCGAGGACCACTGCAGGCCACTAGGACATTCCTGCCACTTTTGGGAGGACAGTATTGAGAGACCAAAGTAGATATCAGTATCCAGGCTCAGAGTGTGTTCTGCCTCTGAACGCCTGCTGCTGGCTGAAGTCTCTCATGAACCTCCGGGGGATCCTTAGATTAGCTCAGATGCATCCAAACCAACAAGCAGAAGCTTAGCTTGCCTACATCCTCAGATGGGCCCAGAGATCACCTGCCGAAGAAGAAGTCTGACCATGAGAAAAACCAATGAGCAAAATAAATGACCTCAAAGTCATTTTACGTCATCAAAGAGAAGAGAGCACTTGTGCCCAGCCTGGTAGCACACACACTTTGCAGAAGGTCTTCCATGCCTGTGGGCAGAGCTTATGGGTCCCCAACCAGAGGGGAAAAAGAGTCAACAATACCTCACTACTGTGGGCAGAAGCTGGGAGGCTGAGTTGTGTGTCCCTTCTACATGTCAGAAGATCCCATTATTCTTTGCACTTGTATATGTGCAATCTATTTATTTAGTTAGGTTTTTTTTTTTTTTTTGAAACAGGGTTTCTCTGTGCAGCCCTGGCTGTCCTTGAATTCACTCTGTAGACTAGGCTGGCCTCGAACTCACAGAGATACACCTGCCTCTGCCTCTTGAGTGTTGGGATTAAAGGTGTGCACCACCACTGCCCAGTCATAAGTGTGCAAATTTTATTTAAAAGTTCTGTGTCTACCAGGGCCAAACCTGGCCCATAAACCCATCAGCTGTTCAGTCTTCTGTGAAGAGCTACCTGGTACCTTGGCTCTGGTCCTGTTACATACTGGGCTTTTAACTCTTCAGATGATGAGAACATCTTCCCCTATTTGATGCGTGCTACCATAGCCGATTTGTCTACCGAATAACCACATTGGTGAGATTTCAACATGTCGTTTCTGCTGGGGGCTTTCTGTTCTTTCTCTATTCCTTCTCTCCTATTAATTCCCAAGCTTTATCATGCATGCCTTACAGCCCCACACCTGCAGTGGGCTGAGGCTTGAACCCGGGACCTTTTACATGCTAGGCATGATCTCTCCACTGAGGTACCCACCTTCAATGCAGTTGGTACCTGCTTTGCTTAAAATGTGAACCAGGGTCTTGCTTTATTTTTTTTCCATAATTCATCAGATTCTACAACACTGTTTGTCCAATAGGACTGTCGCTCCACAGCTTTGGAGGGTCCTCTTTCTCCTGGATGATGTTTCCACATAGACATGATATATATATGTGTGTGTGTGTGTGTGTGTGTGTGTGTGTGTGTGTGTATATATATATATATATATATATATATATATATATATATATATATATATATATAATATTAATCTCTAGTTGGTCCCATTGTTCCTGTCTTAATCACTGTAGTTTTGTCTTTTAGTATCTGGTAGCTTGCTCTTCTTTTTAGAATATGAATGGAATATTATTAGTGTGTGTGTGTAAGTGTGCGCTAGTGCACATACCTGGGGAGGCCAGAAGATGGTGTTGGATCTCCTGGAGCTGGTGGAGTTATAGGTGGTTGTGAGCCACCTGATGTGGGTGTTGGGAACTGAACTCAGGTCCTCTGGAAGAGCAGCAAGTGCTCTTAACCACGGAGCTCCAGGCATGCTTTTTACTGTGATAAAATATATTTAGTACAAAACCAACTGTTTTGAACATTTTTTGGTGCATTGTTTGGTGATATTAAGTACTTTCATTATGTCATGTGACCACTCCACCATCCATTTCCAGAAAATTGTCATTATCCCACTAGGAGACTCTGGACCCAGTAACCAACAGCCCCCCATCATTATCCTCTAGGCTCTAGTGACTTCTGCTATATTTGTTGCTCTGGATTATCCATTCTATTTAACTAGGACCATGTGATATTTGTGCCTCTGTGACTGGCGACTTTCTCTGAGCACAATGTTTCTAAGGCCATCCACACTGTAGCAGGTATAAGAACGCCAGACATCCTCAGGGCTCAGTCATGGCCTTTTGTAGGCTGTAGTCTGTTTATCCATAGTGATAGGCACTCAGATTGTTTCCAGATTCCCTGGGATACAATTCATATGCTGTATAATCCACTCTTTCAGAGTGCTCAACTCAGTGTTAGTAGTTATGTTGATATTTTCAAATAAGCATCTCCATCTGTCTGTCACCTATCTATCTATCTATCTATCTATCTATCTATCTATCTATCTATCATCTACATCTGGCTAACTCTCATTTGTTTGCTTGAGACAGAGACTCACCATGTAGCCCTGGCTAGCCTGAAATCACTATGTAACTCAGACTGTGCTTAAACTCACAAAGATCGAAGCTGGAAAGATGGTTCAGTGGTTGAGAGACCTTGCTGTTCTGCCAGGTATTCCAATTCGCAATACCCACATGGCAGCTCACAACTGTCTGTAACTCCAAGATCTGACACCCTTACACTGACATACATGAAGACAAAACATCAGTGCACATAAATTTATATTAAAAAAACAAAAACAAAAAACAAACAAAACAACTCACAAAGCTCCTCCTGCCTCTACCTCCCACGTGCTGGGATTAGGGAGGGTGCACCACCACACTCAGCCCCTTCTTCCTACTCCTGAGGCAGCACCTTAGACCATTGATTTCAGACTTCCCTTTTATTCTTTTTGAGATAAGATCTCCTGTAGACCAGCCTGGCCTTGAACTTCTTATGCTGTTGAAGCTTGTTGTCTCTACCTCCCAACTGCTAGATTCGAGGTGTACACCACCATGACCAACTATTTTTAAAGCCTTTATTACTTTATTTCTTGTGTGTGTGTGTGTGTGTGTGTGTGTGTGTGTGTGTGTGTGAGAGTATGTGCAGAGGATAACTTTTAGCAGTTGGTTCTTTCCTTCTACCAAATGGTTACAGTGCCTTAACCCACTGAGTTATCTCGATGGCCCTAATTCTTTTATTAAAAAATATTTTTTAGGGCTGGAGAGATGGCTCAGAGGTTAAGAGCACTGACTGCTCTTCCAGAGGTCCTGAGTTCAATTCCCAGCACCCACATGGTGGCTCACAAGCATCTGTAATGAGATCTGGCACCCTCTTTTGTGTACATAATAAAAAATATTTTTAAAGCCAGGTGTGGTGGTACACATCTCTAACTGAGAGGCAGAGGTAGCTGTATCTCTATGAGTTCAAGGCCAGTCTTGTCTATGCGGCAAGTTTCAGGCCACAGCTACATACTAAGACCCTATCTCAAAAACAAAAAGCAAAACAAAATGAAAAACCTATTTCCCCCTACTCTTATTAATGTAATTGGTAAATAAATAATTGCATATATTTAAGGTACACAGCATGAGGTTTGTTTCTTTATTTATTAGTTTTTGAGGCAGGGTCTCTTTATATAATCCTGGCTTTCCTGAAACTCATTCTGTAGACCAGGCTGGCTTCAAACTCACAGAGATCCATCTGCCTCTGCCTCCCAAGTACTAGGACTAAAGGCATGTGCACCACTATACCAGATCACAATGCTCATTTACATATTTACCTTTGAATAATATTTTTATATTTATTTATTTATTTGTGTTTTTTTTGATACAGGGCCTCTTAGTGTAGCCCTGGCTGTCCTGAAACTCCCTTTGTAGATCAGACTGGCCTCAAACTCAAAGATTCACCTGTTTCTGCTTCTTGAGTGCTGGGATTAAAGGCATGAGTCACTACATCTGGCTTGACTAATATTTTCAAAGGTTTATTTTAAATCATGTGCATGTGCATATAGTGCTTGTGGAGGTCAGAGGTGTTGGGCTACCCTGGGGCTGGGGTTGCAGGTGCTTGTGAGTCACTCAACATGAATGCTTAGTCCTGAATCCAGGTCCTCTGCAAGAGCAGTGTGTGCTCCTAACCTTTGAGCCATCTCTCCAGGCCCTTGAATAAATGTATATATTTTTTAAAGATTTATTTATTTATTATGTATACAGTGTTCTGTCTGCACATATCCCTGCAGGCTAGAAGAGGGCACCAGACCTCATTACAGATGGTTGTGAGCCACCATGTGGTTGCTGGGAATTGAACTTAGGACCTTTGGAAGAGCAAGCAGTGCTCTTAACCTCTGAGCCATCTCTCCAACACCTTGAATAAATATATATATTTTTAAATATTTTATTTATTTATTATGTACACTGAAGAGGGTGCCAGATCTCATTATAGATGGTTGTGAGCCACCATGTGGGTGCTGGGAATTGAACTCAGGACCTCTGGAAGAGCAGTCAGTGCTCTTAACCTCTGAGCCATCTCTCTCCAGCCCCCGAATAATTTTTTTTTTCTGGAGCTGAGGATCGAACCCAGGTCCTTGCTTGCTAGGCAGTCGCTCTACCACTGAGTTAAATCCCCAACCTCTATTTCTTTATTTCATATGTGTGAATGCTTTGCCCACATGTGTACCATTTGCATGCCAGGTGCTCACAGAGGTTAGGAGAGGGGTGTTGGATCCCCTGGAACTGGAGTTACAGATGGTTGTGAGCCACCATGTGGGTGCTGGGAATCGAACCCAGAACTTCTGCAAGAACAAGCAGTTCTCCAAACTGCTGAGCCATCTCTCCAGCCCCCGTAAATATTTTTAAGATATATATTTTTTTAATGGATGGTCTAGCTGGCTGGGAGGGCCTTAGGTCATGTGAAAGCTAGGTGCCCTAATGTGACTGTGTAATCTCAGTTTTCCTCTATTGGGGTGGGAGGTGGAGACAGGAGGAAGTTACGGGCCAACTGCTCTGGCACACAAAGCTGCAACCAACAAAGAGACCCTGTTTCCAGCAAAGCAGAAGGTGGAGACCCATACCTGAGGTTGTTTCCTGGTATCCTCGGCATGCGATCATTCACACCTGTGAGCACACATCACCCACAAGATAAACTGGCGGATGCATATTAAGTGTAGGTATTTATGGGGTTCATGTAGCCTTTCAATTTCAGTCTACAGTGTGCATGGGCCAGCTCAGAGTCTGGCCTGTCACCTCGGACGCTGATCATTGTTTGTGTTGAGAGCAGTTACAGGCAGTTTTGAAATGCAGTTAACCGTTGTCAATCATAGTTACGCAGAGTGCTCAGACCCTTCCAAGTCATTCCTCTGCCACCCACCACCCTCTCCTTCTGGCCCATCCCTCCCCTGCCCCCCTCCCCCAACTCTTCCTAGTCATCCCTGCTTTAGCTGTAGAAAACAACTCTTATTTGTTGAGATGAAATCTAATCCCCGTCTCCTTCTTCCTCCTTCCCTCTCCCAGTACCCACATTTGTCTCAAACTCCAGGGCTCGGGTAAACTTCCTGTCTCAGTCTCCCAAGAAGCTGGGATTATAATAAGTACATGGTATCAATTTACATCAAACAACTTAAAAATTTTTAGGTTATTATTTTTAATTATGTGTATGTGTCTGTGTGGGAGTTATTTACACATGATTTCAGGTTCTTGATGAGGCCAGAGACATGGGATCCCCTGTAGTTGGAGTTACAGGTGGTTGTGAGCCCTCTGATGTGGGTACTAGGAGACAGACTTAGGTTCTCTAGAAGATAAGTGTGGCTCTTAGCTACTAAACTACCTCTCCAGCCTTCTACAAACTTCCTCCTCCTCCTCCTCCTGCTCCTCCTCCTCCTCCTTCATTGTTGTTGTTGTTGTTGTTTTTCAAGACAGGGTTCTCTCTGTAGCCCTGGCTGTCCTGGAACTCACTCTGCAGACCAGGCTGCCTCGAACTCAGAGATCTGCCTGCCTCTGCCTCCTGAGTGCTGAATTAAAGGCGTGCACCACCACCGCCCACTCCTCTAACAATTTTCTATGGGTCATGGCTGTTTGTTTATTTCTATGTGATGCTGGGGACAGAGCTCCAGGCCCCACTCATGCTAGGTAAATGCTTTACCATGAGCCTCACTCCTACCCCAAGCCAGATTGAGTGGCATGTACTTTCCATGCAGAGAAATTCACCACTGTCACTTCAGTGAGGATGTGTTTCATTGTCATTCAGTGAGAAATGTCATACTTCCTGTGGAACGTTTTCTGAGACACTGTAGCCCCAGGATGGTTTAGAACTCACAGCAGCCTGTTACTTCAGCCTCCAAAGTGCCGAGATTACAGGCCTGCATCATAACTCCCTGAGGTAACTTCTCTGATTTTTGGATCATTAAATTCAAATGTTGAATTCCAAACATTTGGGATTTTTCTAGCTGGATTACTGACTTCTAATCCTGTTGTAGTCAGAGAACATGCTCTATAATTTGTTTTCTCTTTTTCTTTCTCCTTCCTTCCTTCCTTCCTTCCTTCCTTCCTTCCTTCCTTCCTTCCGCTCTTTCTTTCTTTCTTTCTTTCTTTCTTTCTTTCTTTCTTTCTTTCTTTCTTTCTTTCTTTCTTTCTTTCTTTCTTGTCTTTTGAGACAGGAATTCTCTGTTTAACAGCCCTGGCTGCCCTGGAACTCGTTTTTTAGACTAGGCTGGCCTCAAACTCACAGAGATCCATGATCCATGTGCTGGGATTAAAGGCGTGCACCACCACTGCCCAGCCACACTCTATGATTTCAATCCTTTTAAAGTATAGACTTATGTAGAGTTCTGAATGTGGTCTGTGGTGGCGAGATCAAGTGTGTGGGCTGTGCTCAGAGCAGTGTGTTTTGCCTCAGTCAGCTGTGCCCTTCTGTACCTGCTGGTAAAGGTCATCCCATGTTTTTGCTTGAGACAAGTTCTCCTTATGTAGCCCAGGCTGGTCTCAGATGTCCAGTCCTCCTGCCTCTGCTCCTGAGCCCAGAGACTACAGAACTGGACTACTGCACCCAGCCTTCTTTTACCTTTAAGCCCTGTCCTTAGATTTGAACCCTGTCCTTTATTGACAATGCATAGGTAAGCCGCCCCCCCCCCACCCCCCAATCCTGCCAGTTGATGTGTGGGTTAAAGTTTTCTTTTGGTATCTTTTGAGACAGTATCTTTTTATGTGGCCCAGGCTGGTCTCCAACTTATGATCCTTCTCTTTCAGCTTCTTGACTGGGATATCAATTTTGTTTTTTAGTTTTTGATGGTGAGGACCCAACTCATGTGCTTGAGCATGCTAAGCACACCCTTTCCCACTGAACAGCATCCTCAGCCCCCAAACATGCATGAGTGTTTGGCCTGCAGGTATGTTCCATGCACATTGTATATGCCTGTTTGTAAGCAGGGTGCAGAAAAGGGTGTTGGATCCCCCAGAACTGGGGAAATGGACAGCTGTGAGCACCACATGCATGCTAGGATTTGAACCCAGGTCCTCCGAAAGAAGAGCAAGTGCTGTTAACCACTGTACCATCTCTTCAGTCCCCTCACCCAAAAAGGATAATATTGGTGACGAATAAAAACTGTCCCTGAATATTCTTTAATTGGCACACAGTTGTGTCACCAATAAGGCTTCGCGACTCTGCTCCCACAACCATGGAGTGGAGCTGAGGGATGGGCTCTCTGTTTTTCTTGGCTGCCTGATGCCCACTGCAGGTCATGCAGAAACACAGCTTGCTGAGGCCGCATGTTCTCCATTGTGACATTCATGTTCTTTTATTCCTGAGGCTCATCACGTGTGAAGGGGAACCTGGCTTTTTGGTGGACCAGACTGGCAGCATCAGTCAGCCGTGAACACTTGCCCAGCAAACAGCAGACCCCAGGGTTCCAACCATAGAGACACAAAACAAACACAAATCAGATGGCCAAGTACTGCGTTTAGGGTAATGATGCCACAGCTGCTATCATCACAGGAAATGTTCCCAGTCCACCGGAAAGCTAGTCAGAAAAATTAGAAAGTTTAAAAATAGAACATATTACCCTAGCAGAATATCTTCACAGAAATAAAAATTAAAAAAAAAAAAAAAGAAAGAAAGAAAGAAAACAAGGCTTCAACCCAATGACATTCATTTGTAAGTCAAGCGAGAAGTCAAGCTGGATTGCAACATTTGAGGAAGTAGGTTCAGAAGAGATAGTTTTGTTTATGAATGTTTATGAAAGAGCAGCTGTTCTGAGAGAGAAGGATGTTGGGAACAACTTCAATAGTGTGTTAGAGGGAGCTGGGGAGCTGACTTGGAGAAGGTTCTGACAAGCATGTGGACCTGAGTTTGATCCCCAGAATCCAAGCAATCCCAGCCTTGGGGAGGCAGAGACAGCCAGCTGAAACAGTGAGCTCCAGGACAGTGAGAAAACCTGTCTAAAACAAAACAAACTAAACAAAAACCAAAAAAGGCGGGGTCGGCAAGACGGCTCAGCAGTTCAAGGAGTGCATGAAGCCTGATAAGGTGAATGCGATCCCTAAGAACTGGTGGCTGAAGGAGAAAGCTATCAAACAAGGTGTCCTCATTCACACGTGTGCTGTAGACCACACACACACACACACACACACACACACACACACACACACACACGAAGTGTAATTAAAAAAAAAAAATCACAGGTAGCCTAATAGCACATGCCATTAATCTCAGGCAGAGGCAGACAAGTGCTTCTCTGTGAATTCAAGGCCAGCCTGGTCTACAAAGTGAGTTCCAGGGCTGCACAGAGAAACCCTGCCTCAAAAAAACAAACAAACCAACACCCATCCTCCCAAAAGAAAGCAAGATGGAGGGCACTTGAGGTACTGCAAGGCACGTTAGGTTTTTTCTGGTACCCACATATCTACACATATATGTAAACACACACACACACACACACATACACACACACACACACAGAGTCAACTATAAAATAAGTAGGTCAGGTGTAGAGTCCACGTCTATAATCCCAGCACTCAGGAGGCTGAGGTATGAGGGTCACAAGTTTAAGGCCAGGCTGAGGGCTACAATCAGACACCGTTTCCAGAAACAAACACAAGGTAAACTCAAGGATGAGATCTGAAGTGATCTTTCTTGGCTCATAGGAATCCACTGATGTCATGAGACCATGCAGCCCATTTCCTAGGGAGTCATGGTCTCTGGGCTGAGCTGGGAGGTGACAGGGAAGGAGCCTGTCTCTAGAGTCTGGTGAGGGACATTCCCAGGGTTGTAAATGGTTCAGCGGAACCTGAGAGGGGTCTACGGCTGCGTTTTGGCTGATGTAGGAAAAAGTGTGTGGGAAGAGAGAAGAATGTGCCTGGCAGTGGTGGCGCACGCCTTTAATCCCAGCTCTCGGGAGGCAGAGCCAGGCGGATCTCTGTGAATTTGAGGCCAGCCTGGTCTACAGAGTGAGTTCCAGGATAGGCTCCAAAGCTACCCAGAGAAACCCTGCCTCAAAAAACAAGAGAGAGAGAGAGAGAGAGAGAGAGAGAGAGAGAGAGAGAGAGGGAGGAGGACTGCAAAGGACAACAGAGCTCCTTTGTTGCTCACCCTGTTAATTTTCAGCAGGTCCCCTCCCTATGGGAAGTGTTTAAGTTCCTCTGAATTGTTGAAGTCAACTGCATTTCACTTTCACCACTTCTGAGACCCTTTGTCAGAAGTAGATACTGAATAATAGCCTGCCTTGCCCTCCTAGGGAGCAGCTCAGGGCTTCACAAAGGGCCAGGTGTGCTATGGTTCTGCCATCAAGAGGAGGGACTCTCCCAACAGGAAGGACCTTCCCAGCTGTGTTATCCAACACTGAGGGGACTTGGTTACCGACAACTTCAGAATCAATGTTCCTTTTCTTTCTCGCCTTACTATGTAGTTCAGGCTGGCGTTAAACTCAGGGCAATTCTCCTGCCTCCTGCCTCCTGGTGCTGGGATTTCAAGTGTGAGCCACCACACCCAGCTTACAATGTTCCTCAATGAATTTAACATAAAATTACAAGAGAAAGTTGTACTTCCATGAGAAGCATGTACTAATTGTGGGAATTCCTTCTCTAGGGAGATGTAAACAATGTTTACTCCTTATTGATAAGGCCTAAAGGGACCCTGGCTGGCCAGGGCATGGTGGACATGGCTCTGACAGGCCTTGCCTTTCTCTGCATTCCTTCTGCCTTGATAAAAATCATTAGATTACATTCCTAAAGCTAGCTACCAAGGTCTATTCCCTTATTTGTCCACTTCCTTCTCCCGAGACTGGCTACCAAGGTCCAGCTCTCAAAGAATTGAAGTCCAGCAATCAATTGGCTCCTTTGGCTCACCTAATTACACGCCCAATCAAAATTAAACACCTCATCCTGACACAGGTTTCCGCTGTACCTTTATAAACCGCTGTGTGCTGCATCTGTGTCCTCTATCCAGAGGCATCCTTTGTCCCACTCTGGGATAATACCTCTTACCCCTCTCGCCCATTCCCTTCTCTTTCTCCCTGTCTCCTGTCTTTGTCCCTTATCCCTCTGTCCCTCTGGGGCAAATAAATCTCCTTTGTGCTGAGAACTTGGCCTTGGGCCTCTCAACCACAAACCACAAACCAAAATACCACTCTACTGTAGTTTATACTATAGGAACCAAGAACCATAAGTTTATTAGGTTCTCTCTCTTTCTCTCTCTGCCTTTGTCCCTCTGTCTCTGTTTCTCTATCTCTCTGTCTCTCTCTTTCTTTTTCTGAGGCAGGGTTTATTTGTTTAGCCCTGCTGTCCTGGAACTCAGAGATCCATCTGCTTCTGCCTCCCGAGTGCTGGGACAGCTTTCTTAAAGAGTATGGATGAGAGCTTAGGGCCGGAGCGTGGGTCACCCCAGAGCAGCTGCACTGGAGGTCTACACCCAGCATGGGTGACAGCTCCCTCATGGATGGAGTTGGTGTGTCATGCTCCCTCTGCAACCCATATTACTCTGAGGCCACATGCAGTTGGAGCAGGTTGCAAGTGAGTGGAGGAGCAGCTGGATACTCAGGTGGGGCTCCAATGACACCTCTCACACTGTCCTTCTATGAGTGAATGTCAACAGTACAGAAGCAGTTATGACTGCTCTCTGCAAGCAGGCACAGCTAATTTGATAACAATGGCAGATGCTTTATTCCTTAGAGGTGTTCTACACATCATGGAAGCATGTACCATGGAAGTGTGTACAGTGGAAGTATGTAGTTTGGGAGCATATGCCTTGGAAACATGTACCATGGAAGCATATAATGTGCTTGCCATCATTTCAGCAACCCACACTGCTGGAATTACAAAGAACATACTTTATGTCCATCCTATGTGGTCAAGGTTGACTTCTATTCCCATGCACACTTGTGACAGGCACTTCATTTAGGTTCAAACTAATTGCTCAATGCAGACACAAAAGGGCGTTTTCACATTTCAAAGTCCATTCGCCAACATGGACCGGGGAGAGATGCAGTCAAGTGATGAAGCATGTAAACTCCCATCATAGATCAGTAAGAACAAATGGGACATTTGTAATAAATTTTGATGGCAAGAAACAATAACCTCCTCTTTATTATTATTACATTTATCTATTTACTGTGCATATGTGTGCCAGCACGTGCATGTAACCTTGTGGAATCAGGGTCTATTTTTCCTCCATGTGATCCTGGGGGTTAAACTCTAGTTACCAGGTTTGGTGACAGATACCCTTACCCAAGGCATCATCTCTTTGATCTAAGCAACACCTTTTGACACCAGAGAATACTTGTAATCCCAGCACTTAAGAGGTGGAGGCAGGAGAATCAGAAGTTCAAGGTCATCTTTGGCTATTCCTTAAACTTGAGGCCAGTCTATGTTATTTGAGGTTCTGTCTCAAAAAATAAAAACAATAAAAACAAGGAGCCAAGTGTGACTGAGCACACCTTTAGTCCCAGCACTTGGGAGGCAGAGGCAGGTGAATCTCTGAGTATGAGGCCAGCCTGGTCTACAGAGTGAGTTCCAGGCCAGTCAGGGCTGTGTTAGACCCTGTCTCAAAAAACAAGCGTCAGCAAGGTAGCTCAGCAGGGAAAAGTTTGATGACTGGCAAGCTGAGTTTGATCCCAGGGGCCCACACGGTAGAAGGAGAGAACTGACTCTCAAATATGACTGTAATTTTAGAAAAATTAAAACAAAACAATAAGACAGCCAATAAAACTTATACTATATTTTGAATTTTACCAGTAAAAGGTATGGACATTATTTCTCACCTTATGACACATACTTGGTCTGGCATTTTTTAGTTGTTACATCTCTGTTGATTTTGTAAGCTGACTCTTCTTCCTGGCAGTCTTGTTGAATTCTGGGCAGATTAGGGTTGGGTCCAAGTGCGTAGAATAGAAAACCACTCCTGGAAAAAGGTCAGAGGTGGGAGCTGTGTAAACTCACTTCTGCCAACAGGTTTTTGTACCTAAGTTTGTGTGTGTGTGTGTGTGTGTGTGTGTGTGTGTGTGTGTGTACGCACGCATGCGCGCGCTGGGGAATCCAGGGCCTCCTGTGAGCATGCTGTACCAGTGGGCTACAGTCTAATTCTTTGTGTAGGTATTAAAAGTGGGCACAGACTCCATGCTGGGATTGGCATAGGAAGAGTTGAAGGGGGTCTTTTAGTTTTGAGGTCCCTCCGCTAAGTGGGGACTGAAGGCTGAGAAGGACACTGTGGCATGCATGGTGGCTCTGCCTCTGGATGCCCACCAGGCATGTTGAGTCTAGTCATCTCAGCTCCATGGATCTAGTGGGTCTGACCCTGCACTGGGTCTGGGTGTCAAAGCCTCTCACCTGCCTACTGCTTGGCCACCATGATGTCCAGAGCATGGCTTGAATCTGGAAGCATCTGAAAGGAGCTATGGCCTGGCTGTTTTTATCTCCCTGCTCCTAGAGATGAGCCATACTCGGAGGCCATACTCTGTCTTGCCCTGAAGCTCTGGCATGTGCTTTCTCAGTGTTGGCCCCCATACCCCTGAAAATGGGGCAGTAAGAAGAAAGCCCAAACCTGGCTGTCCCCCGAAGGTGAAGGCTGAGAGTAACCCTCTTTCCCCATGTAATTCAGGCCTGGCCCAAGGCTGTTGTAGCTCTATACAGGATCTGCACCCACACATTCCCAGGGCATGAGAAGCTTCTCTCCCAGATGCCTGTGCCAAGACTCATTTGTTCCGGACAGCCAGAGAGGTTGCACAATCTGTCCACACTTACATCCTAGATGAGGAACTAAGTCAGAGGAGACCAGCCCATTAGTGTTACCATGGGTAGGCCAACCACTGGGGACCCTAGGAGCCTGGGGGCTGTGGTGGGTGCTTGGACTCCACACTCAGGCAAACCGAGCTGTAAGCAGAGATAAGGCTCAGCCATCTCCCTCCTGGTCAGCTGCCTTTCCCTCTCTATGTACACAGACCATTGGCATTTGCCAGGAATGTAGACTGGCCCACACCCTGTGGCCCCAGCACACCACAGCACACTCTGCCTAACTCCATTCCAGCCTTTGGAGACCTGATAAAGGGTGGCTCTTCCTACTTTCCCTCCCTGCTAGGACCTGGAAGTCTTGGGCCTACAATGGGGCTGTATTGACTGTATATTTGTGGTAAGAACCAAAACTGCCCCCAGCCAGATTTTTTTCCTGCCAGGGGTGTGGCAGTCATGGAGCTCCAGAGTGAGGAGGGTCAGGCAGCATGCAGGCCACACACACAAGGGTCATGGGGATGCCTACCAGTATGAACAAGTCTCCTGTGAGTGACTCCTGGTCCATTTCCCATTAAGCAGCCTGCTGCTGGTTACCTGGGATGGGAACTCCAGTTCAGCTGTGGGCTCTCATAGCAGGGACCCTTAAGGGGCTCACAATGGCTTTAAGGTGGTCACAGTGAGGGGGAAGCCTATGCTAACTCAGAGGTCAGGAGCTACACATATCCAAAGTGCATTGTGGGTAGGGTGAACCTTCAGCTGCATCAATGCCACTTGGCCTCTCCGGCCCAGCTGGACAAGGGTCAGGACAGGAACATCCCAGGTTCTGGGAACTCTCAGGAGAGGGGCCAGACAACCTCGCCCACCATGGGTGTCCTTCCCTGCTGCACAAGGAGGGGGTGGCCTTCTGCCCCTGACATGCTGTGCAGCCCCAGCTGGCCTCAGAACATCTCTGTTTTAGGCAGAGCCAGGCAGCCCTGTGTTGAAGACCCACCTCTGGTTTTTGGTCTCACCCACCCTCACCTAAGTCTGACCTTTGCAAGGAATGTGGTCTGACTTCATTTCCTTTCATTCAGGGATAGACCTGGACTGGGCAGGAGGGAGGGAGGCTGTACAGGGGGCTGTGGAGATAGCTGGGCAGGTTGTCCTTCGACCCCTCACCTGCCTAGCGGGAGGGAGTTGGAGGGAGGATGGTCACTGCCTTGCCATAGACTCAGCCACTTCATCTCATACTCCATTCTGGGAGCTGCTCAGAGCCACCTGGGGAATAAGGAGTGATGTTGCCTGGCAACAAGGGAAAGCCAGGGTCAGCTTTTTCCATGGGTAGGTCCCATCTTAGAGTCCTGGACAGGATCTGAGCAAGGCCTCGCATACAGTTGGTGCTCAGCAGATGTGTGTGGGATAAATGAACAATGGATGCTGTTGATGCTGATTGTGGATGGTGAGGGGTAGGATGCATCTAAATGGCTCTCCTGTGTTCCCCCATCCTTGGGACCCCATAACACAATGCCAGTGGAACAATTGTGGGTATTTCTGTTTCACACTGAGATCCTATGTGACTGTAGGACAGTAGCCCCCATCTGTCCCTCTTAGGATGTGGGTGTGAAAGATGCAGATTCCAGGGCCCACAGCTGCCTGCAGAGCCTAGGCTCTTAAGGAGTCTCTACTAGGAATGATAGGCAGGCCCTGACTCACATAGGGCTAGGCTGTAAGCTGCATCATCTCCTGGGTTGAGGGGGGGCACTGAGACATGTTTCTTGTCAGAGCTCACCCACTCTACACATCATCTTCTGGTCCATAGAGTGTTCTACCTGCTCTGGAACATCTTAGCTACAGGAGCCTCCGACCTGTGAGACCTGGGGTGCCTTAGACATTCCCTACTGCTGGGCTGGCCAGGTAACAAACATGGGAGCATGAGGCAAAGTTGGCTAGGATCCAGCCCCACACATGTCCAGGAAGACACTTCTCCAAGGAACAGCTCCCACTCACCTGTCCACAGGGGCCCTGAACCTCACCCCAGAGGAGGCATGTGGATCCTCTGGTGCCCACTTATCCATCTGCTGTCCTAACCATGTCAGGACTTGGAAAGCGTTCGGAGAAGCATGAAACCCTAAGGGACTGATATGGGAGAGACATTGCCTTCCCCTACAGCACTGTCTGTCTGATGGGGCCCTGTATTTGTGCAAATCACAGATACCTCCAGCCCTATGCCCCAGGGAAAGGGTGGCTCAACATAACTCCCAGCCTGAACCGCTCAGTCCCCCAATACAAATGGGGACACCAGTGACATCCTGAGTGGGAGACAGCCTTGCCTCCTGGTAATAATCTTACAGTTCTTCCCTGCTCTGTGGGGATAGAGGATGGGCTCAGCTGCCCACTGGACCATAGTCAAGGTGCCCAGCTGACTCAGACACAGTGCCCCTCCCTATGAGAGGGCTGGTTTTCCTAGGGGCGGGCCTGGCAAGCGGTCAGTGTGGAGAGCCTGCCTGATAGACACTATTGCAGGTGGTTGGACACTAGATAGACAGTAGGAGGCTGGACAGGTGCTTTCCCAGGCCCAGAGGCCCCTCATTGTCCCCAAACAGTGGTGTGGGGTGAAGGTTGGAACAGTTGGGAACCTCAGAGCCATTGTTATCCACAGACCATGGCCTCGCCAACAGTTCGACTCCTGCTAGGGTCCTGTGGGAGCCCCATCTGCTGCCGATGCCTTCTACTGTTTCTCCTTAGTCTCGGTGAGTATGGGGTGCACTAATCACCCTAGAGAGGTAAGGGAGCCCAGGAAAAGGCTCTACCTGCCCCAGACTTTCTCCTTGGGCCATTGCTAGGTGGCCTGAGTTCCAGGAGGATTAGGGGCTGGGAGTACAGGCTGTATGACTTAGTGGGGTGCAGGGGCCTTAACTCTCTCTTTCTCCACCCCGTGGGGGTGTGCAGAGGGCTGGGATCAGAGAGCCCAGTTTTGCCCTGGCCTCGCCTCTAGCTGTGTACCCTCTGCCCACAGGGTGGATGCCACTTTTGCAGGTCCAGGCTACAAAGATGGGCCAGGTGAGGTGCCCTGGAGGACCCAGAAGGATTTTCTAGTCTTGGGGCTGTGGGCTACGTTGTCTCTACTCTACACATGGATACATACATCTCTGAGTACCAGTTTTCAAAGGTGGCTGTTGGTCAAAGGGCTGCTAAGCCTAGAGAGTAGCAGACTCTTGGCTACAGCTGGGCCCTGAAAGGAGCTGAGTTGGGAAGCAGAGAGACCCTTGGGAGTTAAGTCACAGGCCCCCCGAAGTAGCCAGACTCAGGTAGTACCTGGACCTCGAAAGAGTCGAGGAAGCGCCTATGTGCTTGGGGAAATGTCAGCCATGCCTTGTCCCCTAGGAGGCTGCACTCCTCCGTGCTGAACTGACCAGCACCCCTGACTTTGCCAGGTGGGTTCAGCAGCTTTTGGGGGGCTCAGGAGGCCTTGTGGGCTGAATAAGCAGGTGCCAGGTTCCCAAATTTTCATAGCTCAATGTCCTCTGTGTCTTGTCTGATCTCTCTACCTACCTCCCTCCCCACCTGGCTGGCTCAGGGCTGGGGGAAGGATCCTGCTCTGTGCCCTCCAGGCTGTTTCTTGTCTCAGGGAGGGCCTCCAGGGTCCTGAAGGGAGGGGCCTCTGGGCAGGGAAGCACTTCAAGAGGGACAGAGTTGGGTGCAGACTCCCAGCCCTGTCCACAGTCTCCCTGCCGGCCTCTTTCTTGACCTCACTTGTGGTGACATATCTGGCCTGAGCATCAAGCGCGCCCAGGAGCTGGCTATGGCTGTGAGGCGGAAGAACATCACCCTCCAAGTGAATCAGGTCGGTCCCCAACATGGTCTTTCGGTGGGGTGAGGGAGACGCACCATGGCTGGGAAGTTGGTGACTAGTTTCTATGATACCACCGCCCCCCTTCAACTCAGGATCTCATCTTGGCTCACTGGCTCCTCTCAGAGCTCCTCTGTGGGAGCCCGTTTTCAGGTTCCTTTACCCAGCAGGTCCGCATAGAGGATGATTGGGGCCACGGGCCTGAGTGCAGGTATCTGGAATGGTCTGCACTTGGCTGTGCTGGGTGAGGAGGTCTTTTGCTCCACCCCTTGGCATCTCTATAAATACCCTGGGGCAGAGCCAGTCGGGCTGTTGGAATAGGTTCCAGGCCCTCTCGAGGCTCTCCTTTATTTTCTATCTGTTTATCTCCGCACTATAAATCCTTCTATCTAATATTTCCTGATGCTCAAGAAAACTCTGGGGAGCTGTGGGGTTGGTGGGTAAACGTCCCCCACTCCTCTTGCCGCCTAAGTTGACCACTGGGTGTGTCTCTACTAGGCTGAAGACCTCTGGGTGTCTGAATGCCTTCCCCCCTCCTCTGCCCCCCCAGGGAGGGGCTGCTACCCTTTCTCAAATCTGAGATGACCTTGCTGTCCTTCTGTTGGAGACCTTACCTCCCTCATCTTTCTCTGTCCTCAAAACATGGTCAATGGTGGCATGACTCAGGATGGGGGAGAGGAAGGTCGGTCTGGCTAGTCTATATGGATTCAAGACCAAGGCAAGCCTGTCCCTGGCTCTCTAGGCAGTGGGATGTTCATGCCACAGGCTGTGTGAACAGAGTCAGGGTACAGTGTGTGGCCTGTAGGGTGGAATAGAACTGGGCTGCCCCAGGCCATCCTTGAAGGCTGTGGCTGAGAACATTCTGAGCTTCATGTCCCGGTCTCCTGGCAGCTGCGCTGTCTGGCTCGTCGCCTTCCTAAGTACCTCACCAATGAGGAACTGGATGCTCTCCCACTGGACCTGCTGCTCTTCCTTAAGTAGGTCTCAAGTTGGGGACTTGGTCTCACTTCCCATATCCTCAACCCTCACCTTGCCCTGGACAACAATTTATAGTCTCTGGGTGGCTTTGCCAGGGAGGCAGGCAATGGAGTGTGTGTGTGTGTGTGTGTGTGTGTGTGTGTGTGTGTGTGTGTGTGTGTTTACATACACAGTAATCCACATATCCCCTCTCCGTAGCCCAGCCATGTTTCCGGGGCAACAGGCCTGTGCCCACTTCTTCTCCCTCATCTCTAAAGCCAATGTAGATTTGCTCCCACAGAGATCTCTGGAGCGCCAGAGGCTGCTGCCTGCAGCTCTGGAATGCCAGGTATGGAATGCTGCCATCTGCTAGAGGCAGAGACAAAGCATGGAGTGGGCTCGGTGGTTTCCCTAAGGTACTGAGGCCGGCTGTGTGTGCAGGGCATGCATAACTTTCAAGTGAGCGAGGCAGATGTTCAGGCTCTCGGAGGCCTGGTCTGTGACCTGCCTGGGAAATTTGTGACCAAATCTTCGGAAGTCCTTCTTCCCTGGCTGGCGGGCTGCCGAGGACCCCTGGACCAGGGCCAGGAAGAGGCAGTCAGGGAAGCTCTGAGAAGTGGACGATCCCCGTATGGGTGAGTAGGAATGGCTTAGCATATGGGCAGATATGTGTGAGGATATCCATCACCACAATGGGTTTCCTAGGGCTGCATATCCCCTGCTGGATCCTGTCAGGTCTTGTTCCCTAGGAGGCTGCACTCCTTGATCTGTCAGCAGAGACACTGTCTGACCCAGTTTCTGTCTCCTGATCTCTGTCTGGGGCCACCTTCTGAGTCCCTGAGCTGGGCCCCTGTTTCTGGACAGCCCCCCATTAAAGTGGTCAGTCTCCACTCTGGACGCTCTGCAGGGCCTGCTGTCAGTGTTGGATGAGTCCATCGTCCATAGCATCCCCAAGGTAAGATCATGCTACCTGGCTTGTCATTGAAGCTCCTGGGCTTTGAGGCTCAACTACTATGCTTAATCCTCAGGATGTCATAGCTGAATGGTTGCAACACATCTCCCGGGGCCCCTCCTGGCTGGGGCCTAAGCTGACTGCCATGCTCCCAAGATTCAGGCGGGACACAGAGAGTGAGTCCAGAGCCATGTCTGTTGAGTAGCGACCTGAGACAGGACACTAGGGACAGGGATCTAGCATTGTAGAGTTTCATTTGCTTCAACCAGTGGCTCTTCCTGCCTCCTCAGCTTGGTCATTCATAACTTCACAGGGTGAATAGAATTGCACCATTTTGTCAGTGGGTAAACTGAGGTCATGTGTCATGGTAGGTGTGGGAGAAGGGAGAGTCGAGAAGAGCAAACTGCCTCTGACTCTTGCCTGCCCCTCCAGAGAAAGCCTGCCCTCCAGGGCGGGAGCCCCAAAAAGTGGATGAAAACCTCATCTTCTACCTGAATTGGGAGCTAGAGGCCTGTGTGGATGGCGTCATGCTGGCCACCCAGATGGACCTTGTGAATGAGATTCCCTTTACCTATGAGCAGCTCAACATCTTCAAGCACAAACTGGACAAGGTAACTAACTCATAATGGGCTTCTATCTGTCTGCTGGGCTCAGGACTGCTTTCCAATTGACCCCAGGAGGTGTTCTGGCCCTCATGGTCCCTTCTTCCATAGACCTACCCACAAGGCTATCCTGAGTCCCTGATCCAGCAGCTGGGTCACTTCTTCCGATACATCAGCCCTGAGGACATCCGCCAGTGGAATGTGACCTCACCAGAGACAGTGAAAACTCTCCTCAAAGACACCAAAGGACAAAAGATGGATGATCAGGTAACATCTACCCCAGAGAACATGGACAGGGGAATGCATCTTTCCCTGCCCCAAGGCGCCTTAGCGGCTTCTGTCCACAGGTGATTGCTCTGGTTGCCTGCTATCTTCGGGGAGGAGGCAGCCTGGACCAGGACATAGTAGAAGCTCTGGATGGCATCCCTGTAACCTACCTGTGTGACGTCAGCCCCCAGAATCTGCACTCGATACCCTCCAGTGTCATGTGGTGAGTTTCTGGTGTGCTCTGCAGGGCTGAATGGATACTCAGAGCTTCCTAATCACTGCCATGTCCCACAATGTTCCCCAGGCTGGTTAAACCCCACGACCTGAGCAAGTGCAGCCAGAGGCATCTGGATATCCTCTATGGAAAGGCATGCTTGGCTTTCCAGAACGTGAGTGGGCAGGAATACTTTGAGAACATCAGGACATTCCTGGGTGAGTCAAGGCACACACGGGTGGGTACAGTGGGGCACTGCAGACCCCACACTTACATCCAAGTCCTAGCCCCTCCCTGCCCCCCCCCAGGGCTTCCTAGGCGTATATGGGATCTGACACTGATGACTTTGGCTCTCCCACCCCTTCTAACCCCAGTGGTCCAGATGGTTGTTGAGCATAGAAGGGCCTGGGCATTAGGGAGAAGACAATCTCTGAGAAACTGAGTGTGCTCTCTCAAGGACGGTGCTGCGAGTTTTCATACTGCCTCGATACCTGCAGGTGGGGCCTCTGTGGAGGACCTGAGGGCTCTCAGCCAGCAGAATGTGAGCATGGACTTAGCCACTTTCAAAAAGCTGCAGATGGATGTCCTGCTGGTAAGTGGAGATGGGAACTCATGAGGGAGGGCTCAAGAGAGGCACTATAGAAAGTGGCCAGGCCTCCTGAGAAAGGCTTGTGGGTGGTTGGGGGTCCTTACACGGGATGGAGGGCCTTTTGTGGGGTAGAGCCTCAGGAGGAGGGCCTAGTGTTTAGAGAGTTAGGAGGGATAAGAAGCAGGACCTCATGAGCAGGGCGTGGTCCTTATGAGGGAGGAGTTTGGACAGGATCTGCTGGAAGAGGTGTGGCCTCACAAGGGGCCCCTTGTACATAGGGGTTGAGGTATCATGGGGGCCTAGAGACCCTGATGGTTACCTCATGCTCTGGCAGGAGCTGACTGTGCCTGAGGTCCAGAAACTTCTAGGGCCACACATTGTGGGCCTGAAGACCGAGGAGGATAAAAGCCCGGTCCGAGACTGGCTCTTTCGGCAACAGCAGGAAGAGCTGGACAGGCTGGGTTTGGGGCTTCAGGGTGGCATCCCCAATGGCTACCTGGTCCTGGACCTCAATGTCCGAGGTGAGCTGGGCTGCCCAGGGGCAGAGTGGGGGATGGAGTCAGGAGTCTGAATGACCTCCTTTCCTTGCAGAGGCGTTTTCCAGTGGAGCCCCACTCCTTGGACCAAGATTTGTACTTGCGTGCATTCCAGCTCTGCTCCCAGCTTTAATACCGAGCTGAGACTACCACTCCTAAGGCTCCTGGCTCCAGCCCTACTGTGGAGCCCCATCTTGACCAGGAGCAGGTCCCAGGGGTTATTGTCAAGGTTTGAGGACTCTTGAACTCAATAAACAGTAGCATTGCCTCCTTGAGATATCCTAAGAGCAGTCAAGAGAATGACTCTGAAGCTTCTTGTGATCACGGAATCACATAAATACAGCTCCCTGTGTTCATCCCTTCCACTCTCTTAGAAAGAAGGATGGGGGCTGGAGAGACGGCTTAGCAATTAAGAGCACTGGCTGCTCTTCTAGAGGACCCCAGTTCAATTCCCAGGACCCATATGGCAACTCACAACTGTCTATAACTCCAACTCCCGGGATTTGACAACCTCACACAGACACACATGCAGGCAAAACACCAATGTACATAAAATAAAATAAATATTAAAAAAAAAGAGGGATGAAAAGTGGACCCCCAGGCAGGTGGTAGCTATTTAAGGCCTTCCTGATAGGATTGGTGCCATCTCCAAGGTAGTGGAAATCCTGAGACCCCAGCTGAGGGATGTGGGAGGCCACCACAGTCTGGGCCCTGCCAGAAGGATTCTGTCCCCAACAAGGCCCTAGCAGAGACACAGGCTGTACTTTGTGCTTTATTCAAATCCACCAGTGAAGGCAGTAACATTGAAATGGCACCAAGTTCCACTTGTCCTGGAATAGGCCAGAAGGTCTGGATCCTGGCTCCTCCTGTCAACCTGCTCTTGTGGCTGGGCAGGTCCTATCTCCTTACAGGCCCAGGTCCTGGGAGCTGAGGTGTGTGCCAGAGCCAGTCTCCTAGGATGGGGAACACAGCAGGTCCCCTGGGGCCTGGGATATGTACTTCAGCCTAGATGGGTGTCTTGTTCCGTCTAGCAGCTCCGTTGCTTCTGTAGCTGATGTTCAGGGGTCTGACTGCCCTGGGTCAGAACCATTGGCAGTGTCCAAGGTTCTAGTGTCCTGTGAGCAGCGCCTATTGGTCCTGAAGGTGTATCAGCCACAAGTAGCTGGACACAGTACAGCCACAAGAGGCTGGAAGGCAGAGCCACAGCGAGTGACAGGTACCCCAGATGAACTGGAGGGCTTCCTGCAGGTGGAACAAGGAAGGGACCCATTAATCCTGATTAGAAGACACCCCCAGAGTCCCTTCTGTTATCCTTCCCTTTGTGATGGTGACAGCTAGGAGGGTCAGTGAGGACCCTGCTCGTAGCTGCTCTTCTGGGCTCAGCCTCATCCCTTTTTGTGGTTTGGTTTTTTTGGGGGGCATTTGTTTTGTTTCTGTGATGTTGGGGATTGAACCTGGGTCTTTGTACTTGGCCAGGCAAGTTCTTTCCACTGAGCTGCATTCCCAGCTCTCCTCGCCCCCATAAATATGTGTATGTATATAATATGCGCACACACACACACACACACACACACACACACACACACACACACACACACGTTTCCCAGGCTAGCCTTAAACTTTCTCTGAAGCTCAGGAAGGTCTTGAACCTGCAGTCATCCTGCTGTCTTGGTTTCCTGAGCTGGCCCTGGGCCACCAGGCTTGACTCTCATTGAATGGGTTTTGGAGGAGGAGGTAATTGTATCACTTGTAGATGGCTCATCAGGCAATGACCTGTGACTCATGGTAGCCCCCTCAGGAGGCAAATAAAAGGCAGGGGCAGCCAGAGGTCTGCTAAGGATGGGAACAAGGGGTGTGGACCATACCTGAGGCGGGGGCAACACCATCATTCCCAGGCAGATTCAAGGTATGGATCAAATCGGATGGGGGGTAGGCAGTGTTGGGGGGACTGTTGGTCACATAGGCCAGGGTGGGGCTGGTGTCCAGGCCCATCCCAGACAGGTCTGACATGTTGTGGTTGTGCATCCACAGGACGACATTTGGATGGTTGCGGGCCTTCTGCAGGTCCCCCACATTCTGGCCCAGCAGACTTCTCACATTGTCCACACTCAGGTTCTGTAAACGAAGCCAGGGGTTTTGGAGGGAGGTGTGAGGATCCATGGGGCTGCCTTCTTTACTCAAGGACCCAGCAAGGTGAGTGCTGCTCCTAGGACTGAGCAGGACAAGGACTGCGAGGCACAGAGGTCACATGCCCCCTGAACTCCTCAGGCTTTGGAACATATGGGTCTGAGACCTGAGGCCACCCCCACCCTGTCTGCCTACTTCAGAGGCAGACTTCGAGCCAGGCATTGTGGTGTATGTCACAAACCCCAGCACTCAAGACTCTGAGGCAGGATGATTGTGAGTTCCAGGCCAGCCTGGGCTACAGAGTGAGACCACATCTCAACAAAACAAAACAGAGGTATCCCCTGGGCCCACCTTCAACATGAAGGGGTTGAGGTTGGTGAACGTATCAATGTCCATAGAGATGTTGGCCTGGGCCAGGTATTGAAGTTCCTCCAAGGGAGCACCACCTAGAGAGAACAGTGGTGAGGGACAGAGAGGCAGAGGACTTGTGTATGTGGGGTGGCACACATGGCAAAGGTAGGGGTGTGTTGAGGAGAGGCGGAGGACTTAAGGGAGAGATGCCACAGTGCAGGGCTCACCGAGGTAGGGGCGTATTAAGTAGTAGTATTCTCCCACAGTACTGGTGTTCCTAAAGACCTCATGAGCCTTGGCGAAGAGCACATCCTTCCGACTCTGAGGGCAGGGAGAGATGTCTGGAGCCCCAGCCAGCCTGAGTAGGATGAGGCAGATGAGTAGACTGGAAGCCCCTTGACCTGGACCACTGAGCGTAGCCTCTACCCCTTGAAACACAGATTTCTTCTTGCTCCCTGTACTAGGTGAGAGTATTACCACCACCACCCCCCAAATTAAACCCATCTGGTACCTCAGAAAGTGCCTTTATTTGGAAATAAGAAACTCTTGGCAGATGAAACCAGAGTAGAAGATGAAGTTCCACTGGGTGAGGTTAGCCTAACTTCCTTACGTCCTATGACAAGCAGGGTTTTTGAATACAGACACACGGGGAAGAGCAAGAAAGGGCCTTCCTGTGAGGTTCTGAGGGACCGGGCCCCGCGGACATTCAGACTCTGCACTTCTGGCCACTAGAAGTCCTGGAGATAGTTCTCATTTCGAGTCACTCAGCTTGTGATACTTCCTTTTCTTCCTTTTATATTTTTATCATTTTTTAAAATCTTACTTATGTGTGTGCGCACATGTGTGGGGGCATCACAGCATGTGTGTGGAGGTCAGAGGAGAGCTTGAAGAAGTCAGTCCTTGCCTTCAACCGTGTGGGGCTCAGGTCGATCTAACCTGGGTTGTGAGACTTGGTGGCAAACTCCATCACCCTCTGAACTGTCTTGCTAATCCTCTTTGTGTGCATATTTGTGTGTGTGTGTGTGTGTGTGTGTGTGTGTGTGTGTGTGTGTGTGTGTAGGCCAGAGGCTGACTCCAGGTGTCTTCCTCAATATCAATCTTTTGGGACACTGGCCTGGGATTCATCATTTTGTCAGCTAGACTGGCTGACCAGCAAGCCCAGGGCTCCTCCTGTCTCTCTTTCCCCATGTTGGCATTCCAGGTGTGGCTGTTAGTGCCAGCTTTTTATGCTGTGTGCTGGAGAGCTAAACTCAGGTCCCTCCCTGTGCTTGTGTTGGAAGCACTTTACTGGTTGAGCTGTGTCCCTTGCTGTTTGTGACATCTTCACGTGGTAGTCCAACATGCCTCTGATGGCCTGGCATGGACCATTCCACCGCCTCTCCCCAGCCTCAGTTTCCCCTATGCCTCTTGCTGGGAAGGTGGTTGACAGGGAGGCTCACCGGAACTCTGAGGGCTGGATGATCTGGATCTGCTTGAGGCTCATCCAGCAGAGACGGGAGCCCCCAATGGCCACCAGAAGGGCACCAGTAACCTTGCCGTTATGGTCCAAGAACTTCTGTAGAACTGCCTAGAGGCAGGGCCAGGGTTAGTGGGTCTGGGCAAACCAGACCAGCCAGCTTCAGCCCCATTGCCAGCCCTCACCATCCTCACCTCTGTCTGGTTCTCCAGAGCTGCATCTGAGGCCAGCAGGACCATCACTGTGTCTCCAGATGTGATGTTCCACTGGCTTATTTCAGCGAGGGAGTAGAGGTAGACCAGCGAGGTAATGAGGCGCAGTTGGTCCTCGGGGATGCCATGTGGGTAGATCTGAGGCAGGTGGGCAGTTTCAGTTGTAGCTGAGCCCTCTAGCCGCCACCCCAGACTGACCATCCACACACCTGAGCGAGCTTGGCTTTGACAACACGCTGGCACTCTGCGGGCAGGGGGTGTTGTAGTAAGGGGTCCAGGTTGGCCCTGAGCACTCGTGTGCCCAGACAGGACTCCAGCTGGGTACAGTCGTAGTGCACCAGGAAGAGGTCATCGTGCAGGGTGGCTGCTGTGATGTTGCCACGGACACAGGAGCTCCCTGCAGGGTGTGCTGATGAGCAGGCTGGCAGGTGAAGGCCTGGGCTGACAACTTGCTGCCTTTGGGACCCTTCTTTGACCCTGGCCTCCACTTTTTTTTTGTTTGTTTGTTTTTGGGGGACAGAGTCTTGCTATGTATCCTAAGCTGGCCTCAAACTTAAGACCCTCCTGGCTCCGAGGTTGGGGATTTAGCTTAGTGGTAAAGCACTTGCCTAGCAAGCACAAGGCCCTGGGTTTGATCCTCAGTTCTGGGGGGGGTGGGGAGACCCTCCTGGCTTGGCCCCTTAAGCACTTCCACGCCCAGCCCTCTCTACTTCTGATTTAACCAGACCTCCTTGACTTGCTCATCATTCTTGGTGTCTAGCCAAGAGCTTGGCCTAGACTAGGCCAAAATTAGGAGGCCAGACCGAGGGAGGCATAGTGTCCCTAGTATACCCTGATCACACTGACCTGTGCGCCGCTTGAGCCTCGAAGACACTGAGTCGGCCTTGGACTCCAGGAAGTTGGTGACGAAGCGCCTGGCATCACGCCTGCTCAGCTGACCTGCCCGGTAAGCAGCCACCACGCTACGGAAGAAGTCCAAGCCCACAGCCTGGCAGGGCCAAGTGTGTCCATTCCCAGTCATAGGAAGGGCCAGCCTAGTCCCTTCCTCTGCCCACCGGCCATGGATGCTGTGATTGTGATAGGGGCACCCAGCCCCACCACTCAGGGCTCAGAGTGGCTGTGTGGCACTCATAGTCCTGGATGGACTGGTGGTGCCCACAGCCAACCCCACTCCAAGTACCTTCCTACCTCCTGCACCTTCTCCCACAGGTGGGGGCTGATGTAGGTGGCCAGAGATCCCAGGGCTTGCAGTCCCTCCAGGTTCCAGGAGCCAGGAGGCCTGGTGCATGGGAAAGGGTGCTGTGTCGGAGTCTAACATGCCACCCCATTCCCTAAAGCAAGCTGGAAGAATATTCATAGGCTCCTAACTCCTGGCCAGTGCCCATAGATTTGGGGATTTGTCCTGCTGTGAACCCCAGGTGGTGGGAAGCACCCTTAACCCTGTACCTCCATGCCTCAACCTGCAATGTCAGAGTGGGGCAGGGGTGAGGGCCAGAATTCAAATAGCAAAGACTAGGAAGGCCTCACTGCCATCCTGGGTTCAAACCTCAAGCTCCCTCCCCTCTTATCTCAAGGAAGGAAACCCCTCTAGCCTCCCTGGTCCCCCCACCCCCTGATCCCTGGAACCTTCCACCCACCCAATTTGTGTCTTCCCACTGGCCAGCAGGGTGTTGAGGGCAGTAGTCTGCATGACAGTTAGCTTTGGGCATCGAAGCAGGTTCTTCAGCACATGAGGGTCTGCAGCCACGATTTGGGGTGCCTCCATGTCGCATACCAGGACCCCGAGAAGCCCCAGGTCTGAGGCACTGAGCTGTAGGTGGGGTTTCCCCTGCAGGGACAGAAGGTCAATGCTAAACAGATGACCTTGCCTCACTGCCCAATCCTGTCCTCACTTGAGGCACCTACCAGACAGGCCAAGGCTGTGTGCTGTAGGGCAATTCTCTGGTTGGGCAAGTTGGCCAGCAGTTCTGTGTCCCCTTGGGCAGCATGGTGAATGAAGGCCCGGCAGTTGGCATCCCTCACCTGGTTCAGACTGAAGTGGAGGGATGTCAGGGAGGCAATTCTGGGCCTCCCACCAGCCTTCCCAGTGTCTCCAGGGTGGCCCAAGACCAGAGGAGGTAGCCCAACCACAACTGGCAGGCCCCGAAATGATGGGGAGACCACAGCAGGGACACTCACTTGTAGAAAAGTAGGAGGTTGGGCGGGTGGAACTGGAAGTCGTCCTGGAGGCCTTGCCGTGCAGCGAGGTTGGCCAAGCAGCTGAGCTGAGCAGGGGCAGAGGTTGGAGAGCAGGTCACCGTCTGTCCAGCGTGGACTGGGCCTGGTGGGACACCGCTCAGCCCCCCGCCCCGCTCAGCAGAAGGCACACTTTAAGAAGGAACGGGAGATAACGTGTGAGGAAAAACCTGCAGTAGCAGAGATGAGAATGCAGATGGAGGAACGGGGCCTGAGACAGGTAGTCCCGAGAGAGGCAAATGGACAGAGTGCAGTTAAAAGCCAGAGGCAAGACAGGCGCACACTTTTAATCCCAGCATTCTGGATGCAGAGGCAGGTGGATCTCTGCGAGTTGGAAGCCAGCATAGTCTATAGAGTGAGATCCAGGGCAACCAAGACTATGTAGAGGCCCATCTCAAAAAAAAAAAAAAAAAAAAAAAAATCCAGAGATGTTCAAATCAGCTCTGTAGTCACTCAACTGTGTTCACGTTACAATGCCCATCTAAGATGACGGCCCCACGGATATTAAACGTAGGTCAGTTTTGCCTAGAGACTGTTGATTCTCTTTCTTCCTTTCGTCCATCTATCCGTCCTCCCTTCCTTCCTTCCGTCCATCCTTTCTTCCCTCCCTCCCTTCATAGGGGTTTCACTGTGTAGCCTGTCTGACCGTGAACTCAAGACTCTCTTGAGTACCAAGATGACTGGTATACAACATCATGCCTGTTCTGAAGACTTGTCTCCATGTCCCTGTGTGGACGTTGACGGATTCTGCCTTTCAGGGAACTGGTTCATTTCATCCAAGTTGTCACACCCGTGGGCACAGACAGACATTTCTTTCCAATCCCTTTATTTTCAAGGAAAGTGCAACAAACGGCCCTCGCTTGGGTCACTATCAGCGGTTTGTGTCTCCCTGCTCTCCCATGGCCAGACTAGGGCTCTTCGCCTTTTCACAGAGTGAGTGGCTTGTGGCACTTCCTTCCAAATCCATTCATTCCTCCCGCAGCGGTCATCTTTCCATCTCTTCTTTTAGGTTTCTTCCTCTGGTTTCCTGATAGGAAACTACACCATTGAGTTCAGATATTTTCTTTTAACATTACATTTTTTCTTTATTGTGGTGGTGGTGGTGGGGTTGCATACACACTGTGGAGTGCATGTGGAGGTCAGGGTACAATTTGCAGGGAAACAGTTCTCTCTTTTCATCATCTGGCTTCTGGGCTCAAACTCAGGTTGTCAGACTCAGCGGCAAATTCTGCAAGAAACCCACACCTTTCTCTTTTCTAACACACACATTCAAAGCTGTAGCCAGCCACTGTTCTCATTGTACCCCATAGGTTTTGATAAATTTCCTTTTTTTTCTAGACAGGGCCTCACTCCATAGCTCAGGTGTCTCCGGAGTGCTGGGTGACAGTATGTACCAACATGGCGGCTCTATCTTTATTCTCATTTAGCTCACAATGTTTTTGACAATAGTCTTGATGCCACATGTGGTAGTGAACACCTGTAATCCAAGCACTTGGAAGGCAGAGGCAGGAAGATCAAGAGCTGAAGTTCAGGGCTGAGGGCTGGCGAGGTGGGTAAGTGGTTGGGAGTACTTGCTGCTCCTTGCAGAGAACTTGAATGGGGTTCACAGTGCTTACATGGTGGCTAACAACTGTCTGCAACTCCAGTTCCAGGTGATCCCACGCCATCTCCTGGCTCCCTCGGGTACTTCACACATACATGGTACACAGATATATGTGCAGACAAAACACCCATATATATTACACTTTAAAAGAAAAAGAGTTAAGGTCATCCATCCTTGGCTACACAGTGAGTTCAAAACCAGACTGGATACATGAGACTATAAGAAAAAAATCTTGAGAGTTATTTGGTCCAGATATTATTTAAAAGTGTGCTCATGGGCTGAAGAGATGGTTCAGTAGTTAAGAGCTGGGTGCTCTTCCAGAGGTCCTGGGTTCAATTCCCAGAACCCACATGATGGCTCACAAATATCCATGACTTTAGTTCCGGAGCATCTGACACCCTGTTCTGACCTCTTTGGGCACTAGGTTCGCATGTGGTGCACATACACACAGCAAAACAGCAATATATATAAAATCTTTTTTTTTCTAAAGAGTGTGTTGCTCAGTTTCCAAGTATTTGAAAGTCTTCCATCTACCTTTCTGTACCTGATTTCTTGTTCAAGTTCATTGTGCTCCGAGAACAGGTACCGGATGCTATCGACACTGTAAGTTTGGGGAAGGTGGATCTTAGATCCAGTGCTGCATCTGTCTTGGTAAGAAGCATGTATTCTGTTGTTGTCCACACATATCAGGTCCACAGACCTGAGATGCTAAATGAAGTCTTCGTGGTTTTGATTCTGGCTGCTGCACGTGTCCTGTCCTAACAGGCAGTGAACACCACTGACTATCACAACGGATTCACCTGTTTCTCATCAGTTCTCTCAGTTTGTGTATCTGGACACTTTGAGGTTAGGTGCACACTTGTTAAGGGTTATGTTGAAAAGAAAAATAGATGAGCCAGGTGGTAATGGCACATACCTTAATCCCAGCACTCAGGAGACAGAGGCAGGAGGATCTCTGTGAGTTTGAGGCCAGCCTGGTCTACAAGAGCATGTTCCAGGACAGGCTCCAAAGTTACACAGAGAAACCTTGTCTTGAAAAACAAAACAACAACAAAAAATAGAGGCACTTTCTACACAGTTTAGACTAACCTCTAACTTAGTCCCCCTGCCAAAGCCCCTCAAGTGCTGAGGTTAAAGGCCCATGCCACAGTGTCTCTTTCCTTCTGTTAACACGGACAGGTGATGTTGGTCAGATGTAGAGCCAAGTGGGCTCAACAGGCTCCTGCAGCCCCAGTTGGGAGAGAGGCCAATGGGGTTCAAGATTCTCCCTCATGAGTCCTGGGGCTGGACCACCCCGAGGAGGCACCACGTCCTAGATGAAGCTAGGGAGGGGCCTGAGGCAGTAGACAAACCCTCAACTATTTCAAGTCAAGGCAGAAGCACCCCGTAGACAGACTTGCTGGAACATGCTAGAACTACCCAATGTGGGTGTTCATGCAGATCACCTTATAGGGGAAGAGTCGCCTCAGAAGGGCAAGACTTCTTGTCACAGTGGGGCCACCAAAAAGTCACATTCTAGGGGCTAGAAAGATGGCTCAGTGGTTAAGAGCACTGCCTGCTGTTCCAGAGGACCCAGGTTCAATTCCCAGCACCCACTTGACTGCTCATAACTGTCTGTAACTCTAATTCCAGGGAATCCGACACCTTCACACCAATGCATATAAAATAATTTTAAATAAATCATTAAAACACAGCAACAACAAAAAGTTACATTCTAGGTGGTTTTGAGGTTGGCAGGATGACTTGGAGACAGCCCTCTGCTTCAGGGGAGCTGTGTGCCAACCCCCAAGTCCTTACATGGCTGCCCCTCTACCTGTATACGCTCTAGTGTCCTAGGGAGCCCACAACCCCTGTGCTCTCTCTACCCGGGAAGCACTCACCTGCCAGGCTTTGAGCGGGACCCTCTGCGAAGCCAGGCTTCTGATTAAAGTGGAGAGCTCTTCCCGGGGTAGCTGGCTGGCTGGCAAGCACCAAAAGTTCTGCAGGAGGGAGGTGTTGTCCCTGTGTAGAAGGAGGGGCATTGCTGGATCCAAAGGGGAAGACCCAGGAAGGAAGGCTTTGGCTATTGCAAGGGGGACTTGATCACTCAGCTTCCTCCACCGTGGAGGGAGTAAGAGGCAGGGTAAGATTATTCTCCTTCCCTTCCCTTCCTATCCCTTTCTCTCCTTTCCTTCTTCTTCTTTTCCTTTCCTTCCATCCATCCTAGAGGACCTTCCTACAGCCAGGCTGTCAGCTGGATGGGGCTTTAATATAGGTCCTTGCCATCACTTCTGGGGCTCAGGCTCAGCTGACTTTGAGCTCAGGCTTGGACTAGTTCTGAAAGCTGCTGAAGAATATGGGGTCACATGCTGGGTGACCATGGGTGAGGCCATCTTCTCAGGGTGTGACATAAAGTCTACCTATCAGGTGGGAGGGTGTCTCCGATACTAACTCAGGCTTGGCTAGATCTACTTGGGATCCTGGGCCTGCCTGACGAATCATCACATTAACTAACTGGTCCATTGATGATCATCACTCCAAGAATTGGGGAAAGCCAGGTGGTGGTGGCGCACGCCTTTAATCCCAGCACTCAGTAGGCAGAAGCAGGTGGATCTCTGTGAGTTTGAGGCCAGCCTGGGCTACAGAGTGAGTTCCAGGACAAGCTCCAAAGCCACACAGAGAAACCCTGTTGTGAAAGGCTGGAGAGCCCAGGACAGAAGGAAATAACTAAGCTAAAATGATTTGGGGAATAGTAATGGCCTTGAAGGCCCTGGGCCTGGCCCAAGAAGTAAGGAGTGATGACCTAGAGCTCCAAGTGGGAGGGGACCTGGGGGACACTGGCTGAGGTTGCAAGTCTCTGATGGTTGAGGCTTCTTCTTATTTTGGGGGTTTGGGGGGGTTTGAGACAGGGTTTCTCCGTGTAGTTTTGGTGCCTGTCCTGGATCTCGCTCTGTAAGCCAGGCTGGCCTCAAACTCAGAGAGGTCCACCTGGCTCTGCCTCCCGAGTGCTGGGATTAAGGGCATGTGCCACCATTGTCCGCCAAAGCTTCTTGTGAGTATGTCCACATATTTGGCTGGCCAGGGACTTGCCAGCATTTAACTGACACTGGACCCTGGAAGCAGGCCAGCAAGTGGTGCTGAAGTCAGGCTAGGCCCCCTAGGTCAGAGCTGGTGAACAGTGGCCCTGTCTGGACCTTATGTGCAGATTCTGGACACAGTCCCTCCCCTGGACCACCAACTGAGGACTCACTCCTCCTCTCCATGCCCCGTCACAAAAGCATTTGCTCGACTTGGGTTTTGCTCACCTGACCCATGTGTTGGCTTCACTAGCGTTCAGCCCTCCCTTGGGGAAGCCCTTCATCTGGGGTCCGGAGCAGTGGGCAGTGAGGGACAGAAGGAGGGCGAGACCGGGACTTGCCAGGGTACCTGCAACAGAACGGCAGTGAGGGCATGAGTGGGGGCTCCCTGTGACCTCCTCAGCCACAGCTCCTCCTAAAACGGAGGACCTGGAAGAGGCTTGCGGAGCTATACCAGTTTCTGTGTGCACAGCCTGGATCTGCACATGCTGTGTGTCTTCTGGTACAAGTGTGCACACATTTTCTGGTGTGTGCATGTGTGTAAGTGCCTCCTTGAGTGTTGTTCTGTGTACTCATAATCTGAACACTGAGACCCTAAAACTCAGAAACAGGGGATTGGCTCCCTAGTCTTCAAAGCCCCTTCTTTCCGTAGGGGGGTCATGAAAGAGTCTCCCAGTCCAGGAGGAGGGGGTTTGTTTCCAGGGACGCTTCTCTTGTTGCTCAGAGCAGAGGCACAGCAAAATCTCCTCCACAGCAGGATGGGGCCTATGGAAGATGGCGGCTATACGCTGATGTCCTTTGTGGACCACTCCCCTCCTTGCCTCCTTGGGGCCTGGCCTGGTTTATGCTGGGACTACCAAAGAGGACTTGGTCTATGTCCTGCTGCCTAGACCAGTGGTGGCTCCTTCAGTCACAGCCCTGCCTGGTCCTTACTAGGACTCCCCCCCCACCCCCAGGCCTGTGCTGGTAGGACTATACTTCCAACACTTTTTTGGAGCACACTTCCTGGCCCTGTGTCCAGGGGACCTCACTCTCCTCCCTTCCCTTGCAGCAGATCCTCAAGTTTGAGTTCATGTGGAGGGGGTGGCTAGAACCTGAAGAATCCCTACCTCTGCAGCAATATGATCCACAGCCACCCAAGGGCCTAGGGCATCCCCTTCTGCACAGAAGTGTTTTCTCACCCACTCTGGAGCCCAAGGCTGGCTGTCGGAGAGTCCTAATCATCCCGGCTGGACCGTCTCAGGGCAGGGAAGCCCGAAGGCTGTGAGTTGTAGGTCCAGGCCTAGCTGGAGATGAGGCAGGGAGTGACTCAGGTTAGCTTCATGGCAGATGGAAAGAGGGACAGAAAGAGAAACAGAAAGCCAGCATCAGCATCTTCCAGGGTGCCTGACCTTGTCTGGGAAGGAAAACAACCCCACAAACAAGCGTCACAACGACAGGGAGTGGCAGGGGAGGGGAGCTAGTGAACCTGGCCTTTCTTATCGCAAGTCGGGCCCCGGGGACCCACGGGTGCATTGTCTCCAATTAGCAGCTCTCACAAACAGCAAATCTCCCAGGCAGTGGGGGAGAGGTGCCCCCACACCTTGTGGCCCAAACCTCAGACATCGGCTGTCTCTGAATTCTAGAAGGCAAGAAGGGGCCCAGCCAGAGCTGTTGGGCTGCCCTGAGCCACTGACTTCCCCAGTCCTATGTGCGTACACAGTATGATGATTTTTGGGCCCCTGTGACTTTCTGACTCAGTGTAGCCCAAGAGGCACACAGGAAGGTGTGTGCCCTGTGAAGGGGGCAAAACAGGATCAGATGCCTAGCAGCCTGCAACACTGTGATCTGGTTGGTTTCTTCTGTCCTACCTTACCTGAGCAGGAATGTGGTCTCTGGTAATGGAGGTGATGTCCAGGGCCCAGGGAGGAGGCTACTCCTGGCCACACGGCCACAGGATAGAGTAGATCAAGTGTTCCAGATGCCAGTGGTCCAGGCTCAGGTTCTGTCAATCCTTGCAGCTGAACCCCAGGATGCAGGGTTGATGTAGGTAGAGCTGCTACGGTTTCTGCTCATCTGCATGCCTGGCCCAGTAGACAGCATGGGACTGCCCCGCCTAGTCAATCCACTCTGCCAGTGACACCTGCCAAGGCAGGCCTGTGGGGAGGAGACTAGACCGTGCCAGGTGATGCTTGTATCAACCTCTCGGGCCCCGGCACAGCAAGCACCTGCTCTTTAGCCCCAGGAGAAATTCAGGCTGAGCTTGGGCTGAGCTCAGGGTTGGCAGGCACCCAGCACACACCCTCCCCTTGAGGCCCAGCCTTATTCAGGGTGTGAAGGGTGGCAGCCTGACTTCATGTGTGTTTGCGTCTCTGTGCACAGAGGTGTCTCTCCTTCTGCACATTCTGTGCACCCCTAGAGCTTCCCTATTCAAGCTGTCCTCACACAGGACATTAGGCACACAAGACAAGTATGGTGGTGGCTGGGCATGGCCATTCTTTGGGTGCTAAATCATAGTGCCATGTAGATGTGTGGGCTGTGGAGTACAGTGAGCATGCAGAGAGGCGTATATTGGACACCAATTCCAGCCTCTGAATCTACTTAGGGCCTGAAAACTGCTGCCAAGACCTCAGGGACACAATCATTATCGGTACCAGTGCCAAGATGATGGCTCCACCAGGCAAGTCTCGGAAGTGACTGGGTAAGAGGGAAGTCTGCAAGGGGGATTTCCCAGCCTACCTGCTGGGAAGCTGACTCTGGGCTGAAGTGTAGGTCCTGACTGTCCCAGGCTGATCCCTGGCTCCTGGCACCGGCCATGGGCCTACTTGAAGCTCTTTTTTTTTTTTTAATTTATTAAAATTTTTTCCATTTTACATACCAACCCCAGTCCCCCCTCCCTCCCCTTCTCCCGCCTCCTCACCTCTCTCCCACTCTGCCCCCATCCACTCCTCAGAGTGGGTAAGGCCTCCCATGGTAGTCAACAAAGTCTGGCATACCAAGTTGAAGCTCTTACTTTGGAAGGGGCTGTGGAGGGCAGGAAGGCTCCTGGGCCTTGAGGTGCGGAAGTGTGGGTCTGGAGCTACATAATCACTTCACTCAAAATATCAGGTGACCAGCAAGCTGGCTTTGCAGTCCATGTGAGGCTGGCACTGTAGTAACAGCAGACCATGGCCCCTCAGGAGTCCCAGAAGACCTGCCAGGTGGGGGCCCCGATAGGTTGGAACTCAGGTGGCTTGGCTAGTTGAGAGGGATGGGTCAGGATGGGTCTCACAGGCCTCCTGGGCTCCATCTGGACCAGTGTAGCTGACATATTGGTTTCCAGCAGCTACATTGGTGGTAATGAGGGGCACTGAAGCTCAGAGACCCCCATTCTGGAGGGACAAGGTCCTGGGGATAGATTTGAGAAGGCACAGGCCTACCCTGAGCCCCAGCATTAATCTGAGGTCAAGGACAGACTGCTAACAGCACTCTGAATCCAGTGCTGACCTGGGAACAGGTTTTGGTTAAGGAGATGTTTTTGTGTTTGTATTTGGTATCCTGGTATTGTGTTGAATCTAGCATGCTAGGCAAGTGCTCTACCACTGAATTACATGCTGGCTTTGGCTTAAAAGGCTGCTCTGGACACTGAGATGCCTGTCAAGAGGAGGTGTCATGTGGTGGGGGTCTGCACCTACCTCCAGGGCCTAGGTGGGCTGGAGGAGACTTCCCACATTCCAGCTTGGGCCGAGGCTGCTCTGCTGTGGGCTTGGCCTCCAGGGCAGTCCTAGGCCCAGGATCAACAAATGATCATATAGTAGAGTCACCTTGCTGACAAGCCACATCCTACCCCTTCCTCCTGTTTATGGCTAACTGAACCCTCCCACAGCCTTGGGAGAAGAGTTCAAATCCTGGTCTTCAGATGAGAAAATGGGGACCCAGAGAGGCTGAGTGAGTAGGGCATGTTGTAAGTGCCCTGGCCAGAGTGTCCTGGGCAAGGCCTTCAGCACCCTGTTCACACTTTGCTTGACCCAGCCTGGAGTGCGGGCCAGGCTGGCCTTGTCTTAGGAGGCCCCTCTTCCAGGAAACCTTGTCTAATTGCTCTATCATCTGAACCCTGCCCACCCTTTGAACCCTGCCCACCCCACAGCCACAGGATGAGGGTAGATGTGCAAAGGTGGATACCCCACTGGGATTCTGCAGCCTCAGCCGGGGGATATCTCACCTGGGATGGGAGCAGGTGCTAGACCAAGTGGGTAGGTATGGAGAGTCCTAGGAGACCATGAGGGTCGGTTGGGATTTTCTAGGCAGATACAGCTGTGGAGAGTTTTCTGGAGCAAGCCCTTGCCCATGACTTCTGATCTAACTTATCCTGTCATCTGCCTGTCTGTCCACCTTCCCATCTCCTTGCTCCAGGGCCTCAACTTTCCACTCTGGGCCAGGCCATTTGTGATAGTTCAGAGACATCACCTACTCTGCACAATGGCAACTCGTGGCTGGTGTACTGGTGTACCTACACCACATGGCACTTGGCACTCAGGTTAAGTCTGGCAGAGCCTGTGCAGCGTGCATTCTTTTGATCCCACTGGTTTGTCCTTTGGGAGGTAGGCCGGGTCATGGAGGCTGCAGAGGAGCATCAGCCCGGTGGGGACCCATCTGCAGCTCCTGTGCCCTGGAGGGTGCTGACCATGGAATCAGTCATGGCTTTTCTTCATGCTCCAGCAGCGCCACATCTGCCATGGGGGATTTGCTTCTTGTTCTTTATAATCTCTTTCTCTTTCTGTGTGTGAGTGTGTGTGTGTGTATGTGTGTATGTATGTGAGTGCGTGTGTGTGAGTGCGTGTGTGTGTGTGTGTGTGTGTATGTGTGTATGTATGTATGTATGTGAGTGCATGTGTGTGGAGATCAGAAGACAACCTTGTCAGGGTTAGTCCTTGCCTCTTCCACCTTGTTTGAGATAGTCCCTTACAGTCCACTGTTGTATATACAGCAAGCTGGCCCATAAGCTTCTGAGGAGTCTCCTGTCCCCACCTCCCATGTCACTGTAGAAACTTGGGACTGTGAGCCACCATGTCTGGCTTTATGTGGGCTTTGGGGATCAAAGCTCAGGTCTTCACATTTGTTCAACACATTACCCAGAGTCACCTCTCCAGCTCCTTCCCCAAAATGACTTTTTATAACAGGGTCTCTTATATCAGGCTGGCCTCCAACTTATTATGTAGCTGAGGATGTCCTTGAACTTAGGATCTTCTTGCTTCCAACTCCCGAGTGCTGGGATTATAGGTGTGCACCGTGCACCACCACATGAAGGTTTTTTTGGTTTGTTTGCTTGCTTGAATGTACTGCTGGGGTTGGAACCCAGGGGTCTATGGATGCTAAGCTGAGCTGCTTCCCCAGCCTTATTTCCTCTTCATTTGCCTTTGTGGCTTACAGAAGCTGCTGGCCTGGATTCTCAGAGACAATGGCTTTCCTGTACAAAGACAGCCCCCTTATTCAGGCACTATGCTAAGGTCATTGGTGTGTGCCTATCAGTGCTGAACTTCCTGAGAGAAGCCTTTTGGGAAGTCTTGATATATCCCTACCTGAGTGAGGTCTGGCAGGGAAGGACCCTGAGAACCACAAAGGTATGAGGTTAGCCCAGTCCCACTCCCTACAGGTCACAAGCTGCTGAGTGCATGCCTAGGGGCCCAGGAGCAGACACACTGGTGACGGGACTCAGCAGTGCCTCTGTGTGGTGATGACAGGTATGACAGCCGTTGAACTGAGGGCAGGGGCTTTGGAGTTTGCTGCCAGAGAGGTGAGCTCCCAGTGCCTGGGTCTGCAGAGACATCCCTCCAGATCACCACTATGACTAGGCCTGTGCTGAGTGAGGAACATCCTGAGGCTAAGGAAACAGGAAAAGACCTGTATCTCTCCATGGAAAGACAAAGAAGCATGTGAGTGGCTATTAAGGGCTCAATGGGGGTGGGCATAGCCTCCCAATCTACTCCAAGCTCCCCTTTTGCAGACTGGGAAACTGAGGCACCGGAAGCAGAAGCTCAGGGCCTCGTGGCTCTGACTTCCATGTAGTCTTTACCAAGATCTAGTGGGCAGTAGCTTTTGGCCTGACCTATCATGGCAGCTGTAGTCCAACCCAGAGGCACAGAAAGTCCAGGAGACATATTGTTGTGGGGAGGGACTGAGCAGGAGTCACGTGACCTCAGAGGGAATGTTGGCTTTGTGATGTCCCTCCTCCAAATGAGCACTGGGACTCTGGGCACCTAGGTTGTAGGCCAACATAAAGAGTGGCTCTTCTCGGGACCCTGGTTGAAAGCTGCTATATATAGTAGTGCTCCTAACTGGGAGCGGCCTTCTGGGGACTAGGTATGTGACTCAACTTCTGGTCCCTATTAAGAGCCCCAAAGCCCTTACTACTGGTTTCTCATTGCCTATTGGGTGAGGAAGGGCAGCAGCCATAGGATCGACATCTGCCAGATGCAGCAAGGAAGGGTCAAGGGTACCCCACATCAGATATACTTGTGGTCACTCTCAAGATTGGTCACTGAACATTTATTCTTAACCCTAGACCATACCTGCAGCTAGGGTGCTGTGGCCATGGTGTGGTGGATAGGTGAGGCCCAGAAGGCTCCCAGGAAAGGAGCCAAAGGCTGACATGACAGTCTATGGCTACGTGGAAGCCAGGCAGGTGGTGACGCGGCAGAAGCTCCAGCCAGGAGCCCACAGAGCAGAAGCAGCATCCGCCTCAGTCTTAGAGAGATGGGCATGCACGGAGGGCGCCTCTGTCGATGCCCCAACACATTCCCATGCACTGGGGCCAAACACTGGATGTAGACAGAGGAGATGGGGCCCTGGTAGAGTTCAGCAAAGGCAAAGGCATATGACAGTGGCAGGGAGCAAGAGGCAGGTTGGGCGCTGCAGGTGACTGAGTCCAGCTGGGTTAGTGCCAGGATGGCCCCTCTCAGGCACTGTGGGGCCCAGGAGGATCCTGGCTCTGCCCCTCCTGGCTAAGGGCTTGGGCAAGCCTGGGGTGAAGCTTAGGAGGCAGGAAGCTGTTCCAAGAGGAAAAGCCTTAGCTTTCCCTGGAAGAATGATGAAAGACTTGCCTACTGGACATCTGTCCCACAGCCCAAGTGCCCTGTCCTCGAGCAATCATGGCTGCCTAGCTGCTGAGTCGAGCACTTTCAATCCCCAAAGCCCAGAGGCCCTCAGTTGTCTGGCTCTAGTGCCCACTCTGACAACCACTGCAGGCACGATGCTCGCTGTGCCTCAGTCTCAGGAGGGGGCCGACCTGGCCTGGGCAAGGGGGCTGGAGGGGCTGCAGGGCCTCTGCCCTCCATCCATAGGGCTGGGGTCAGGGTCAGTCTGTAGGGCTTGGATGAGCTGTTCAAGGGGCTGAACGCAGGTATGGGGACTCCAGCAGGCATCAAGGGCAGGCAGGAAGGGGTCAGGTGTACAGGCCTCCACACACTCAGCCTGTGTGGGGATGCGAAGGTAGAAGGCGTGCAGCATCATGCGGAAAGGTTGGTCCTCCTGGTCCTCAGCCTGTCCATAAGTCAGGTCGCCCACGATAGGGTGGCCAAGGGCACTGCAGTGTACTCGAAGCTGGTGTGTCCGACCTGTTGGGTCAGGGGATGAGAGGTCAGGCTGGGATAAATCATTCTTTGTCACATCCCTACCTTGTTCTTACAGTATCCAGCAAGTTTCCCTGGGAGTGTCTTTAGAGCATGATGGCAGCCCCTTGCATTGTTTTTTTTTTTTTTTACAGTGCTAGGGTTTGAATCCAAGACCTTGTTTATGCTGGGCAAATATTCTACAGCTGTACTGTACCCCTAACTCTCTTTTCTTCCCCCGCTTAGGAATGTTTTTAGGTACATTTTAATTTTGTGTGCCTCTGTTCCTGCATGATGCTGCAGTGTACACATGTAGTCAGAAGACAACTCCTAAGAACCTCTTCTCTCCTTGCACCGTGTGGGTAGGGGGCCGAACTCAGGTTGTCAGACTTGGCGGCAGGTACCTTCATCAGCTGAGCCATCTCACTGGCCCCTTTTCTTTTTTTCTTGAAACAAAAATCTCATGTAGCCCAGTGGCCTTGAACTCTTTATGTAGCCAAGGATGGGCATGAACTTCTGATCTCCCTTGCTTCCACCTTCAGCATGCTAGAATTACATTTATGCCACCACACCTTGTTTACCCCGTCTTTTTTTTTTGTTTTTGTTTTTGTTTTTGTTTTTCGAGACAGAGTTTCTCTGTAGCTTTGGAGCCTGTCCTGGACTAGGTCTGTAGACCAGGCTGGCCTCGGAGATCCACCTGCCTCTGCCTCCCGAGTGCTGGGATTATAGGCGTGCGCCACCACCGCCCAGCTTTCCGTTTTCTTTTTTAAAGCGAGAACCTCCTGCCGGATGGTGGTGGCAGCACACGCCTTTAGTCCCAGCACTCAGGAGGCAGAAGCAGGCAGATCTTTGTGAGTTCAAGGCCAGCCTGGTCTATAAAGCGAGTTCCAGGACAGCCAGGACTACACAGAGAAATCTTGTCTTGAAAAACAAAACAAAAAAAAAAAAAAAAAAAGGAAAAAAAAAGGAAAGAAACACTGTGTTGAGTAGCCACTTTACAGGACTGTGCCACCATGAAGGGTGGGGCAGGCCCTGGTACGGGATCCATCACATCCCTTCCTATAAATCAGATGTTGGGACTCAGGACTTGAGATTGGACTGGTGTGACCATTGGTGAGAACACAGCCATCAGGACACTTGGTCTAGCCAGTGAGCTCAGTTAAACCTTCAGGGTACATGCAGGAGCCAGCGAAGATTGTTGGGTCCTAACCACTGTTCCTTGGGTAACTGTTGCCTTGCTTGCTGACCTTGATCAGGTGTCCTCCCTATGCTAATTCCCTGCCGGTTTCCTTCCTCCTGAACAGCCTACGGGAGGTTCCTTGTTTGTGTATCCTGCATATTTGGTGTAAACAGCTAGGATGCAAGAATGTAAAACATCTGTAGCGAACTTCCTCCCAGGTTCTCCCACTGTGCTGTAAGCCTGTTTTTAAGGCCTCTTCCCTCCTTCAATAAACGGCATTCGGCATCTTGCTGAGACGAATGACCCACTGTCTTGTCTCTGTTTTTAATCCACAGCCCCTCACTTGGACACAGTGAATGGGTGGTAGCGTGGGCGCTACAAAACATATTGCTATTGGCTCTGCCCACACACCTGGTATAGACCCAGGCAGGCTACTATGCCTATACCTCAAGGTCCTTTCTTGTATGACCAGACTCCTGCCCTCCCCTACCCTGGACATACCTGTGAGTGGCTTCAGCAGCACTTTGGACACAGGGTCACCAGCATACAGCCCATGTTCCAGGACCAACAGCTCTGTGAGACTTGGCTTAGGGTTCTCACAACCTGAATGCAAAGGCAAATATGAGGGTCAGCTGGGCCAGCCCTAGAGCTTGAGCCAACTCCAATCCACACTTGTCTGGCTGTTCCAATCCATGCAGGGTTCAGGCGGGAGACACGCCCATGGCCCCCATCCCAACCACTATACCGTGTGTGCCCTCAATGCACATGGTGTGGGTCCGCCCCTCTGTAGTGTTCCTGCCAATGGCATAGTTGACTGTCACCTGGCTTTCCTGGATATGGCCCCGGACCTGCCAAGCAAGGACATCACATATAGCACACAGGGCCATGCTGCTACCTCTAGAGAGAAGGATGTGGCTGAGCTCTACGTAGCCACATAGGCCTGACATGGAGCTTGGATTAGGGGGACCTGCTGGAGTAGGAGCCTTGAGTCTCCATACTGTATCTTAGGAACTGGCCAGGACTTACCAGTGCCAGGTAGGCTTTGGTGACTCGCCGTTCCTTGAAGCATTTATAAGCGCTGCCCGCAGCTGCTTTATTCAGGGCCACACACAGCGCCCCACTGGTGGAGAAGTCCAATTGGTGGCAGAACCTGGGAAGGAGCAGAGGGGCAGCAGTGGCTGGACCCTGCTGTTTTCTAGCTTGCACTTTTGTGGCAGAGTCCAGCGTCCCAGAAACCTTTGGAAGGACGGTGCAATGGGGCTCTCTGTGTTGGCTGTGTACCTGAACCCATAGCAGGTGTCAGGGTCAGCCAGCTCTGGGAAGCGGTGACAAAGCTGCTTCTGTAGGGTCAGGGTCTCCCGCCAGGTCTTGCTATCAATGCGAAGATCCCAATGCTTGTTCACCACCAGGAAGTCGCTGCTCTGGTACACGATGGACAGATTTTCCATGCTGCCAGGCTCCATGGCGGGGCTGCACGCAGGTGGGAGTGAACCTGGGGTGGGAGGGTGCCTGACCTGCCTCTCAAGCACTGTGCACACTTACTGGGCGCCAGCACCTGCCGGTACCCTTTATGCCTTTCACAAGGGGCCAAGCCAGGGGTGTCAGTTCCAGAATGGGAGTCTGGCCAAGGTCAGGAGATTCTGTACTTAGGGTGAGGGAGCTCTCCTGACCCAGATCTGGAATTAACAGCCCGGTTGTCCAGCTCACCCCTACACACTCGGTTACGGACTTTCCCTGAGCAGACAAGGAAGAGGATTGGGGCTGCTGCGCCCTGATTGGCCCTGGACCACCCAGGACTGCAAGCGCTCCCTAACTTGCCTCCCACCAGCCTGTGACCACAGGCGGACACTTTAGGACTTACCTGCAAAAGGAACAAGGGGTCAGGATGTCACTTTTCACCCTTGCATTCAACCTGGTTTCCCTACAATAGAAACCAGGTCTTGGCCTGGCTAGCGTGCAGCCCCGCCTTCACCCTGCCCACTCACTTGCTGATGGACGGCCATACTAGCCAATGGCATTCTGACCTGGAGCTCCGCCCACTGAAAGATGGTGAGGCCCCTCCCGGACGGTCTGCGCACGCACCTACTTAACTCCACCTATTCCCCCCAGTCTCCCGCATGGACGGGTGGCTGTACAGGCCAATAACAAGCATTCCTGGTCCTCTGGTTCAACCACTGAACTTATTATTCCTCTCCTCCCGCCCTTTGCGTGCGAAGACCCTCCCTGCCCCGTTGGCCAATGGTGGGCGCCTCCGGGAACGCCGGCTGTTGATTGGCGGTACTGGAGGCTTACGGGGAGTGGCGCGCAGTGGCAGTGGCGCGGGAAGTTCTGAGGGTGAGCTCGCTGTAGGAGCTGTGGTCTGGCCGCACTGGAGCCCATGGAAGACTACGAGGAGCATCTGTACGGTGTGGAGGATGACTTCCACAACCAGTTCGCGGCCGAGCTCGAAGTGCTGGCGGAGCTGGAAGGTGGGTGCGGGTCCCGGGTCGCGGCTGCATCCCGCTTCAGTCCTGACCTGCGTGGATGGGGTAGGCAGTGGCTGGGAGTTCGCTTCTTGCTTGCAGTGTGCGGCTGCTGTGAACCTCTGTCTCTGCAGGGACACAGGACCTGGCGCCCTCTGGGAACCTCCAGACTCCTGCGAGCCGCCCCCCACTGACGTTTGAAGAGGCCATCGCTGGTGGGGACACTGCCCTGCGTCCCTGCCCTGTAAGGTCTCCAGGAAATGACTGCCGCAATACCAGAAAGAATGTTCGTAGGGACCAGCCTGAGTCCTCCAGTATGTCTAATTGGGTACAGGGCACTCGAAGTCGGGGGATGCTGAGGACCAGCTTTCTCTTCTCTGCCTCTTCTTCCTGCTTCTGTCTCTGCAGGCCCCATGATCAAACGGCCCAGGCTGGAGGTGGTGAAGAGGCTGAACTTTGAGCCAAATATGGAGGAGCTCCTGTACCCTGATTCCCCTCCAGGGGACATCACCCCCCCACCGAGTCCTGAGGTCTTCCCTGAGATGTGGAATGTTGGGTGTGTTGCTTGAGGGCATGTAATTTCTACCTGGGAAAGCTGCTTGTCCCTGGATGATGCCCTGGAAGTGGAAGCCTATGGGAGGACAGAGGGGTGGGTGTGGGTCCAAGTACCCCATTGAGGGTGACTGGAGATGCCTGTCCTTCTTAGGCCCTCAGATGCTGATGCTGATAAGGGCACAATGCAGGCTTTGCCAAGTCCCCGCAACCCTGTCCTGAGACGTCCCCCTGTCTTAGAGGATTACATCAATGTGACGTCCACAGGTGGAGAGCGGGCTTTTTTGGTGCTTCGGCCCGACCTCACAGGCACTGGCGTGCAGGTGTGTGACCACAGCATGGGGCTAGCCATAGCACCGGTTCCTTTATGTTGCCAATGGGCTTTCAGCAGGTTTCAATGCCAGTTTCACCTGTCTGAATTGCTAGAAATAGGCACTCCCCTGTAGTTCAATGTTGGGAACAGCAGTGTTACTTCAGGGGTATGTGGCCTTAGAGTGCCACCCTGCACCCCAGCAGTTAGCGTTCTGCTCTTCTTCTTCCCCCACCCTACAGCTGACCTCCCTTGAACCTGGCCCTTCTGAGTGAGGCATCGCCCCTCTGATTAGGCATGGTTTTGTCTCTTTCTTTCTGTCAGCCTTTTTGGGGAAGGGCATTGTGGGTGCTCCCATGACCTGGGAGGGGGAGATTTACAGAGCTGACAAATCTGTCTCACCCAGAACCCTCTTCCGGATGTCCAGTGGCGAGGCCGTGGCCAGCTGGACCTGCTGGGTGTCCCCTTCACTTCCCTGAAGGAGCAGGTTGACAATAAGGTCAGTTTAGTGGAGTGTGCGCAAGTGTGTGTGTTGAGTCCGGGTGCTGGCTGGACTTGTCCTGACCCCCGCCTATCCTGTTTGTGCAGCGACGGCAGCACCTGCTTGAGGCCCAGCAGCTCTCAGACATGCTACATAGGTGACTTGCATACTCCCCACCCCAGGAACTCCTCTTCGTTCTTGGGCTGACCTCCTGGCATGAATGGTGGACATGGTCACGGTGGCCCCTGTGTGGTGAATCAGGACTTGATTCTCTGCAGCCTCGGGTCTGAAAGGGAGGAGGATCTACTTGAGGGGACCCCTGAGGAGGAGCCAGCCCCTGGCCAGGACACTGCTCAGCACTGCCTCTGGGTGGATGAGTTTGCTCCCCAGCACTACACGGAACTGCTCAGTGATGATGTGAGTTCTTACTCTCACTTAGGTGTGGCTAGCTGGCCTTATCAGCATGAGGAGAGGGCCAGGGCCTGATATTTGTGTTGCTGGGCCCCTGGGTGCTAAGGATGATGGGGGGACTCTGAGTGGTGAGTGGGGAAACAGAGTCGGCACAAAACTAGTTTGCTGTTAGTTGACTGTGACCTGCTGTGGCCGTTGTTAGAGTTCTAGACGTCCTAGCCCCATGGTTCTCAACCTTCCTAATGCTGTGACCCTTTAATGCAGTTCTTCATGTTGTGGTAACCCCAACCATAAAATTATTATTATTATTATTATTATTATTATTATTATTATTATTATTTTGTTTTTTTTCGAGATAGGGTTTCTCTGTGTAGCTTTGAGCCTTTCCTGGAACTCACTTGGTAGCCCAGGCTGGTCTCGAACTCACAGAGATCCGCCTGGCTCTGCCTCCCGAGTGCTGGGATTAAAGGCATGCGCCACCGCCGCCCGGCTCATAAAATTATTTTTGTTGCTACTTCATAACTATAATTTTGCTGCTGTTATGACTTGTAATGTAAATACCTGTGTTTTCCAAAAGGGGTCATGACCCACAGATTGAGAATCACTGTCCTGACCTGTCCTTTTGCTCACCCTCAGCAAGTGGTGCTAGGTTGTCCTGGGGTGAGCATGGAGTCCCAGAGGTTGGGCCAGGGCTAAGAGATGGAGGCTTCAGTGAGCCTGGGCCTTCCTTCTGAGCCTCAGCATCCTTGTCTTTTTTGAGTATGTGGGTTTGGCAGGGGCCCTTCCCTTAGGCTTTTCTTCTTAACAGTTCACTAACCGCTGCCTCCTCAAGTGGCTGAAGCTATGGGACCTTGTGGTGTTTGGCCAGGAGAGGCCTGCTCGGAAGGCCAGGCCCAGTGTAGAGCCATCCCGGGTTGGGAAGGAAGCCACGGCCCCTGGCAAGTGGAAAAGCCATGAGCAGGTGCTGGAGGAGATGCTAGAAGCTGAGCTGGACCCCAGTCGGAGACCCCGGCAGAAGGTAAACCCCACTTGGACCTGTGTGAACACAGCTCAGCTTGGGGCTTTGCCCTCAGGTAGCTGGTGCTATTGCAATAGTCTTTTGGGGGTCCACGAGGCATCTTTAACTTTTCTAGAGTCTGTGGGTATGATAACATCAGGGTTGGCATCAGTGCCAATGTTGTGAACTTGAAGTTGAATCCATTCTCCTAAGGGTTTAGATAAAGCCAGCACTCCTTGAAGGCTCCCCTCCCTCGACAACAGGATGGTGGCCGGTGGGGAAAAGGAATGGGCCCACTGGGTGGCTCTTGGGTTTCCTGTCAAGTGTCAACATAACTTGCCTCCTCGGGGTTTTCTCTTACTCTGAGTGTCCTGGGTGTTCTCATTTGATGGCGGGTGTGGGGAGCAGTGATCAACCTTGTTTCTAGTCCTTGGCTACTGGCCAGGGGCTCCCTGGAGGCTAAGGGATCAGCAGTCTGTCCTCTACTTTGACTATAGGTGGCACTGCTCTGTGGCCCTCCAGGGCTAGGCAAGACCACACTGGCACATGTGGTTGCCCGGCACGCAGGGTATTGCGTGGTTGAGATGAATGCAAGGTGAGTGGAAGAGAAGGCCCATGTCAGGGGCTTCTGTGAGACTGAGCCTCTGGTGCAGCTCTAAAACCCTGGCTGGTGGGTGGGGCTAGGGTCTTGGATATGTATGCTGGGGTTGGGACATGTCCTTCATTGCTCACTGAGCTTGGTGGTAGCTAAATCCAGTGGGAGCCTCACGGCGTCCTGCTGGGATGCTGGCTGCTACCCGTAACTCGTCTTGGCCTTGCTGTTCCAGCGATGACCGTAGTCCTGAGGCCTTCCGTACACGCATTGAAGCAGCTACGCAAATGGAGTCGGTGCTGGGTGCGGGTGGGAGGCCCAACTGCCTGGTTATTGACGAAATCGACGGGGCTCCCACGGTAGGCCTCCCTGCCGCTGGGGTGGGTAGAAAGGTTGGGTGCAGCAGGGCTTTGGCTCACTGACCTCTTCCGTGTCTCCCTGAAGGCCGCCATCAATGTTCTCTTGAGTATCTTGAATCGCAAGGGTCCACAGGAGGCAGAGCAAGGGGGCCCCACTGTACCTACAGGGGGTCGGCGACGCAGGGCCGAGGGGGGCCTCCTAACAAGGCCCATCATCTGCATCTGCAATGACCAGTGAGTGCAGTGGTGGGACTGGGCCTTCCTGGGCAGAGGGTCCCCTGGCTTGGCTCCTGTGCCTGTCCCTGGTGTGGTGACGGCAGGTCCTGTCCTACAGGTTTACACCTTCCTTGAGGCAGCTGAAGCAGCAGGCTTTCCTGCTCCACGTTCCGCCAACTCTGCCCTCCAGGCTGGTGCAGCGGCTGCAGGAGGTCAGCAGGGCAGGGAGGAAGCCAGCTTCCAGTGCGAGATGCAGCCTCTCTCCTGACCTCCCTTCCCACGTTCCTTCCCCTGGGCACCCTGGTGTTCTCACATTGGCTGTGGCGTTGATCTGTCAGGTGGTAGCATAGGCCTGTTGTAGGAACTGTACTGCACTCTGGCTGCCCCAGCACAGGACTGTTTACCTGTGTCCAGGGAGCCGGGCTGTGGCCACAGGGTTGGCTTTGAGGATGTGCTAGCTAGACTGGGCATGGGTCCTCTCGGCAGTGGTAGACACTCTGGTGCTCACCCCGCCTCTAGATCTCCCTGCAACATGGCATGCGGTCTGACCCGGGTGCACTAGCCGCCCTCTGTGAGAAGACTGAAAACGACATCCGTGCCTGTATCAATACCCTCCAGGTGGGTACACGGCTTGGGTGAGGCAGGGTGGGGTGAGGTGGCTGCTGCTCACTCCACCCTTTGTCCAGTTTCTGTATGGGAGGGGCCGGCGGGAGCTGAGCGTGAGGGATGTGCAGACCACCCACGTTGGCCTGAAGGACCAGCGCAAGGGGCTATTCTCTGTGTGGCAAGAGGTGTTCCAGTTGCCCAGGGCTCAAAGGTAGGTAGTCCAGGAGGTATGAGTGGGCCAGCCTTGTTCTGGATGCTCCTGGTGCCTAGAGCCAAGACACAACCCGATCGTGCCAGGGCTCGGGGTAGCCGTTTGGTCTCAATTGTGTCCTGTGGGTTGGGGCCCAGTTAATTTCCCAAGGGGAGTTGCCTAGAGCCTCCTAAATCTGTGGCCCCAGAGGGTGACCTTCCCTGACCTTCCTTTAGTTAGTCAGAGCAGAGTCTTTTGCTTCAAGATGGCTCTGCATAGAGATTCTTGTTCCTTCAGAGTGAGGTAAGACAGGCCAGCCAAGGCTTCACTCTGAACATACAGGATGTGGCTGGGATGGCTGGTGGCATCTTTGCCTTCAGCTGGGCTTGGCCCCAGCCTCAGCGCCCTCTACTTGTAGGCGACTCGTGGGCCAGGACCTGATCCTACCAACTCAAGCTCTCCTGCTCAGTGACGGGGACAAGGGCTCCCTGACCCTTGCCTCCCAGCGCTTCTACCATCTCCTCCGTGTGACTACCTCTGCAGGCGAGCATGAGAAGGTTGTCCAGGTACTGGTGCTCATTCCAGCTCTTATGAGTCTGGTTCTAACAGAAGATGCCCTGGGTCTACTCCAAAGTAAGGGGTGGATGGGTGTCCCGCATCCAAGGGGATGGGAGGACTAAGGACAGGGGCCGCAAGGAAGGATCCTCAGACCCAGGAGGGTAACTACAGGAATAAATTTGGAGGTGACAGGAGGCAGAGAGCTTAGGCATTTAAGGGTAAATTTTAGGGATCCCTGTGAGGACCCCATGTTGGGGTCTGGGGCTTAGAGACACTAAATTCTAGATGGAGGGTGCACGTGGTGTGGAAAGCAGGTAGGGAGAGGTTTGGATTTGAGCAGATGACATCGCCTCCATCACTCCCCAGAAGCCTGGCTTAAGCTGCTTTCAACTCTAAGCAGCTTTGGATTAGCAGTTGGGAATCCGCCGACAATCTGGAAATCTGCAGTTTGGAGGGGCTATGTGGTGTGGCCAGTGGGAACTGGACTCCCCTGGGCCAAGTGGGGGCTGCTGTGCCCTGGCTTCTGAGGACGTAGCTTTCTGCCACTTCAGGGGACAGGGGACCTTGTGAGCCTCTAGAGGCAGGGGGTGGGCCATCCTCTCCCCCTGAGTCAGGATCTTTCTTAGACAAGTAGATCCTTCCCTGGATAGGCAGCTGATCCTTACACCTTGGACTTGACAGAGCAGGAACTAGAGAAAGGATCCTGAGGCTGATCCTCATGCAGCGGGGGGATGAGGGGGTCAGAGGCTCTGGGCCTACCCGCTCCTGCAGGGATTCATGGCCTGCTCGCTACCCTCAGGGCCTGTTTGACAACTTTCTACGCCTTCGGCTTCGGGACTCCAGCCTAGGCACCGTGTGCTGTGCCCTTGACTGGCTGGCCTTTGATGACCTGCTGGAGCAGGCTGCCCACCATGGCCAGAGCTTCCAGCTGCTGCGCTACCTGCCCTTCCTGCCTGCCGCCTTCCACGTGCTCTTTGCCTCCAGCCACGTGCCACGCATCACTTTCCCCAGCAGCCAGCAGGAGGTGTGTCATTGGCTGCATTTGTACTTAGGGTCGGGCGCAGGGGGGTTCTACTCACCTGGCCCTAGCTAACTTTCTGTCCTAGGCCCAGACCCGGATGAGCCAGACGAAGAACCACATCCAGACCTTGGTGGCAGGTATGGCACCAGCCACCCGTAGCAGGGCCACACCTCAGGCTCTTGTTCTGGATACCCTCTGCCTGCTCCTGGATGTCCTGGCACCCAAGCTGCGCCCCGTGAGTGTCAGATTTGGAGGAAAGGATGGAGTTTGTGGCTGAGGTGGCTCCTGGCATTGCTCACTTGCCCCTTCTGTGCCCGCTTGAGCCTAGGTGAGCACACAGCTGTACAGTGCCCGTGAGAAGCAGCAGTTGTCCAGCCTTGTGGGTACCATGCTTGCCTACAGTCTCACCTACCACCAGGAGCGCACACCTGATGGGCAGTACTTCTACAGGCTGGAGCCGTGAGTGCCCTTGTGCCTGGGGCAGGGGGACACCTGGAGACTTGCAATGGAAGTGCCAGAGCCAGTGTGGTCTTGGTGAGGCGTCCAAGGGGTTGTTAGTTACAGTATAGGTTTGGCACAACTGTGGCTGGCACTGTGCCCCACCCCAGGTCAGACATAGTTCTTAGATCCAAATTTCAGTGTAGGGTTCATAGAACCTCTGTCCATCCAAGGTGGATAGTCTTCCATGTCTTTGTGTCTGCTGCTCCTTGGGGCTTCAGAGGGCTAGAGTGGCCTGAGGCACAACAGCAGTGACCCTGGCGTCCTGCAGTTCCAGTGAGGCCCCCAGTGTTCCCACCTGGTCTTACTTCCTCCCTGCAGCCCTCTGCATGTTCTGTGTCATCCCACTTATAGTTGGGGGGACTGAGGTTCAAAGTAGTTAGTCTTCAGCCACCACTGGATCAGGATGTAGTAGTACCAGGATCTCCCCCTACACCCAGGGTCTCAAACTTGGTTTGTGGGGTTGGTGTAACAGGTGGACCCTGGCACTGCTGACCGGTACCCTGATATCTTGCCTCACCCACCTGGTTAGGAATGTGGAAGAGGTCTGCCGCTTCCCTGAGCTGCCTGCCCGCAAGCCCCTCACCTACCAGGCTAAGCAGCTTATTGCCCGGGAGATTGAAATGGAGAAGATGCGGCGCGCAGAGGCTTTGGTCTGGGCTGGAGGCCGCCCTCAGGTAAGCTTGTCCCCTGGTGCTGAGAGAGCATATTCTATCAGTGGTTTGGCCCTGACCAGCCAGCGCTCATCACTCTTCCCTTCAGGTGGACGAGGGTCCCTCAGGGCCTGCATGTCTGCAGACGGACCGTGGGGAGAAAGGGGTGAGGCAGCCTGCCCCACGTAACCATGAGCAACGGCTAGAACACATCATGAAGAAAGCAGTCGTGCAGGAGCAGGTGTGTGTGTGGGGTTGGGGGGGGTAGGGCTGGGGCAAAATAGTGAATGGTGGGTAGGGCTTTCTCCAAGTCCCAAGGACCCACCTGTTGCTCCCAGACAGTGGGCAGTGGGCTAGGAGAGGCACTCCTAGCTACAGGCCTTGCTCTGAGGCATTGAAGTCTCCTCTCCCATGGGAAAGGCCTGGGTGTGCCCACTTGCCCACCTACCAGTCTGATGGCCCCTCTTCTCTGATAGCCCGAGAGGGACTTCTTTGGACGTGTGGTCATCAGGAGAGTGGCAGTCCCACGCAGAGGTGTGTATGGCTCACAGAAGGAAGGGGGGTGGGGTGGGGACATGGTCTGGGGTCTGTCTGCTGAGGTGCAACCCTTTGGTCCCTGCAGAGGCGGAGGCCCCAGAGAAGGACACAGATGATTGGCGCATGGGTGTGGCAGTGGGCAGGAGTGAGGTGTGGTTCCGGTTCAACGAGGGTGTCTCCAATGCTGTGCGGCGCAGCCTGTACATCAGGGACCTTCTGTAGCCCCACTGCCCCAGGACATCAGATCACACTGACTCCCACAGGGAATGTACAAAAGCCAAGACACCTGGAGACGTCTGTTTATAAAGTCACGCCTTACACAGAGCGTGGGTCAGGCTCATAAGATGGTACACTTGGCCTTCTCTACCCAAGGGTTGTTCTTCATCAGGTCAGGGTTCAGGAAGGGGTCCTTGGGGATCCCATCCTCGATCCACTTGAGAAGCCTGTGAGCAGGGAGTTTCAGTGAATGTCGGTCATTCCCATGGCACCTGCCCACTGGGGTGTGAGGCCCGGGTTAACACAAGGGACAGTGGCAGGGCAGGCAAACGACACACATCACAGAGCACTCACTCGGGGATCGTCTTGGAGGACATCTCCCTCTTGAAGGCCAGCTGGTACTTGAGGCTCTCCACCTCCTTCTTCATCTGGGGCACATCCCACTCCTCCATCGCGTCGGGGGCGTCGGAGGTAGCCAGCCTGAGGCTGGTGGGCAAGAGAAGCAAAAGAGCTTGGTCTGCAACCCCAACCCCAGGACAGAGGAGAGAGAGTCCATCTGCTCCTGGGGACTGCTACCCATTGGACAATACCACCCACTGGCCTTTCCTGAGGTCTGCAGTGATGATGTTGGGGAGCTAGGCCTGGACAGTGCCACAGGGACCTAGTAACGAGGCCCCTGGGCCTTCTCTTCCCAGTGGAGCTGATTAGCTGTAGAGCAAACTTTCCGTTCTTGGCAGGGCGAATGAGCCTGACAAGGCCCAGACCTGGATTTGTAGGACAGCCTCATCCCTGCCTAGGGAGACAGCAAGATGGACTCCTGAGTATCCAGAGCAGTTCCCCACCTCCATCTTCATTCTGGTCCCACTTCTAACTCAGACCCTGAGTAGGGTGTAAGGGTGGGATGAGGGCCCTGAGAGGCTGGGTGCTGCCTGGCCCTCCTGGGTGCCTGTTTTGCATGGATAAAGAGGCCAAGTTAATCTTGGGGCTGGGAGGATTTGGCTGCAATTTGCATGTAGGGTGGAGTATGTGCAGAAGGTCTGGGGATACAGGCCCTTCAGTAAGCCCAGGACTTGGGAGGTGGGTAGCTTCCTGAGACCACTGTTTCCAGACAGACAGCAGTCAGTGACCTGACTGGGGAGAACTGTCAGTTTGGGCACAAAAATGGGCCTGCCTTTACCCCTCCTTATCTCGGTGCACTCCAGAAGACCAAGTCACCGGTTCTCCCTCCAATCACAGCTTCCTCGACCTTGAGAGGGGTCTGGCACCTTGTGCCTGGCAAAGCCTCTACCACGGGATACTGCAGCTAAGCCGGCCTTGGGGAGAGTCTAGGACCCGGTGATGGTACAGTCTCTAGAGTTGCCCATCATAAGGGGGTACTGGGAGGGCTCCTAAGGAATGGGTGAGAGGTTGGATGGGCTAGTATCTCCGGGTGTATGCGGCCGCCTTCAGAGTACCTTTCCCAGAGACCCCAAGTTACAGTGCCCCACCCTGCCAGGTTCTCCCGGGCCACACATGCCGACAGCCACGTGGGCGGAGGACCAGCTGCGGGTCCTCCACGAATGGGAGCATCTGGGCTGGGGGCATGGCCCACCACTGGCCCTACCTGCGCTGCTGCAGCCGCCGGAGCCCGGCCGCCGGTGCACCCCGAGACGCCCCCGGCCAGGCGCACGGCGGCGCACACGGGCACTGCGGGCGGCGCGCACGGCGCAGGACACACGCGCCCCCGCCGCGCAGCGATCGCTCCTGCGCCGCTGGACTCGATCTGTCGGCCGCCCCGCCCCTGAGGCCCCGAGGCAGTTGCCCTAGTCCCCAGGAGTTAGGATTAGACCGGGGGTGGGTATCCACTTAGTCAAGACCTAGAGCCCTGGGGTCTGTCGTCCCCCCCCCCCCCAGTGTGAGGGTTCTGTTCATTGGACTTACTTTTGAAGGAGACAGCAAAAGCAGAGATGACAAGGGCCGAGGGATGTGTGGAGTGAGGCTGGGTTGTCCGAGCCAGGGGAGCCCAGGCAGGCGCCCCGCCCACTCTTGCCACCTGGGGCCTTGGCACCGCCTTCACAGGGCTGGGCTGACCCCAAGAGCTCCCTGGGCTGCGCTCTCAGCCTCTACAGGCCTCCCCTGGGGTGGGACATGCAGCGGTGGGGCCAGTCTTTCCTTGGTCAGATAGGACTGCCCACTGGCTGGGTTCTTGGACTGTCCTGTGACGCTGGGACCAGGGCCCTAGTGGGCAAAATATACCCTACCCATTGAGGCTTCTCTGGTCAGGACCCTCTTATGCTACCAGCCGGCTGGAAGAGGGGCAGGGGCCGAACACTGACGCACCATGGCCTTTGCAGCCCACTGGGTGCTGGTGACCTTCAGTGTTGTCCACTTATGGTAGGCTAGGAAACGTCCTGCAGAATCCCAGGACATGAGCCTCTCCTGCAGGGGCTCAGGACTCCATAGCGCCCCTTCCTTCATTCCAAACAGCTACCCTTTAATCTGCTCAGGACTGGACATGAGTGACTCCCACACTGCAAAACCTGATGCTCTGGGAAGTGGGTAGGCCAGTTTCTTAGCTGATGCTGGATGGCCTCTGGGACCCCTGAGGAGGAAGAGTACTTCCTTAGCTACAGGACTGAGCCCTGTGCCCATCAGCCAGCTGCCTACTCCTCAGAGACTGTAATAGGGCTGCAGTAGGCTAGTCCTGCCTTCAGCTTCGAAGGGTAGCTCCTCCCTTCCCAGGGTCACTCTTGTCAGAGTTACACTTCACAAGCTCTTGGGGAAGCTCTACCCTGGGGACCTTCTTGTGACGAATGCTGCAGGCTGCAACCTGGACAGGGGGCCCCAGGCAGCAACAACAGCCTCCGGGGGAGGGGCAGACCAGGTTGGAGCTCGGGAAAGGCAAGCCTGCCCTGCCAAGTACTCTGGTTCCTCTGTGGGCTGGAGGTCTATTGAACGGCCATTCTGCCCTTTACCTGGACAACAGGATCGGTCAGGGTTAGAGGGACTGAAACAGTTCAGAAGCCCCCACTGCTCAGCCTGCCCAGGAGATGGCCTGGAACCTTGCAACTATGATCAAGGGTCGGAGAAGGTCCCTGTGCCTCGGACTCCCAGGACCATCACATCAGTCACACAGCAGGTTTTCCTTGTGTGTCCCGCGAAATGGGGGTAACCGTGCTTCCCTGGCCCCTGACGAGCATCAACATGTGGCATCTCTGGAACTGGGGCATGCTAGGGAGCAGATTATTTATCATGGATTTTAGGGGTGGGGAGCTTAAGGCTAATGGTACCAGGTCTCAGGCAGATGGCAGCTCTTCCTGGCAGGGTGGAAGGCAGTCATATATCCTGGGACCTGTGTGTATCCTCCCTCCTTGGACCTTTTGTGTGCTCCTGTAACTGGGTGAGCATCCTAACATTTAGGTTACTGTGGGTGTCTCCTTGTGGCAGGAGAGAGTCTGGGAGAGCCACCAGAGAGTACAGTGACAATGGGGAGAAAAAAGGGGGCTAGCCACTCCAGGGCTGCAGGACAAGGTCACCTCCAGAAGGCTCCATGGTGCCTACATTCACTGGGATGAGGTAATGTTTCTGACTGGGCTCCAGTGGGACAATCTGAACCCTCAGGTGAGTCCCAGGCCATTGGGGAGTTCCTGTTGCTGAGGACAGCAGGCAGTGGGCCCAACCTGCCTTAGTGTCTCCTAACCAGTTCTAGGGCTCTGGACTCTGGCTTTATGCAAATCTATAATGAGATTTGATGCCCTCTTCTGGCACGCAGGCAGACATACAGACAGAACACTGTGTATATAATAAATAAATAAATCTTTAGAAACAAACAAACAAACAAAAACCAGACACCATCTATTCTAAACCTGAGTCCCTGTCTAGGCTACAACAGAGGCCTTCTGATTCCTTAGTTCCAACCCTCCTGCCCAAGCTGGACTTGAAACTTCCTGAATGTCCAGCCCAGCTCTCTAAAGCAGGATGCAGCCTGGAGGGGGGTTGATGCTAGGCCACAGTAGTGACATGCTATGAAAGTTTTGTGAAAGACGCTGGGTGCCGTGGCACATACCTTCACTCCCAGTCCTTGGGAGGCAGGAGGGTCTCTCAGTTTGAGAGCATCGTGGTCTAGATAGCGAGTTCCAGGCCAGCCAGGGCTCTATAGTGAAACTCTCTGACTCAAAAGAAAAACACCCCCCCCCCAAAAAAAAAAGTCTGGTGGAAAGAGGACTTTCAAAAAGGAATGTGGTATTCTGCTAACCAACAAGTGTTATCAGCTATCCCTTGGGCTCTTTATGAAATTGGGGCATTAACTGGGCCGTTGGGCGAGCATACACAGGGTTCCTTCCACTGGCCTAGAAATGGCCTCCCCAGGCTAGAATGCTCCTAATAGGAGCTGAGCCATAGCCAGGCCTTGGCCAATTTGTCCTGGCCCAGCCAAATGTGGAGGCCATTGTGATGATTCTGGTGTAGCCAGGGCTGAGCCGATTGCTTTATCGTTAAGTCCCCAGGTGGTGGTGGTGGTGGTGGTGGTTGTGACGGTGGTGGTGGTGAATAAACCGGACAGGGAAGCATTTCAGAAGCTCCATGCAGAGGACAGCCCCTAACCCCCACCTGGTTGATTCTTTCAGAAATAAAAGTAAAAGGTCCAAGTAAAATGTCCAAGCCAAGAGGAAAGAACTCAGGTTGGCCATTCTCCATCCACTGAGAAGGCTGAGCATGTGACCTGTGACCCTACAGGCTATCAGGATCTGTGAAGCCCCTTTATGGGGGACATGGTAACAGAAGCTGAGCCAGAGTCAGGCCTTTCAGTTAACCTTGTCCGTATCCCTGCAGGTCACAGAGGCCAACACAGGGATTGGGGAAATGCTGCTTCATGTTAAACAGCTCTTAACAGACTAGACGGCTTTTTATAGCATCTTAGAAACCATAGAAGTGAGTTTCAGAAATAATCTAGACAGCTACAAGAGGCACTGTCATGTTGAGGAGATGGCCCAGTGATTAAAACTCACCTTGGGTGAGGATGGGGATTTGGATCCCCAGTTCCCTCATAAATGCAGGTGAGTGTAGTAGCTGTTCAGTAATTCCAGCACTCATAAGGTAGAGACAAAGTGTGCTGGTTTGAATAAGAAAGACTCTCATAAACTCATATATTTGCATGCTTGGTCTCCAGTTGATGAACTGTTTGGAAAGGATTAGAAGGTGTGGCTTTGGAGGAGGTATGTCACTGAGAGTGGGCTTTGAAGTTTCAAAAGCCCACTCCAGGGCCAGTCTCTCTCTCTGTTTCTCTGTCTCTCTGTCTCTCTGTCTCTCTCTCTGCTGTCTTTGGATCAGCTACTGCTCCAGCACCATGCCTGTCTGTTTCCTGCCATGATGATTGTGGACTAACTCTCTGAAACTATAAGCAAACCCCTGCTTAATAGCTTTCTTGGTCATGATGTCTCTTCACAGCGATAGAACAGTTACTAAAACAGAGGATTCCTGCAGCAAGCTTGCTAGCCGGGCTAGTTGTATTGGTGAACTCTGGGTTCAACTGAGAGACCCTGCCTCGATGAACTATTGGAGAGCCTTTAAGGAGACTCCCAATGTCAACCTTGGGTCTCCATAAAAATATGCACACACATATACAAACACATGTGCCTACACACCACACATACAGACACACAATAGGGAAGGGAATGTAATGTTATTCCAAGGAAGACACACATGGGCAGCTCTTGTCCAATTCTACCCCTGGAGACAGCTAACAGTAGCTTAGGGACACAGACTCCACACCCCTGTCTTGGGAAGCATACCTCTTAGCTGACTGAAGTCTTGGACACCATAGTAATTATAGTGAACTGACACTCCTGCTTCAGAGAAAGGCCTGCTGAAGACATGGGTATCCCTGTGCTAACAAGTCTGCAAGTTGTGCATGCCGGTGCCTGGGTGCAGCCTGGAACTTGGGAGGCTGAGGCAGGATCACTTGACGTTTAAGGCTAGCATAAGCTACACTGTCAGACCCTATGGGTGGACAGAGAGGGGGGGGGGCGTTCTACCTAATATGGGGGCAGGAGTAGGCATTGGGAGGCTGCAAGGACAAGACCCACACCCAGTGGTGGCACCATATGCATCTCTCTGACACTGTGGTTCCTGCCCAAGGACTGGGGTCACTATCCCCAGAAGAGCTGCAACTGCCACTCCATATGATTGCTCTTTGTGGAGGCCCTGATCCCCAAACCTCACACTGAGGGGAATGGCAGACATTGACTAAGACAAGCTTCCTGAACAGGCAGTGTTGCTCAGCTGAAAGCAGTGCAGTTTACGGAGCAGGGAAGATGTTTCTGTGTTTTGCACCTCCCCTGACACCCGGCCACTGAGGCTGGGGGCGGTCCATGGGCACGGTCTCTTCCTGAAGATAAGGATAGTGTCTAGCAGCTGTGTTGCGCCCTGGGCAGCACAGGGTATGCAGGTGAGGTCATGTGTGGAGCCACATGAGTAGGAATGGTCCACATGACATCCTGGGGCGAGGGTGGCTAGGTGAGATCTACTGTACCTGCTCCGTCAGGACAACCTTGTTTCCACCTGGACTGTTTCTACAGGTGCCTGCAGAGTTGCTTCAGGACAGAGAGCAGCTGCAGCACCTGCCTGCATGACAGCACTCAGCTGTAGCCGTGGGCCTCACCTGCTGCTACCATGAGAGCAGTGACATGCAGCCACACCCTGAACCAAAAATCTGGAGCCCAGCCTGGGAATTGTAGGGCCCCTTTCCTGCTGTCATGTGGAGGCCCACTTCTTTTGTCCCCAGGAGTGTCTCAAGACAAAGTCTGCGCACATCCATCTTCTGTCCCTTCTGGAAGTCCGTCCTACTCCAGTGGGAGGGTGTCTCTACAGTCACCCTCATGTGTCCCTCTAGCCCTGGGTCTGTGCCTGAACCAGGGATGAGGCTCAAGAGATGCCTCTCATGTTCAGCTGCTGCTGAGCATGTGAAGAGGGTCCAGGCCCCAGATCCCTGGGTGGCTAGAGTGTCTTCAGGGGTGGCAGTGAGCCTGTGTGCTTGTCATCTGGCTTGTTTAGTTTTTAACCTTGAGCTGTCTGATGCTCCTACATGGGGACCTTGTCTTGTACCTGGAGCCAGAGCTGGCCAGTGATTGTTCCAAAATAGCCTAACACTAACCCTAGAACCTGCCCCTGTCTATGTCCTCTCCTCATGCCTGCCCTCTCTCTTAGATGTTTGGTGGTTTAGGTATCATGAGAACTCATATTCCTTTCCTACCTCATGTGCAGACATAATCTCTCTGCTTTGTTGTTGGAGCCCACCAAGGTTTCCTAGTGGCTTTACTCAGCTGGACTGCATAAGAGGATGATTGGACCACAGCCCTGGGTACCAGGTTTTGGAAGGGTCTACACTTGGTTGTATCTAGCAGGGGCAGGCCTTTTAGTCCTCGCCCCCTGTCATTGTTATAAAAAGCCCTTTTGAATAAATTGCAGGGCTGGTGGATTTTGACTCAGGCCCTCCCAAGGCCATCCTGTGTTTCTGTCTTTCCTCTCATTGTCTAGGTATCTCTTTCTATCTAAATATTTCCCACTTCTCCCTGCTCAAGAGTACCCTGGTTGTAAAGGTGGGGGCTGGCCCCCCACACTTTGTGAAAGCTTCACTGTGGAAACATAGCTGGGGAGGGAAGCTGACTGACCATGCCACATGGCCATGACTGAGTTCAGGGGCAGTTGTGTAATCATTCCTAATTTTGCAAATGAAAGCTTTGTGGCTCACAGCAAGTATCCAAAGACAAGACACGTGGGACGCAAGTCCATCCTGTGTGTGGTGTACCCGTGGTCTGCTTAAGCTTCAGGCAGGGTCTCCCGTCTATGAGTTGGGTCTCCCTAGTATCATCAGTGCACTGTGTGCCTGCAGATTGCCTGACCTGTCTACCACCTGTTGGTTCACGCCAGTCACTTCCCAAACTACTCAGAGCTGACAGGTGGGTAGTCAGCCCAGGAGAGAGGACCTCAGGGCATTGTGTGTGCAAAGAAGTGACCACAGGTGACTCTGCCCACATCCTGTACAAGGGACCTTGGACTGAGTGGGCTGAGGCATCTTATTTGCTGAACCTTCGGGATCTTGTCTGCTCAGGTGGCCTGCTGTGTGCTTCTAGCTCTTCCTGCAGAGGCCCAGTTTGATATAGGCCCTGATGAAGTACTGGGTCCTCGTGGAAACAGACATGTCACTAAGAGCAAAGCTGTCAGGGGCTGACAGACGAAGGCCCTAAAGGACTGACTGGCAGAGAATCTGCCCTTCACTGGTCCGCACTCTCTAGCCTGTCAGCTCTGATACTGACCACTTAAACCACCAGTGAAATCTCCACTTTCCACCCTATCAGGCAACCAGTTGTGGGCTCCTCAATGTGATCAATAGACTGTGATCACTCAGGATAGCATCAGGCCACAGGGTGGATGGATACAATGAGATTTTGTGGACTGGTTTCCATCTTGTGTGTCTGTGACAGATGTACCCTGGCCAGTCAGCCTTGAGCTCAGCACCCACCCAGGGGGTCTCAGACTTGAGAAGGCCCCAGCCCTGCTGACCTCGGAGTCACCTGGATTTCCTCATGTCCAGGACTTGGTGTCCTGGTAATACTGTGTGGGTGGAGCAGGCCCCTCTGGAGGATCCCTGGGCCTCCTTGCTATGATGTGCTGAGGACCATTGCCTCATTTCAACAACCAATAGGGGTTTAATTGTCCATTTCTGAAACTGGATCAAGACAGGGAGAGTGAAGGCAATGCCCAAAAGCACACACAAAGAGTCAGTGGGGAGGGCAAGTTGCCATGGAGGGCCTCCTCGGCCCATGATCTACTCAGGGCTTCTCTGTGGAGCAGCCATTAGTCTCGGCGCGGACCCAAGCGATGACTCAACACACAGCAAAAGAGACTGCAGAGGCTGGGAGGCCATCTTTGTGAGAGCTTCCGAGGGCATCCTGTGTGTGTGTGTGTGTGTGTGTGTGTGTGTGTGTGTGTGTAGCTCACCTGCGAACATTCCTGTGTGTGGCCCCTCCCTGCACAAGAACACATGGGATGAGAAAGGGTGTGATGTTGACAAAAGCTGGTAGAGGAATGGTAAAGTAAAGCAGGAATGGAATGTGCTTTAGTTATGAAATACATAGGTTCCAGCATCCTTCTCAAGGCAAGTGTAAAGTCTAGAAAAGTTGCTCTGCTCAGACACCCAGAGGTCCAGACACCCACACCACAGCCAATAGCTGAGCAGCTCAGAGCTCTCTCACTTCTCCTTGTCCTGACTGGGTGGGTACAGTCCAACCAGGAGGGCTCCCTTGCCAAGGGCCATGATGCCAGGCCTATGTCAAAGGGGTCTTTCCACTGCACCGTAGGAGATGCTGTGGCGTGTTTGCCCTATGCTGAGCCCTGGGAGTCAGGCAGCCTTACTTATACACCATGCAAACCTCTGCCATGCACAGCTGAGCCAGTGAACATGATCTCCAGAGAAAACAGGATCCTTCTCAAGAGTCTGAGCTACAGAGAAGAGCAGCAAATGGAGCACAGGCAGTGTGCAGGTTGGTGATGCCCTCCAGGACCAACTTAGAGCTCCTAGAGGAGGATGCCATGCCCACCGGCCAGACCTGGGTGGGGAAGCCTCTCACCATCCCCCCAAGGGTGCCCCCTTGGGTCTGGTACCAGCACAGGTTTGGCGCTTCAGTCCCAGTTCTCCTGAAGGCCAGGAGTCCAACGGGAAAGCACTGCAGGACCAAGAGCCAGAGTGGGCCAAACCATGTCCCACAAGTCAGAAGACAAGCAGTGGACAGTTAGGGGGGAATGAGGGAAATGATGCTTTGGCTGATTGTTCCTAGCATCTCTGGATAAATTGACAAAGGAAAAGACTGAGCTCTGTGATAAAATTAACCAATTTCTAGCATCTCAGAATATGGTGAAGGATAACAATGAATTCAGTAAAAAAAAATTGATGCACATAAACAGTCTAAAGTTTCTAAGTGTGTCCTGGAAGAGAATCTTCTCTCCAGCAGCCACAGAGATCCAGGCACAGCATATCAAACCAAGGCTCTCCTTATAAGGTTGGCCTCGGAGGGTGTCAGCAGTTAAAGTCAGGGTGTTAATTGGTCAAGACTGAGATCCTGTAACATGGGATGCCGATGTGTGGGAGGACCCTATTGAAGCTGAGGACTTTGAACCCTCAGGTTCTCAAGGGTTTATCTCACCTGAGGAAGTATTCTCCCCACCCTCAGCAGAAGATGTATTCCCACCCCAACACCCTGAAATATTGCCTATTTTGCCTTTGACTGAGGAAATTAATTCTTCATTGTCTGCTAACCCAGCAGTGACTTTGTCTGAAGGAGATGCCAGGCAAGACAATACTGATGTCCTTCATGACTGACCAACAGTTGCCTCTGGACCTGTAACCAGACTTAAGGCTAAGCAGGCTCCTAGAGGGGAAATAGAAAGTGTAGTCCACAAGGAGGTGCACTACACTACTACAGAGCTTAATGAGTTTGCTAATTCATTCAAGCAGAAGTCTGGGGAATATGTGTGGAAATGGATTTTAAGGGTGTGGGAAACTGGTGGAAGGAACATAAAACTAGATCAGGCTGAGTTTATTGATACAGGCTCACTGAGTGGAAATTCCAGGTTTAATATGGAAGCTCACACAGTTTAAAAAAAAGTACCAAAAGTATTTTTGAGTGGTTGGCGGAAGCATTTGTTAAAAGATAGCCTACTGAAAAGGAGCTGGAGATTCCTGGTATCCCTTGGCTTAGTGTTGATGATGGAATTTTAAGGCTCAGGGAATTGGAATGCTAGAGTGGGTGTACTGGCTGGTTTTGTGTGTCAACCTGACACAGGCTAGCATTATCAGAGAGGAAGGAACCTCAGTTGAGGAAATGTGTCCATGAGATCCAACTGTAAGGCATTTCTTCAACTAGTGATCAATGGGGAGGGCCCAAGCCATGGCGGGTGGTGCCATCCCTGGACTTGTGGTCCTGGGTTCTATAAGAAAGCAGACTGAGCAATCCAGGAGAAGCAATCCAGTAAGCAGAACCTCTCTTGATGATCTCCATGACCTCTGCATCAGCTCCTGCCTCCAGGTGCCTGCCTTGCTTGAATTCCTGTCCTGACTTCCTTTGTGATTAACAGCAATGTGAAAGTGTAAGCTGGGGGTGGGAGGGCACTGGAGAGGTGGCTCAGCACTTAAGAGTAGTGGCTGATCTTCCAGAAGTCCTGAGTTCAATTCCCAGCAATCACATTATGGCTCACAACCATCTCTATTGGGATGTGATGCCCCCTTCTGGCATAAAGGTATACATGCAGATAGCACTCATGCATAAAATAAGTCTTTAGAAAAAAGAAGAAAGAGTATAAGATGAATAAACACTTTCCTCCTCAACTTGCTTTTTGGTCATAGTGTTTCATTATAGCAATAGAAACTCTAAGACGGTGGGTATGCTGTGTGAAACCTAATCTTCCACCAATGCCTTTCATGAAACCTATATAATGCAAAATGGTGAAAGGGCATCAGCACATTTGAAGAGTCTTGTTATCTCTTGTGCCAGACCTGAGGGTTGGAGATGCTGCTGCTCAGCTGAATGAATTAAATGCAATGGGTTTAGCTGGGTCCTGAGGTAGCAGGGGCCAGGAGGGAGAACTGAATCGCCACAGGCAAGGTGATCGTAGTTATCAGATGGGCAACACAGACAAAACAATGTCCATAATGGCCTACCCATAATGCTCAGCACACGCAAAGTGAATTTTACTTTATTTTTATTAGTTAGTTAGTTTTTCTATACAGGGTTTCTCTGAGCAGCTCTGGCTGTCCTGGAACTTTCTCTGTAGACCAGGCTGGCCTTGAACCCAGAGATCCACTGGCCTCTGCCTCTCGAGTGGTGGGATTAAACATGTTCGCCACCACTGCCCTGCTACGAAGTGAATTTTATGGTGGCATAGCTCATATGGACCTTTGGTACTGGCTAACCAGTCCTGGTGTTTCCAGGCATGAAGTAGATAAGAAGCCTACTGCATTTCTGTTTGATCTGAATAAGCAGAAAATTCTAAAACAAATGAAAAGAAGTCTGCACTGGACCATGGCAAAGGGAATCTCAGCCTGTGAACCAGTTTCCAGACTGGAGCCAGTTTGCAGATCCAGAACCTCTTGAATGAAGGGATGGCCAGGTTCCCCTGAGGAAGGAGCTTGACAAATACCTAAGAGTTTCACTGTTAGCCTTTCTCCAGGCCTTCCCAGAGGGGCCTGCGGCCTTTTAAAGGGCAACTGTACACTGGGGGAAAGTAACAATCAGACTTTCTGGGGTCTGTTGGATACTGGTTCTGAGTTGATTCTGATTCTGGGAGACCCCAAGAAACATTTTGGCCCTTATGGAGGTCAGGTGATAAATGGAGTTTTAACTGAAGTCTGATTCACAACAGGTCCATTGGGTCCCCGAATTAATCCTGTGGTTATTTCCCCAGACTGAGAATGTGTAATTGGGATAGACAGACTTACACGTTGGCAGAATTCTCCCATTGGTCACCTGACCTGTGGAGTGAGGGCTGTTATGGTTGGAAAGGCTAAACAGAATCCTTTAGAGTTGCCTCTGTCAGGGAAAATAGTGAATCAAAAACATTATCACCTCCCTGGAGGGAATTCTTGGACTCTCCATTGGTCGACAGCCATTGTTGGTCTAGCTGGACCACAGCCTTTAAGCCATCCTAATAAACACACACACACACACACACACACACACACACACTCACTCACTCACTCACTCACACACACATTCTGAATCTGTTCCTCTAGAGAACCTATTATATATATATTCAAAGAAAGAAAGAAAAAGGACATGATAATGTGCCTTCATAATCCTAATGCTGGGGGAGTGGAGGCAGGTAGATTCCTGGAGCTTATTGGCCAATCAGTCTAGCCCAATCAGGGAACCTCAGGTCCTAGACTCTGTCTCAAAAGCCAAAGCTGATGGCTCCTAAGGAACAATACCCAAGTTAATCCCTAGCCACAATATACATGCATATGCACATGCCTGTACACCTGCACATACATGTATACAAAATAAACAAATGCATCATATTAGTGTACATAACACTATTAATTAGACTAGGGTTTACATAGTTCTGAATGGGATTTTTATTTGTTTGTTTGTTTTTTGAGACAGGGTTTCTCTAAGTTGCCCTGGCTGTCCTGGAACTAGCTCTATATCAGGCTGGCCTCGAACTCAAGGAGATCCACTTGCCTCTGCCTCCCGAGTGCTAGATTAAAGGCATGTGCCACTGCCCAGCTCTGAATGAGGTTTTTATGTTGTTCAGAGATTGTAGGTAATCTCAAAGATGAAAGCATAACGTACTGACTCCTTCTAAGGCAAGCCTCAGCAAGCCGTGGGAGTCAGGGACAGGCACCTTTTCAGTCCTGCAAAGAAGGTGGTGATGAGTGGTTGGTAGTTCTAATTCCTGTGATTAAGCAACACCGTGGTGCTCAGAGTTTGTCCATTTGGGGCTTGCTGAGAACCCTGTCTCTGAAGACGTCTGCAGGAGCCACAGTCTGAATCCATCCTCAGATGGACAGTGTGGTGGGGAAGATCCTCTGTGGTCATGAGAATGAGTCAAGAAGAAATGAAGAGGCAGCAGGGCTACACGGGGTGTTCAGCCTCAGGTGCTGGCAATAAACCTATGTGCTGGCTAGCTTGATGTTGTTCGAATCTTAGATGGTCTTTTAGTAGAAAACCCAGAGCCAGACGTTAGGGTGAAAGCTGAAAGATCAGAGAAGCAGAGCAGCCAGCCATTAGTTCTTACCTCTATGAAATCCTCAGCCTAAAGAGAGTGAGTTCCTGTTTCCTCGCACCTTATATTCCTTTCTCTGCCCTGCCATATTACTTCCTGGGATTAAAGGCGTGTGTGTGTGTGTGTGTGTGTGTGTGTGTGTGTGTGTGTGTGTGTGTGCTTCCCAAGCAAAGGCATGAGATCTCAAGTGCTAGGATTAAAGGTATGTGCCACCAATACCTGACCTCTATGTCTAATCTAGTGTCTAGCTCTGTCTTCTGATCCTCAGGCAAGTTTTTTAGGGTACACAATATATCACCACAGTTATATATGACCACAGTTTTAGATCAGCTTGACACAAACTAGGGTCATCAGAGAGAAGGGAGCCTCAACTGAGAAGATGCCTCTGTAAGATCGGCCAGCAGGCAAGTCAGTGGGGGCATTTTCTTAATTAGTAATTGATGTGGTAGGGCCCAGTCATTGTGGGTGGTGCTGTCCCTGGGGTGGTGGTCCTGGGTTCTGTAAGAAAACTTTCTGAGAAAACCACGAGGACCAAACTAGTAAGCAGCACTCCTCCATGGCCTCTGCACCAGCTCCTGCCTCCTCCAGGTTCCTGCTCTGACTTCCTTCCACGGTGAACCATGATATGGAAATGTAAGAGAAACAAACTCTTTCCTCTTCAAGCTCATTTGGTTATGGTATTCAATCACAGCAATAGAAACCTAACTAAACCAATCTGCCAGTCTATGCCACCAGCCTCCGTGCCTCCAGATTGGAGTCTTTGTGGGTGTGTTGTCGCTGACAAAAATACAAACAGCAATTAAAAGTAGAACATATTTGTTTGGCTGCATGCATTCAGAGGTTTCAACCCGGTCATTTGCACAATTGCTGTGAGCTTGTGCTGAGGCAGAGCACCATGGTGGGGAGCACATGGTGGAGCAAGCTGCTCACCTCATGATGGCCAGGAAGCAGAGAGAGTAAGACTGCACGCCCTGGAATGAGATATACCCTTTCAAAGTCACACCTCCAGTGACCCACTTCCTCTCCTGAGGCCCACCTCCTACTTTCCACCATCTCCCAGAATGCCACCCAATTATGAATCCTTGGATGCATTAATTCTCAGACCCCTCATGACTTGGTTGCTTCCCCCAAAGCTCTACCCCTGGATATTACACTGGGGACTGTATCTTCAATAGTTGAGCCTTTGGATTGGGAAGGGGGAGGGGTAATCACGTATCCAAACTGTACCAGTGAAGTATAAACATCTCAGATCTGTTGCAGACCTAGCAATACCCTGAGGTCAGTCCAAGAAAACCTTCAAACCCCTCTACTTGCGATCCCTATCCACTGGGTTCAGAACAGGTACAGAAGAGACTAGTCAGATAGATCCTGACATTGGAGGCAGCCATCCATAAGGACAGCCCACAGACCCACGCATGGGGGATTTCCAGCCCAGGAGAAACATCAAAGCAACCTTGGAGCATGTCTTATTTAAAGTCCTGAGGAGGTATAGGAGGCAAGGACATCTAAGACAGAAGAATGGGTACATACCCGCAAAGAATCTTTTACTTCCACATCATCATGGGTTAGAGCATTGTAGATGAGTGAACCGCCCACAGGATGGGGCGGTAAAATGGGTGGACCATGCGGAAGAGGTGCCCAGGGTTGGTGCAGGGGCAAGTGTGGGAGAGGGGAGAGGAAGCATGAGGCACTAGTATGAGATATGAGAAAAAGCTGGAAAATCGTAGAGACCAAACAGGTCAAACCCCTCCCCTAGCCCTGCACCTGTCAAGGATGGAGAGCAAGTCTGAGAGGCACACAGTTCAGAAAGTTCTCCAAACCAAGAATATGCACACAGGATGAGGCACTCACAATTTTACCACCAAGAGCGACAGTGACTTTTACATGGGTGGTTCTGGCCCCAAGGTGCACTGTGCAGCCTGAAGATCCTGCATCTCAGGACAGCTTTAGACATCTGATGGTGGAGGCAAGGAGACCACTCAGCACCCCATGGCAAAGAAGGGGAAGCCACAGAGGAATACCAGTTCCAGATGCTGGCAGTGCTCAGTGGACACCTTGCTGTGCTTGGCGCCAGGGTCTCTGATCAAGGGGCAGGTGTTGGAATTTGATGGGTCACCCAGGCTGTGTGCTCTGTTGCATTTACAATTACCACTAGATGGCGCCTCAGGCCCATTGGATCAATGCTCCCAGTTCCAGAAGGCTCTGGAGGCCCTATAGTGTGGGCCCAGGCCTCGCTCAAAGTCTGGTCTCAGGACTCCTTCACAATCCTTAGTTTGTGAATGTTTGGTTTGACACGTCGGTAATTTTGTTGAACATTCAGTCTATTAGAAATTGTAAGGAGAATGTTTTTAAAATGTCTACTCTCTTGAAAATAGCAATTGTAAACTCTTGAACAGGAGCATAACGTTCTAACAAAAACAGTGATATTTACTTAAAGGACTCCCACCTTTATATGATTTGTATAGAACTTCTCTTCACTTCTCCTCTGCAGTCATGCAGCTTCTGGAACATTCCATCAACACTCTCAGGGACAGAGGTTCTTTGTGGGCTCCTGAAATGTCTCTGGGACAGCATGATTATAGGAACTCCTGCCACCTGGGAAAGAATTCATAGCCGGCAGCTGCAAGGCCTTGCGTTATATCCCTAGCACCACAACGTTAATACCCCACCCCTACCACCCCATTCTAGGGATGAGCTCAAGGCCTTGCTCATGCTGTGCAGGCAAGCCTACCACTGAACTGAAGTGCCAGCTCAGACTCCTCTCCCTCCTTCTCTTCTTCCTCAACAGCATTTGGTCTACAGAAAAATTGGGTTAGCCATTCAGCTCAATGCTGCTCTCCTGTTTCTCGGAGTGAGCAGACCTGGACCCTGAGCGTCTTTATGACCTACATGGGTTCCAGTATCCTTCCACCTCAGAGTCCCTCCCAGGACACCACACAACTGTCAGCTCTCAAATCCTGCAGGCTTTGTCAGGTTTCTGTCAGGATTCAGGGACCCTGTACCCTTCCCACTATTCAGTACAGGAAGACTCTTTGCTGCCCTGGTTCCTGAGGGGAGGGGGAGGGGGAGGGAGAGGGGGAGGGGAGGGAGACCAGAGCAACTCCAGCTGGGCTAGCAACAGGAGGAGCAGCGTGGAGCAACAGGCTGATGTAGAAAGCCACTGACACCACACAGCCCTGTCCTCACTGCTCTGAGGCTGGCAGGGGGCCAGGTGTCTGCTCAGCACGGGTGGCCTCAGCCTCCTCCTGTGACTGTGCTAAGGAAGCAGAGACTCAGCTAAGGTGTGTGTGCAAGTGTGCTCAGCTTTGAGCTCCACGGAAGAGAGGCCAGTGTCCAATCCCCTCCACACCTGCTCCGCATTCTTTGGTCCATGTGGCAGGCCGGCTGTCAGGTCTGCCTAAGTCTGCCTGCACTAGGCTGGGGCACAGGGAAACAAGACCCCTGGAGTCCTGGGCTATCCAGCGCATCAAATCCTGGGACAGAATCCTCATTTGACCTATGACCAACTGGTTGGACTGGCATTCTTCCTTCCTTCTTTTCTTATTTAAAAAAAAATTTAGTTGTCGGGCGGTGGTGGCACACGCCTTTAATCCCAGCACTTGGGAGGCAGAGGCAGGTGGATCTCTGTGAGTTCGAGGCCAGCCTGGGCTACAGAGTGAGTTCCAGGAAAGGCACAAAGCTATACAGAGAAACTTTGTCTCAAAAAAAAAAAAGAAAAAAAAGAAAAAAGAAAAAAAATTTAATTAAAAAATTATATGTGTGTGTGTACACATGCATTGATTGGATCCCTTGGAGCGAAAGTTACAGGCAGTTGTAAGCCACTGATATGAGTACTGGGAATCAAACTCAGGTCCTCTGCAAGAGATTTTTTTGTTTGTTTGATTTTTATTTTTTGAGACAGGTTCTCTCTGTGTAGAGCAGGCTGGCCTTGCACCCAGAGATCTGCCTGCCTCTGCCTCCTGAGTGCTGGGAGTAAAGGTGTGCACCGCCACCACTGCCTGGCTAGGTACTAACCAGGCCCGAGCCTGCTTAGCTTCCAAGATCAGGCTCGTTCAGGGTGGTATGGCAGTAGCCTTCCGCAAGAGCTTTTAGCCACTGAACTGTGTCTCCAGCCCTATTTATTTGTTTATTCTCAAATGAAATTTTTACCAAGCTCATTGTTAGATTTATTTGACACTGTGAAGAACAGCACAAGAAGGTCCCACTACCCAGTGTCTCCCAAAGGGACATTCTTCAGAATGGACTCATGGTGTTTTTGTGGCTGTAGGCCACCCTTCTGTGTCTGTGTTAGATGTCTGCAGTGTGGACAGTTGCCACATGTCAGTCTCATTTAGACTACAGTCAGGTCCTGGAGATTCAGCTTAGCTTAGTAACTCCTTTATTAGAAAATCAGAGAAGTTCTGGGCTGGAGAGATGGCTCAGAGGTTAAGAGCACTGACTGCTCTTCCAGAGGTCCTGAGTTCAATTCCCAGCATCCACATGGTGGCTCACAACCATCTGTAATGAGATCTGGTGCCCTCTTCTGGCCTGCAGGCATACATGCTGTATACATAATAAATAAATAAATAAATAAATAAATAGATAGATAAATAAATAAATAAATAACTAAATAGATAAATAAATAAATAACTAAATAAATAAATAGGAAGGAAGGAAGGAAGGAAGAAAGAAAGAAAAAAATCAGAGAAGTTCTGGGCATGATGATGCACATCTGTGAGTCCAGTGCTTAAGAGGCTGCGGCAAGAACATCCTGAGTCTGAGACTTCCCAGGGCTTCATATCAAGACCCTGCCTCAAAACAAAAAACAAACACAAACCAGGACCACCACCTACATACAAACATACACATGCATATACACACGTGATAAAACTGAAACAAAACCAGAGGCCAGTGAGACGGCTCAGTGTGTAAGCATTTGCTGTCAAGACAATGACCTAAGTTTGATCCCTGGAGCACACGGTAGAAGGAGAGAACTGATTTTCAAAGGCTATGCTCTGTGTCAGGCCTTTAATCCCAGTGCTTAGGAGGCAGAGGTAGATTTGAGGCCAGCCTGGTCTCCAAAGCAAGTTCCAGGACAGCTAGAGCTGTTACACAGAGAAAACATGTCTCAAAATCACTCCCTCCCCCCAAAAAAATGTTGTGCTCTGACCTCTGCACACACCAGAGCATGTGCACACCCCTTTATATATGTGCACAATAAATCTAATTTAAAAAACAAAAACAACAACAACAAAAAAAGCAGGATGTGTACATCTGTAAAGCCAGCACTTGGGAGGTCAAGGTAGAAGGATCAGGATTTCAAGGTCATCTGTTGTAGAACATTATTTTAACTAGGCAAAGATGTGTTACATTTGTTTATGCTGCCAAATGTTACTTTAACTATGTGAAGGTGTGTTACATTTGTTTCTGCTACCTTTGTTTAATTATGTAAGGATGTGTTGGGGTTTCACCCTGCCTGCCTAAGGCACCTGATTGGTCTAGTAAAAAGCTGAATAGCCAATAGCTTGATAGGAAAGGGATAGGTGGGGCTGGTGGGCAGAGAATAAATAGGAGAAAGTTGGGCTTGAGAAGAGAGGAGGAAGAGAAGAATGAGGGAAAGAGAGAAAGAGAGGGAGAGAGAGAAAGAGAGGGAGAGAGAGAAAAAGAGAGGGAGTGAGAGAAAGAGAGGGAGATGGCCAGGACCAGTGAGGAAGCAAAAATGTAGGACATACAGAAGAAAAGGAAGAAAGGTAAAAAGTCCCAAGGCAAAGGTAGGTAAAGAGAAACCGGTTAATTTAAAAGAGCTAGCCAGAAACAAGCCTAAGCTAGGCTGAGCATTCAAAACTAGTAAGTCTCCACGTCATGAGTTGGGAGCTGTTCCCAAAAGAAAGGTGCAGCCATCCTCAGCTACATAGCAAATTAGAGGGTAGCCTGGACTACTTGAGATGCTCTCACAACAACAACAACAACAACAAAATAACAATCTTTCCCCTATTTGAAGAAACATTGATTGGATATATTCTGTATTTTTCCTTACTCTTTTGTTAAGCTCTCTATTTTCTTTGGTAATGAAGCTATGGGTCTTCCAGAGTTTCATCTCCAGGCATCTTGGCTGAGTGAGGAGGAGGGGTTTGGAGTGCTGTGGAGAGCTACTGGCCACCTCACGGACTGTGTCCCCTTTGCTCTGAGTGGGGCAGGAGTCCAGGTCGCTGCTCAGCACTGGGTGTCCTCACACTCCTCCTGTGACTGTCCCAAAGGAGCACAGACCCAGCTCAGGTGTGTACATACAAGTGTGCATAGCTTTTTGCCCCATTGTGTCCTCAGTGCCACAGTGTAGTGTCTGTGCCTGCCGTGGACTCTGGGCTCCATCCCAGCACCACAGACAAAGGAAAAACAAAACAAATGTAACTCCCAGGTTCTCTTCTGGAAAGCGGAGAGGCCTGAGGCTTAGTGGGCTACCTGTCCTAAAGGTGCGAGAGTACCGTCTCCTCTCCCCCAGTCCCCCAATCACTGCTGTTGTTGGACTCAGCAGTGGCTCCTGGCTTTACTGGAAATTTGGATTTTTCACATTGTTTTGTACCTTCATGTGCATGGATTTTGTGGTTTGGGGACTGTGTCTGATGCTCCCAGGACCAATTCCTGGGGTTCTGCCACAGTGATTCCTACCTTTTTGAGTACCAAGTTCTGTTTTCCACCATCTTTAGTGTCTGTGAGCACCAGCCCTCTGCTCTCATGGGCCCATGTCTGTCTATCTTCATTGTTTCCTAGATGATGATTTCCAGGTTTGATGTCTCCCTGTGTCATCTGCTTCCATTTCCCTGGGTTGTGATCAGAATGAACAAGGCTTGTGATGCCTGCCTTCCTTAGGTTCAGCTGCCTGGGCCAATGGTCAGTGTGGACTGTCTGCGCTCTTAGTAGGGGATACCTGCCTTTAGCTACTGAAAGTCTATCCTGGCTTTGGATATGAACTGTGGCTGCATCTTTGGGCTAGACACTACTACTGGCCACAATCTCTGGGTAAAAGTCAAAGGTCAGAGGTCAGGAGTCAAGACAAGATGCATGGTCTTGGGAGATTCAGCGGTACCTGGTGAGCTGGGACCTCATCTCAGGGAGGCAAATCTTCTACTTGGGCAAGGGCTCTGTCAAGGGTTTAAGTTTCTTCCTGGCCTCAGCCCCTAATGGTCCACTACCCCACCTAGGGCACCCTCACCTGAATAGTCTGCTTGTCTTTATGGGACCTGCCTCACAATCTGTGGGACCATCAGACTTCCCTGGCCCTTTCTAAAGGACGTTACTCAGGAGAGGAGGAGGTTCCCCATGGTCTTTCTTAGCCTCAGGGACCGCTTTCTTTTGCTTTGCCCATCAGGGCTCTGTCCAGGTAAGGCTGGAGAGCCCCTGATTCCCCTGTTAAAGTTCAAAGTCACCTGGGAAGACAGAGCAGGCCACAGGTGGATAGGGTGGCTTGTGGGCCAGCTATTGGCTGGTGAGCAATGCAAGTGTGTAAGTGCAGGGATCAAGATTAGATCAGGAGGGGACTGAGGCAGGGCTGGAGGACTGGAGGCCCCGGCCTCTTCCCCATTTGGCCCCCACCCCCTTCACTGAGAGAGAAATGTGTTGGGGAAGGTTATGTCCCTCTTGGAAAATGTGCTTTTGCTTTCAGACTCCACTGACAGGTCCTTCGAGTGCTGATGGAATGTGCCGGTGTTTAACAGACATTCTTAATGATCTCTTATCCCCATGTCTCTTCGACACAGGCTGATGGACAGTTTTATCCTCCTCTAGTGAGGCCCTGGATAGCCTGGCAGGATGTGGCCATGCATTTCTAGTTCATTTGGCAAGGGTCTCTCTCCGCCCTTCTTTTTTTGTGGGCTCCCAGCTTCCTGCAGACCCCCAGCCTGTCTGCACCCCTCCCCCGACTCCCAGCTGAAGTTTCCTCTAGCATCTAAAGCAGGAAGGAACCGGCTCTGCTCCTCGGGAATTGAACTTTCATGGTTCGTCTCTTTGAAAATCAAACCAAACATTGTGCTGGGCTGTCTGGATCCTGTCAGCTATGGATGAAGAGACAGATCTTCCTGTGTTGATGCTTACCCTCCTACCTCCCCAGCAGCGTAGACACAGGCCACCTCACTGCCCTGGAGTGGGAGGAGAGGAAAGCAAGGTGTCTGTTGACTGTGTTCTAGAAGCTTCCTGTGTACCAGGGCTGGTAAGGTTTTAGTCTATCTTGACAGAGCTGGACACTCTGTCAGGCCATTGTTAGAGAATATTATTTTAAAGTGTGTTACTTTTATTTATGTTGCATTTGTTGAACTCTGTGAAGCTGTGTTACTGTGCCTGTCTAAAACACCTGATGGTCTAATAAAGAACTGAATGGCCAATAGCAAGGCAGGAGAAAGGATGGGCAGGGCTGGCAGGCAGAGAGAATATATAGGAGAAACCTGGGAGGAAGGAAGGAAGTAGCCAGAGGAGGAGGAGGACTCCAGGGGCCAGCTACACAGCAAGCCATGGAGTAAGAGTAAGATTTTCAGAAGTAAGAGAACGAGAAAAGCCCAGAGACAAACGGTAGATGGGATAATTAGTTAAGGAAAGCTGGCAAGAAACAAGCCAAGCTAAGGCCTGGCATTAATAATTAAGAATAAGCATCCATGTGTGATTTATTTGGGAGCTGGGTGCCCCCCCCAAGAGCAAAGACAACAACAGGTCATGTACTGTTATCCCTTCCAAGCTATGGGGCTTGCCATTCTTGTGACACCAGGGTCAGTGGCTCCTACTTCACAGTGTGTAAAGATTAAATCAATACAGGGAAAGGGCAGGTGTTGATCACAAATGACTGTAGTGACGGTGACAATGGAGACTGTGGTGGCGGTGGTGGCGGTGGTGGCGGCCATGGTGGCGTAGCTGCTGCTGCTGCTGAGTGACAGTGATGGTAACAATGGCGAAGACCACGGTGGTGGAGATGATGGTGTCAGTAGAGATGGGTGATGGTGACAGCAGTTGTGACTGTGATGGTGATGACAGTGGTGATGGTTGTGGTGATGGTCATGGTGATGATGAGGTCAATAGTGATGATGGTGACGATAATAACAATGGTAATTGTGATAGTTAATCTTCATTGCCAACCTGACGGGATGGAATCACCTAGGAGACACATCCCGGAGAGTACCTATGAGCATGTTTTCAGAGGAGATAACTGGATAGGGAAGACCTATCCTGGGTGTGGGCATCACATCTCATGGGCTGTGTGCCATATTAAATAAAAAGAGAAAAAGGAGTCGGGAGGTGGTGGACGCCTTTAATCCCAGCACTCAGGAGGCAGAGGCAGGTGGATTTCTGTGAGTTTGAGGCCAGCCTGGGCTACAGAGCAAGATCCAAGACAGGCACCAAAGCTACACAGAGAAACCCTGTCTCGAAAAAAAATGAGAGAGAGAAAGAGAGAGAGAGAGAGAGAGAGAGAGAGAGAGAGAGAGAGAGAGAGAGAGAGAAAGAGAGAGAGAGAGAAAGAGAGAGAGAGAGAAAGAGAGAGAGAGAGAAAGAGAGAGAGAGAAAGAGAGAGAGAGAGAGAGAGAGAGAGAGGCCAATCAAGACCCATGTTCCCATGTTTGTCTCTGCTGTCTTCCTCATTTGTCCAGATGTGAGGGAGTAAGTAGCCTGACTCCTGCTGCCACCCTTCCCTAGCATGAATCCAAGTAAATCTGTCCTGAAAAAATAAAAACAAACAAAAAGCTGAGCATGGGCATGGTTGTGTCCACTTGTTGAAGGTGCTACGCGGGGTTGGGGATTTAGCTCAGTGGTAGAGCGCTTGCCTAGCAAGTGCAAGGCCCTGGGTTCGATCCTCAGCTAAAAAAAAAAAAAAAAAAAAAAAAAAGAAGCAAAGTGCTTTGTGCTGCATGATGTCCTTGAGGGCTGAGCTGCTGTGAGCCCTTCCTCAGGGATTCTGGGCTCCAGGCACCACTCCCAGCTTGGGGTGTCACTTTCTCTGACCATTTCCTGAGATGATCAAGGGGCTCTAGAACAGGATTAAAACCTGCCACACAGCTTCTCCATGGCAGGCAGAGCTAGAGTGAGCTTTGCCAGCAGCACATCATTCTGGCAGTCTCTAGGGAATACTACATCTCAGGCACCCTCCACATGTTCATTAGGCCTTCTCACCTGGAGAGGATGATGGGCTAGATCAGATCCCTGGAAGGAAGCCAAATACAGTCAGACGCTCTTGTCCTAACAAGTCCAGGGAGGTTTTTGGCTGGGAGGTACAGGGGGTGTTTGTGTCAGTTTCCTATCTGCTCCTTTCTCTCCTCGGCATGGCCTAGCGTGTTTGACCTGATTCGGGAAAAACAGAATTAAAGCCAGGCAGGGTGGCCCATATTTGTATCCTAAGCACTCAAGAGGCTGAGACAGGATGATTCTAATGAATTTTAAGGCCAACATGGGGTACAGAATGAACATTTTGCCTCCATAGCACAAGGGGAGGCTACGGTCACAGGGCTGGCTCACTTGTGAAACTCTTGCTGTGTAAACATGAGAACCTGAGTTAGGTGCTCAGAACCTACATAAAAAAACACCTTTAATCCTGACACTTGGGAGACGAAGGCAGGTAGATCTCTGAGTTCGAGGCCAGCCTGGTCTACATAGTGAGTTCCAGAAGAGCCAGAGCCACACGAAAAACCCTGTCTCAAAAAACCAAAAGAATCTGCCCCAACCTTGCCAGCCCCGAGCATATCTGGTGTGTTCTCTGAAGCTGCAAGATGGATGAGGATTTGGATCATACAGCTTCCCACCACATCCATGGAGACAGCTCAGACAGCAGTTGCTTCCCAAGAGCTGGTGGCTCAGAGGCAAGGATCCTGTGAAGGCTGTGGTTACTAGGGTACAGTGTGGATGGTGGTGTCCATGTGTACATTAGTTAAGTACACCTTGCAGGGTCAGTTTGCTGCACAAGGCTTTCTTCTCCTGATTCAGAAGGCTGACAGTACGTCTCTACAGAGTCCATGTGCCCCTGTGTATGGTGAGAGGCCACCACAGCAGGTGCTGGAGGAACCAGGCTAAAGAGGATCTTTTTTTTTCCCCTTGAGTCTGGTTTCTTATGTGGTGCTGGTCTTGGTACTGCAGACCCACAAAGCTACCCTTCTGAAAAACTCTTCTGGGCTGAGTGAGTGAAACACTCAGACTGCCAAGCCTGATAACCCGAGTTTGCTTCCAGGATCCACAAGGTGGAAGAAGAGAGCCAACTCCCCAAGGTTGTCCTCTGACTTCCACAAGCACGATGTGGCGTGTGTAATACACACACGCACACACACACACACACACACACACACACGCGCACGCGCGCACGCGCGCACACGCGCACACACGCACACACGAACACGCGCACACGCACGCGCGCACGCGCACACGCGCACACACGCACACGCGCACACACGCACACGCGCACACACGCACGCACGCGCGCACACGCGCACGCGCACACACGCGCACGCACGCACGCACACACACACACACACGCACACACGCATGCACACGCGCACACGCGCACACACGCACACACGCACACACACTGGAGTATAGAGCCCTCACCCCACGCAGGCCAGCTTTAGCTCTCAGTTGACCACAGGAGGAGACAGAGAAGGGACAAGGCAGGGCAGCCAGCCACACAGCAGGGAGGAGAGCCTTCAGAGATAAGGAAGCCCAAGCATCAGAGAAAGCAGACTGGCCGGCATCTGAAAGAGGCAGAAAAAATTAAAGTTGTGTCTTTCTGATTCAGGACTCAGAAGGGCAGGCAGACCCAAGCAGACCTCATGGGTGCTCAGCTTATAGAGACTGCACTGGGAGTCAGGGGTAGGGGCCGGGATTTTGGGAAAGAAAGGTACAGTGTCTCATTAAAGGAAAAATTATTCCATCTCGTTATCAGGGTTTAGGGTGGGCCCACCTTTCTAGGAGTAGTGGTCCCTTGGTTAGGTGAATGACCCAGGCCAACTGGAATTTTCAGTCTTTCTCTACCTAGACCAGAGACTCCATTCTTTTAGCCAGAAGTTTTTCTTTTTCTTCTCCTCCTCCTCTTTTTTCTTTTTCTCCCTCCCTCCCTCCTCTTCCTCCTCTTCTTTTTTCTTTTTCTTTTTTTTCTTTTTCTCCCTCCCTCCTCTTCCTCCTCTTCTTTTTTCTTTTTCTTTTTTTTCTTTTTCTCCCTCCCTCCTCCTCCTCCTCCTCCTCCTCCTCCTCCTCCTCCTCCTCCTTCTTCCTCTCTCTCTCTCTCTCTCTCTCTCTCTCTCTCTCTCTCTCTCTCTTGTCTTTTGAGACAGAGTTTCTCTGTATAACACCCCTGGCTGTCCTGGAACTAGCTCTGTAGACCAGGCTGGTCTGGAACTCGGAGATCCACCCGCCTCTGCCTCTTGAGTGCTGGGATTAAAGGCCTTGCTGCTACTTTAAGAATGGTTCACTAAACATCAGGATGGGTTTGGATTCTATTGGCCAGGAATAAGTGTTCACTGGACAGTTGTCCCCACGGGGCTGATGGGATGGGCCCTTAGTGAGGAAGAGCATCCCAGGGTGTGTGAGTTGTTCATGACAGATGGAATCCAAAGCTGAGGGCCTGACCTGTGACCATTTCCCCGGGGAAGGGGGCAGGAAGAGGGGAGGGGAGAAGAGAGAAACAGATTATTTTTTTATTTAATATTTTTATTTTATAATTTAATTTTACATAGCCATAGATTCCCCTATCCTCCCTCCTCCCACCCCCCAGCCTTCCCCCCAATCTACCTCCCATTCCCACCTCCTCCAGGGCAAGGTCTCCCCTGTGGAGTCAGCCCAGCCTGGTAGATTCAGGTAAGGCAGGTCCAGTCCCTTCCTCCCTTCACCAAGGCTGAGCAAAGTGTCTCAGCATAAGCCCTAGGTTCCAAAAAGCCAGCTCTTGCACCAAGGACAGGTCCTGGTCCCACTGCCTGGGGGTGGGGGGGGCTCCTAAATAGTTCAAGCTCATCAACAGTCTCGTTTATCCAGAGGGCCTGGTCCAGTGAGGGCCAGTGACACACAGGGCTTGGTGCCAATAATCAGAACAGGCTCTGTTGTTGGGGACCTTCAGTTTTCAGGCCGGGGGCGGGGGGTGTCTGCATATTGCCTCTTAATGATCAAAGAGGCCGGCTGAGAACAGTAGGGCAGACATGGCTGGCATCTGGTGCTTCGGTTCAACAACCGATTTGCCGATTTTCCCCATTATTGGGACTATATCTAGGACCTCATGCATGCAGGTCAAGTGCTCTGCCGTTTAAATACATCCTGGGCAGTCATTCTAACACTTGCTACCCCTGGACTGTGAAGCCGAGTGTCTAAGAGCAAGGGGCACCTATGTCCCTTAGAGCAGGGGTGTCTATGTCACTTGCCAAGTGACAGTATCAAGACGCTAAAAGGCAGTGAGTGAATGAACCAGCTGGGGCAGGAGTTGGGGACAGGAGTGGCATGTCCACTGAGGTTGTATCCCTCCCTTGCCCCCTCGCTAAGGAGGCTAGCTGAGATGTCTGTAGGGACTGGGTTCCTCTACAGGCTGGAGGCCATACTGCCCATCAAAGCATCTGCCTGTGCAGCCCCCTGGCATGCAGACACAGATCAATAAGGATGAGAAGAACTCAGGGTGAGAGTCATGTGGCACATCCCTGATGGGTTGTATCCTTGGCTTCTTAAACAGTACTGTGTGTCCTGTGGGAGGGTGATTCCCTTCAAATGGTGGGGTGGGAGAGCCCCAGAACACAAGAAAACAAAGGCTTTGCTCAGCACAGTCTGCGATGAGAGGATCTGAGGGCTGTGTGGAATTGGATGAAAGAAAATGTAGAAAATGCAGGAGGCACAGGTTGGAGGATGCTGGACCAGGAAGGCCTTCATCCTGTCTTTGATCTCAGCGGGCCATTTCTCAGAAAAAGCCAGGGAAACTTCCTGCCTGCTTTGCAGAGAAGCTACTGGCTGCTGCTGCTTTATTGAGGTGAAGCTCAAGTATTTGTTGGTATGAGTGTGCGTTGGTATGAGTGTGCATGCCTATGTGTGTGCACGCACGTGTGTGTATGTGTGTGTGTATGTGCACGTGTGTGCGTGTGCGTGTGTGTGTGTGTGTGTGTGTGTGTGTGTGTGTGTGTGTGTGTATGTGCACATGAAGGGCAGAGGACAATCTCAGGAGCTGTCTATCTTTTCTTTGTTTTTGTTTTTTTGTTGTTGTTTTGTTATGTTTTTTCGAGACAGGGTTTCTCTGTGTAGCTTTGGAGCCTGTCCTGGACTAGCTCTGTAGCCCAGGCTGGCCTCGAACTCACAGAGATCCACCTGCCTCTGCCTCCCGAGTGCTGGGATTACAGGCGTGTGCCACCACCACCTGTCTTGTCTTTGTTTTTGAGACAGGGAATCTCCTTGGCTTGGAACTTGCAAGGCAAGCCCTAGAGACCCTTCCAGCTCTGGCTTACAGTTTCTCAATGTTTTGTTTTTTAATGCGGGTTCTGGGAATCCAACTCAGGTCCTCATGCTTGCACAGCAATCCACTGGGCCCTCTCAGTCTATGTGTCCCTTGTCAAAGTAAACGACGTCACGGCATTTGGTACATTGACCATGGCACAGCCCCTGTCTCTGTTTGGTCCCAGAACATCATCAACCCAACAGAAGCTTTCAGGTTCAGAGTTTTGTGTGGACTCGTGAGCGTGTATCTTGCTTGGCACAGGGACACAGTTGCTGGGTCACATGATAATTCTACGTGTGTTCGGATTTTAGCATTTCCAGTCCCTCTTCTTTATGAGCCTGGTGACCTGCTGCTTCTCAGGGTTAAAAATTTCTTGCAGGACAAGGGATGTAGCTCCGCAGGAGGGCACCTGTCTGGCATGTGCAAGGACCTGACTTCCATACCCAGCACAGCAAAGAAAAAAAGGTCCTATGACATATGGGCAGTGTCTGAGCCCATGGTGAGGATGTTGGGACAGGCCTTTCTGTAATAATTGCTGGTTATGTGAGATATCAGGAGGTTGGCACTGAAGCATCTCAAGAAAATGACCTCCAGGTCAGTGCTTGTCACAAGAGCCCACAAGCACCATTGTCTCTTCCCATGCCTGTAGGCATCTGGGAGCTTGCTTGTGAGCTGGGAGTGTAGTCAGTGCCCACAGCCACCTCTGCCTCCTCACTGGACTCACATTCCTGGGAGCATCTGCTGCCAGGAGTATCGCCTTGGGAAGGCATTGTTTGAGCAGGCATGGAAGGTTCCATTCTTTTCTCAGTTCCATGGCTTCAGAACAGCAGCACAGAGCAGCCACAGTGGTCCACAGGCTGCCCCAAGATCTCCAGGATCTTCAATATCTGCCTCAGGGTCTCCACCAAGGACAGCAGGGTGGACTCCAAGGCTCTCCCACAGCGGGAGTTAACGTATTATGGGCTTGGTAACACAGGACAACTGTTTGGGGCTTGACACAAAGTTACCAACCTGAGTGACTGGCTGTTGTCACAAAAGACTACAGATAGAAGACTTAGTGCCTCAGTTCTGGAGGCCAGAGTCAGGGCACAGGCTGGCCCTAGTCCACTCAGTGGATGCTCCCTGCCACTTCCGCCCATGCCGTTCTACACCATGCAGCTCCTTGGTTCTGGTTTCATTTCCATGGCTGTGGTAAGATATCCTGACCAAAAGCAACCAGAGGGAGGAAGGCTTTACATGGCTCGCAGTTCCAGGTTACCTCCATCATTGTACAGAGGTCAAGGCTGGAACTAGAGCGTCACACTCCCAGTCAGGAGTGGAGACAGCGGATGTCCTCATGCTGCCTCTTTGCTCTGATTCCTATCTAGGGAATAGTACCACCCCATTCAGGGTGGGTCATCCCACTTCAATCAGCTTTTGAGACAATCCCTCCACAGGCCAATTCGATCTAGACCAGAGGTTCTGAACCTTTGGAGGTTGCATATCAGATATTTACATTATGATTCATAATAGTAGCAAAATTACAGTTATGAAGTAGCAACAAAAATAATTTTATGGGTGGAGGTCACCACAACATGAGGAACTGTATTAAGGGTCGCAGCATTAGGAAAGTTGAGAACCACTGGTATAGATAATTACACAATTGAAATTTTCTTCTTTTTTTGCTTTTGTTTTTTTTTGAGACAGGATTTCTCTGTTTTCCTGGTTGTCCTGGAACTCACTCTGTAGACCAGGCTGGCCTCGAACTCAGGGAGAGCCACCTGCCTCTGGCTAACAAGTGCTGAGATTAAAGATGTGAGCCACCACCTCCCAGCTTGAAACTGTCATTTGAGAGTTAAAGCTAGCCAGCATGTCCCTCTCATGTCCCTCTGGGTCATAGTACTCCATCCCATATGGCCTAGGCCACCTGTCCACCCTGTGGGACTCCACATCACACCCTAGTTGGCAGCTCCTGGCGGCTCTCTCCAGCCTCTGCCTCCTGTGGCAGCTCCAGGTATCCCTTGTTTGGTGGCTGTATTCTGCTTCCGTCAATCACAACTTCTTCCTTGGCATCTGCCTCTCTCCCCTGTGTCTCTTATTTGGACAAGATACTCTTATTTTGTTTGTTTTTTTTTCTGTTGTTGTTTTTGAGATAGGGTCTCACTCTGTAGTGAGACCTGGGCCTTGAAGTCGCTGAAATCCTCCTGCCTCAACTTCTTCCATAGATTTGTAGGCATTATTTCTGGCCTGTTTATTTTTGGTTTTTGTTCATTTGTTTTTTGTTTTGTTTTGTTTGTGTGTTTGTTGTTTTTTGTTTTGTTTTGTTTTGTTTTGAGATAGGGTATTACTGTATAGCCTTGGCTAGCCTTGAACTCATAGAAATCCATCTGCTTCTGACTCCCCAGTGCTGGGAATAAAGTTGTGTGCCATGACACCCAGCTTTATTTGTTTTTCGACAGGTTCTCAGGTACCTGAAGCTGGCATTGAACTCCTGATCTTTTTGCCTCTACCTTTTCAGTACAGAGATCAGATGTTTGAGCCATCATACCTAAGGACATCTGTTGAATGTAGGGCCAACCTTAGGCCAGGATCCCTCATCTTTACCTGATCACATCTGCAGGAGACACATTTATAAATAATTCCCCCGCTGACATGGGGTGGGTATAAATTTTGGGATGCTGTTCAACCTGCTCCACCGACCGCAGCCTCAGTGGCGGCCCGTGCTGGGAGCAGGAGACTCAGGATTCTAGTTGCTATGGACACAGAGCTAGCAGCGCTGTTCACTGTCCCCCTCTGACGGGCTTCCACAGCCTGGTGCCCCAGGACCCCAGGAGTCTCTGCCTGGCTATGAGGCTGCCAACTCAGCACCTCTGTGGTGGAGCAGGAAGCCCTCCCTCCCTCGCCCCAGGGAAACCACAGGCTTTATTTATTCAATTCCAGCCGTTCTGTGGTTTTTGGAGATGGCCTTTAAGATTTGTTTTTTGATTTTTATCTCAAAGAGGATGCTGAAAAGCATGGATCTGGCTCCAGGAAAAACATGCACAGAGAAGAGAGGAACTGAGTTTGGATCAAGCTCAGCACGGAGTGGCCTGGCTGGCTGGTCTCTGAGGAGGAGCCTCAGAGTGTCCCAGGGAGTAAGACCTTTGGCCTCCGCACTGAAAGCCCAGGTCCAGCATTTTGGACAGTAGACATGGGTAGTCTTTGTTTTCTACCACGTGGTATGGCTACCTAGGCTAAAGCTGACAGCCTGTTTTCTTTTTCTTTCTTTCTTTTTCTTTTTTTTTTTTCTTTTTTCAAGGTAGGGTCTCTCTGTGTAGTTTTGGTGCCTGTCCTGGATCTCTCTCTGTAGACCAGGCTGGCCTCGAACTCACAGAGATCTGCCTGGCTCTGTCTCCCGAGTGCTGGGATTAAAGGCACGTGCCACCATTGCCCGGCTTTGGCAGCCTGTTTTCTAAGTCCCAGCCAAGCCACCTTCTGGGTCTCCTAAGATCTAAGCCCCAGGTGGGTGAGTGATGGAGTTAGTCCTGGTTGGAGATCAGGTCCGGACTATGAGTGTCATGTATTTCTGGCCATCCTGCTTAATGCTCCACAGGCTGCCTAGACGGAGGAGAAAAGCCAAGTCATGACAATGTTTGTGGGCTCCATTCTATGCCATGTACCGATGACTGTCCGGGAAGTGTGGACCAGTTTTCCCTGAGAAGAGTTGCAGCTGAGGCTGTGGCCTTGCTGATGGCCTTGGTGTACCCACTCTGGTATAGGTAATGCCTTTGGTGCCTCTCCCAACTCAGTTTCTTTCTTTTTATTTTTCAAGACAGGGTTTCTTTGTCCTGGAATTCGTTCTGTAGACCAAGCTGGCCTCAGACTCACAGAGATCTGCCTTCCTCTGCCTCCAGAGTGCTGGGATTAGAGGCCTGCGCCGCCACTGCCCGGCTGCTACTCAGTTTCTTGTCTCCTGACAATAGATTATTGTTGCACTTAAAGTAAAACAGCATTGACCATGGCTGATTTCCTGAAGACACACCTCACAGAGTAATGTTTTGCTGAGGGAGTGTGTGTGCGCGCGCGTGTGTGTGTATGTGTGTGTGTGTGTGTGTGTGTGTGTGTGTGTGTGTGTGTAAATTCTTAGAGGAAAAGTAACATAACTAACCTTTGTTTTGCTTCTCCTGGTATCTAGGCTAAGTCCTTATGGTAAATGCTGGGAGCTAACGCCGGTGCCACATACTGAATGCTGATGCTGGGAGCTGATGCTAATGCTAGATGCTGATGCTGGATGTGGCATGCTGGGTACTGCTCAAGCTTGGGCTCACAACTTTGGTGAGTGTACCTTGCTCTCCATCAACTGGGCTCTGAAAAAGAATGTTCCCAAAAGGAGAAAGAAGGGGCAGGGCTGTGTTATTGCCCTTACTCTGCTCTGAACAGTCAGAATATGGTCACACTGCAAACCTGGCTTCATCCAATATAATCTGAGCCTCTGGCCCAGTTTCCTTATCTGGAAACTAGGGCACTAAAATTGTCAACCTCCGTGGAATAATGTGTTCTGTGTAAAGACAGAAGTGATGGCTGCTGTGTGGTGGGCATTGAAAGCTGGAGTGTGTCTGGGTATGTACTTGCATGTAGATGGACATGTGTACCTGTAGTGCATATATGCTGCAGAGTGAAAAGTCTGATATTTATGGTAGCAGGTGATGCCCTGTGGCTGCTTATCAATTGCTTCTATACCTGCCATTGGGAGGAAGGGCATTCATCTGCCCCCTGCTGAGGACTTTGGTGAGTATGAGGTGCCTCCTGGCTGTTTAGACAACTCTGCTGGACATTTCTGCCCAGTGATGCTGTTTGTACCAGGTAGGTCCCCCAGGAACTGGCCAGCATGGAGATACTGCTCAAGGCATCATAGGTCAATTGAGCAGTACTGCCAACATGGTGGTCTGCAGAGCCTGCGGTTGGTGAGGCTTCAACCGGCTTTCCGCACATCCTGATGTACTTTGCACACAGATGTGCAGTGGACTGGGTCCTTTCCTTCAGAGGAGTTTCCTGTTTGCCTGTCTCTTCCCCATCCTCAGGGCTCTGCCTTCTGCAGCTCCTTTCTTCTCCTTCTTTTCTGGGAGGCCTCCTGCACATCCTCATTAGCATTTGAAAGAGTCTCATTTGCATCTAACAGGCAGAGGTGGCTCCAAGCTTGGGTGGATTTGGGGAGAGGGCACAGATCTGCTCTACATCCTGTGGATAGAAGGAGGTGGCAGTGCCTGGCCTCCACTAAGCAGGACTTAGGACCTGGGCAGGCTTGGCTCACACACTGTGGTTTGTGCTAATTAGCACCCTCTCAGGATTTAGTCTCTGTCTTACTTTTTTAGGGTGCTCCTCCTAGAGTCCTGTGAACTGGAAGCTTATAACACCAGTCTGGTAGCATAGCCTGTCATCCCAGCTGCTTGGGAGGCTGGGGCAGGCTAGTCTGGTGTCCCGAGATGAACACGTTTCTGTCTTTCTATGATGGCAGAATTTATTGAATAACAAGTTCACAGGGCTCAGCAGTTTTTGTTTTTGTTTTTTGATACAGGGTTTCTCGGTGTAGTTGTGGTGCCTGTCCTGGATATCTCTCTGTAGACCAGGCTGGCCTCGAACTCACAGAGATCTGCTTGGCTCAGCCTCCCAAGGGCTGGGATTAAAGGCATGTGTCACTGCCACCCGACAGGGCTCAGCATTTTGTCATATAACCTCACTGACCTGGATGATCCAGTCCAGGATAATGCAGGTTCTTTAATTATAATCTTAATTGTTGTGGGACTTCGTTCTGCCAAGGGCTTTGGGGGTACAAACCCTAGGGTGTGGCTTTCTGTCTGCGTATGTGACCCCTTAAGAGCAGAGGTTGGTGAAGACTGGGTCAGGCGGCATGAAGCAGTGTGTGATCGGTCCCCAGCTTTCCAAGGACTCTGCAACTGTGTTTGCCTTACCCTGTATTTGTGAGCATGTTTCTCCATTTCATATCTTAATAAATCGCTGACAGCCCTTAAACGGATGGTTGTGGAGTTTGGGTACACTTAATTACTGGCATTAACACTCACATCACACAACATACAGGTACAGAAGCACTAAGGGATGGCAGGCAAGCAGGCAGGCAGGGAGCAGCAGGGGATGAACTAAGCCAAAGCTCCAGGGACAATAGGGCAGTCTTCTGCTGGTCATTCCTTGAGGAACACACCAGGTATCAGATGATAGGTTGGCGTGGGGCCATACCATCTCAGTATTTGGTGTCCTTTACTTTCGGGGGTCCAGACACAGAACTTACAATCTTTTCTTCGCCTGGTGTGTCTGTTAAGTTCTTGGGTTTCTGTGGTAAGATTTTTAATGCACCAGATGCCCTCCAGTCTCAGTTCATCTTGATAAGCCTCAAGGATGGCTGCTTTTCTGTTCCCAAACAAGTCATTTACCAGTCTGGGCTGGATGGTGGTGTCTGAGAGGAGGTGCAGTTTTGGGGTCCACCCAGGCATGGGCTGCAGTCATTTTTCTCCCTCAAAATGGAGTAAAAGGCTGGGGAGATGGCACAGTGGGTAAAAGTACTTATCACCAAGCCCGATGACCTGAGTTCAATCCCCAGGACCCAGGAAGGAAAGAACAAACTCCTTCCAGTCTAGTACAAGTGTGCTCAAACTACACACAAATAAATAAACACAATAGTTATTTTTATACAGAATACGTTTTTTAAATGAGTAAAAAAACTTGCTTGTAAAATGGAGTCTTCCAAGGGAAGGCATAGCCTGAAAAAAACACTGTTTTATACAATATGGAGTAACTCAGAGTGGGACAGAGCCTGATCGCAACACCTGGGCAACAGAGTGAGTTCAAGTCCAGCTTGGGCAACTTAATGGGATTCCATCTCAAAAGGTAGAAGGAGGGCTAGTCATGCCTCCTGGGGTGGAGTGCTTTTCTAACCCCAGGAGGCCCTGGGTTCAATTACCAGTGCTACAACAAAACAAAACAACAGCAGCCCAGATGAATGCTCTCTTACTTCTAGAGGCCTTAGTTTGCAGGCCAAGCTCAGCAGGGTCAAACTCCCCTCTGAGCCCTGCTTGGGGACCTGGCCAGCCTCAGCAGCTTCTGGAGCTGTCAGGGCTCTGGGGACATGTTTCTGGAAAGGAGTCTCTGGTTAACAGATGCCAGTTCACCTGTTCAGCTTTTAACTGAAAAATTAAATCACGTTTATTTATTTATTGTGTGTGTTTACGTGTGTGCCAGAGCTCATGTGTGAGTCAGAGGAGGATGTACAGGAAGGAGCTCCTTCTCCCGTTCTACTTCGTGGGCCCCAGGATTTGAACTCAGGTCATCAAACAAGGCAGCAAGTGCCTTTGCCCTCTGAGTTGTCTCTGGACAAGTTTTGTATTTTTGTTTTGTTTTGTTTTGTTTTTTAGACAGAATCTCTCTATTATGAAGCCCTTGCTGTAGTGAAACTCCTTACATAGACCAAGCTAGCCTTGAACTCGCAGAGATCCACCTACCTCTGCCTCCAAACTGCTGAGATTAAAAGTGTGCACCACCATGCCTGGCTTTTCCAGCCCAGTTTTAAACTTTTTTCTGTTGTAATAATCTCAGGCTTAGACGTTACAGAGACAGTATGATGATTTCCTATGTTGGGTCATGAACCAAATGTAGATGTACCAGCAGGGTGTTTCATCTGCCCCAGAGATATGGCCATGGCCTGGTACCTTCTAGGATCCTGGCACCTTTGAGGATATGTCTTTAAGAGTGGACAGCCTCTCAGAATCATGTGACCTACACAAGGACACAGGTCTGCACATTGACCTGCCTTGTTCCGCAGACCCCCTCGTGTGACAACTTTTATACTCTTCTTCCTCACCGAGTTGGGATTGTCTAGAGCTGTGGGATAATGCTCTCGTACTCTGTAAAGATTTGTCACTCGAAGTGGTTTAATAAAACGCTGATTGGCCAGTAGCCAGGCAGGAAATACAGGCGGGGCAACCAGACTAGGATAATTCTGGGAATGGGAAGGGCAGAGTCAGGAGTCCCCGGCCAGATGCAGAGGAAGCAAGATTAGATTAAAATTATGAGTTAATTTAAGTGTAAGAGCTAGTTAGTAATAAGCCTGAACTACCAGCCGAGCATTTATAAATGATATTAAACCTCCGAGTTAATTATTTGGGGACAGAGAGAAACTTCTGCCTATAGTCTAAGGGTTAAGATCTCCAGTGTATTATTAATGCCATGTGTCAATGACATTAAATTCAATCTCACATCCTTGTATCCCACAACTCAGAGGGACCCTGCACTGGACAGTGTGGACATGAGAAGTTCATGAGCAACCCAGTTCCAGGGAGGTCCAGGCATGACCTGCAACCTGCAGCCTGGATATACTAACTACTTCACTTGAAGATTTTATTTTTTTGCATGCATACAGGCATATATGTAGTGTACATATATGTATATGTGTGTATGTGTGTAAGCACATGTGTGTGCAGGTGAATGTATATATGTATACATATGGGTGTGGAAGCCCAAAGTTACCTTTGGGTGTCTTCCTCAATCACTCTTTACTGTGTTTATTGAGGTAGTGTCTATTACCTGGACAGCTTGCTCTGGGGAATCCCCATCTCTGCCTCCATCTGTCAGCTTTTATGTGAGTTCTGGGGATCCAAACTTCAGTCCTTATCTGCCCCCAGCTCCTTTCAGATTTTGTGGTTCTCTCTAGTCCCTCAGTATAGCTGTCTGGGCTGATTCTTCCAGTTTATGCTGAGCAGCTATGGGCATCTGCCTTGTTCCTGGTCATAGGAAAAAGCAGGTCAAGAAGAGCTGCTACTAAATGCTTGGAACCAGAAGTCTTTCAAACTGGGATGTTGTTTTTTTATTTGGCTATTTGTGTAGACTCTATCCACTGAGTCTGAAACTCCCAAAAATCTGAAAACACCCCTGGAGTATTTTTCATTCTAGATTTTTCAGATTGGAGATACTCAATTGGCACTGGCTTTTCCTTATGATGAGCTGATAAGCCTAGGACAATTCTCTCTCTCTCTCTCTCTCTCTCTCTCTCTCTCTCTCTCTCTCTCTCGTGTGTGTGTGTGTGTGTGTGTGTGTGTGTGTGATGACACATACCTGTAATCTTGGCACTTGAGAGGTAGAGGCCTTTTATGGATTCTGATAGGCATCCAGGTGGGAGGATAGGAGATCAAAGCCTGTTCAGAACACCTGAGACCCAATCTCAAAACACCAACACAGAAACAAAACCAGGACTAGGGAAGTGGCTTGGTGATGGAGCACTTGCCTAACCTATGTGAAGCCCTAGGTCTCATTCTCAGCATCATGTCTCCAAATTTCTATCTTCTTTACAGTTTATATATACTAAGACTTAGTTTTACCTGTATGTCTATATGTAGCCAACCTTTCTCTGTTCCACCAGCCAGCTCCCAAATCATGACAGAGACTTCTTACTAATTGTGAAAGCTCAGCCTTAGCCCAGGTTTGTTTCTAACTCGCTCTTATAACTTCAATTAACCCATTTCTTTTAATCTATGTGCTGTCACATGACTCATGGCTTTTACCTCCCCTCCTGCCTGTCTTGCTTCCTCTATGTTTGGCTGGCACCTCTGCCTTTCTTCTTCCCCAAGACCTCTCTGTCCCCAGAAGTCCCACCTCACCTCTTCCTGCCTAGCTATTGGCCATTCAGTTCTTTATTAAACCAATCACAGTGTCACATCTTCACACAGTATAAAGGAATATTCTGCAACATTTCCCTCTTTTTGTCTAAATAAAAAGGAAAGGTTTTCGCTTTAACATAATTGTTCTTATTGTTTATACTTTTATTATCAGGTAAGAATTGCATTCACAATGTCTAGTCCATTCATATTTGGAGAAAATATTCTAATATCTATCTTATCTTGATGAATTTAAAGTTTTATACCTAAGCCATTTTCTACCATAACTTACCACTTTTTTTTTTTTTAAGATTTGTTTATTATGTATACAGTGTTCTGTCTGCATGTATGCCTGCACGCTAGAAGAGGGCACTAAATCTCATTGCAGATGGTTGTGAGCCACCATGTGGTTGCTGGAAATTGAACTCAGGACCTCTGGAGGAGCAGCCAGTGCTCTTAACAGCTGAATTCTCTCTCTCCAGCCTTGTATTATCATCTTAAAACTATCTTTTTAGGTCCCAAAACATTGTTTTTAGATAAACAATTTAAGCTTTTAAGTCTCTCAACCTTACAAATTTTATACCTCTGTTGTGGATTTCCCTTTTGAATTTGGTGACAAAGAAAACTGTAACTACCACTATTTCATCTTCAACTCCATCAGAGATCCAGGAAGGATAAAATATTACCTGACTAAATAGGAAGTGCAAAGCAAGCAACTTCCAAAACTATAGAAATGATAGAAACAGCTGGCTGCCTGGACACTCACCTAAGGTTCCTGTGTAATGTTGGGGCATCTTTGGCCTACAGGCCTAGACTATCTGACAGACTTTTTGGTGAAGCAGGGATTTTTAAAGGATTGCCCCACCCTGTCTTGGCAAAGTTTGGTAATCATTTTCTTCTATATCCTGTCTGTTCAGCATACTTTTCCAGTGTGCTCGGACAGCATACTGTCAGCAGTTGAGGCAAGGTCAATTTCTTGCCTAAATGACTAATTTTTGCCACAAAGAGAGCAAACTCCACATGGAGCTTGTTCAGTGCCCACCATCCTTTTTTGAAGTAAATTGGTGCTGTCAGGAGCAGATGTGTCTCACTGTCATGAGAAGTCTTATGTTATTAAAGCACTTTAAGTGCCATATTCTGTAGGTCTTTGAAATGTTTGAAGATGACCTATATATCTAAAATATATCTCTGTATGACCTTGAAAACATACCTAACATAACTATAAGTTTGATTGTTATAGATTACTGTTAACCTGTATTTATTATTCTAAATAGCTTTCAAGGACTAAAACTTTACATTACATTTTAAAATGAGCTATTTAGGTACAATACCCTAAATAAGAATAGAAACACATATACAGTATAACAAAAATAACCTTAAATTTGTATCAGTATAGACAAATCCATACCAATGTAAAATATTTGAAACTAGTGGTTGTTCAAAAGTAGACTCAACAATCTACCCTTTTATTCCATCATTTCTATACTATATTTCCCTTTTTCCCTTCAGAAAGAGATCCCTGAATTTAGATTCCTGAATTCAGAATTTCCTTTGTTGAACTTTTTTTTCCTATGACCAATAACAACTTGTAACCAACTGCCCTAAGTGATGACAAACATTCATAACCCATTGAATGACCAAAAACTGCCCTCCCCACCTCTTGGGAATGTGGACATTGTGTTCTCTAGACTGCTTCCTGTTGTCTGGGGGTGATGGCATTTTTAGGGGACCCTGAGAAAGTTAGGACAATGGTCGAGTCCTGGGAGAGCTGGCTGTGTCATTTGCTGTCTGTGTAATGGGAAAGTGCAGAGCTTATCTGAAGTCCTGGCTAGAATAGTCTGTGAGGCTGGACCATCTCAGCAGCTGTTCTGGATGTAGAACTCTGAGGAAACTGTAACAGGGGCACTCTGAGAGGGTGGATCACCTGGGCCACCGATTTTCATTGGCGTCTGGTCCCCTTGCTCTGCAAGCACACAAACTTTCAAAGTTAACATACATATCTACATTAACACAAGTATGGACTGTGAGTTGTACATAAGTCAGTCAAAGATTTTTTTTTTTTTTTAATGTTTGAGCAGGTAAAATATATGTATGTCACTTGTCTTGTAGTTTTTCTAGGTTTATTTCTTATGTCTAGAGCCAGGATTTTTTTCAGGAGATCTTTCTTGATCAAACCTGATTCTCTTTAACTTTGAATGAATCCACAGCCTTTCATTTCCTGTGAAACAAAAGCATAACCTCTTTCCCAAAGCAATATATTTTTTGAATTCCATTTTAAAATTAAGACATTCTTAAAGCATCTAGGCTGGTTTAATACAGCAGTCCCTCTTCTAGTCTCATGTCTCAACAGCTGTCATTTGCTCATCAGCAATAAAAAAAACTTGTCAATGAGACACAATGTAGGATCCAGACTCTTTGAGTATTTTCCATCTTTATGCCACTTATCCTTTTAACATTGTTTTATTTTCTCTTTAAAGACTTTATTTTAATATTTACAAACTATTTTTTATGACTGTCCATACCCATTTTCTTTTTTAAGCCTATGCATATTTTTTAAATATACTGTAACCTGTTTAGAGGTTTTTTCCCCCATCTGGATCTGTCTTTTTTTTAATTTAATTTTATTTAATTAACATTTTTCATAAGTTATTTTACATACTGATCACAGTTTTCCCTCTTTTCTCTCCTTCCATTCCCTCCCCACAACCCTGTCTGCTCCCCTCCCTACCCACTCTTCCTCCATCTCCATTCAGAAAGGGGCAGGCCTCCCATGGGCTTGAACAAAGCATGGCACATCAAGTTGAGGTAGGACCCCCAGCTCCTCCTGCTGCTAAAGGGCTGGATGAGGTAATTCAGCATGGAGGAGGTAATCCAGCATGGGGAACAGCTTCCCAAAAGCCAGCTAAGCATCAGGGACAGGTCTTGATCTCACTGTTAGGAGCCTTACAAACAGACCAAACGACACAACTGTCACACACATGTAGAGGGCCTAGGTCAGTCCCATGCAGGAGGATCCCTAGCTATTGATCCAGAGTCCAAGTACTCCCATGAGCTCAGGTCCTCTGTCTCTGTGAGTTCCTCCACTACAACCTTGACCCCCTAGCTTGTACAATCCCTCCTCCCCTTCTTCAGGAGGACTCCTGGAGCTTTGCTCTGTACTTGGCTTTGGATCTCTGCATCTGCTTCCATCAGTTACTGGATAAAGGCTCTCTGATAAAAATTAGGGTATCACCAATCTGTTACAGTAGATGGCCAGTTCAGGCATCCTCTCCACTATTGTTAGGAGTCTTAGATGGGGTCATTCTTGTAGATTCCTGGGATTTTCCCTGGCACAAGATTTCTCCCTAACCCTGAAATGGCCCCATTATCAAGATGTCTCTTTCATTACTCTTCCCCTCTGTTTGGCCTCCAACCCACTCCAAATTCCCATCCCCCACCTCCCCAACCCCAGCTCTGGTTTACCCAGGAGACCTCTTCTATTTCTCCTTCCCAGGGAAATCCATGCATCCCTCTTTGGGTCCTCTTTGTTATCTAGCCTTTCTGGGGCTGTGGATTGTAGGTTGGCTATCCTGTACTTTACTCCTAATATCCACTTATGAGTGAGTACATAACATGTTTGTCTTTCTGGGTCTGGGTTACCTCACTCAGAATGATTTTTTTTTTCTAGTTTCATCCATTTGCCTGCAAATCATGAGGTTTTGTTTGTTTGTTTGTTTGTTTGTTTGTTTGTTTTTACAGCTGAGTAATACTCCATTGTATAAATATACCACATTTTCCTTATCCATTCTTTGATTGAGGGTATCTAGGTTGTTTCCAGGTTCTGGCTATTATGAATAATGCCGCTATGAACATAGTTGGGCAAATGTCTTTGTGGTATTGAGCATTCCTTTGGATATATGCCCAAGATTGGTATAGCTGGGTCTTGAGGTAGATTGATTCCCATTTTTCTGAGAAACTGCCATATTGATTTCCAAAGTGGCTGTACCAGTTTGCACTCCCACCAGCATAGAGGAGTGTTCACCTTACTCCACATCCTCTCCAACATAAGCTGTTATCAGTGTTTTTGATCTTGGCCATTCTGACAGGGGTAAGGAAGATGGTATCTCAGAATCATTTTGATTTGTATTTCCTTGATGACTAAGGATGTTGGACAATTCTTTAAGTGTATTTCAGCCATTTGAGATTCTTCTATATGCATTTTCTGTCTAGATCTATACCTCTTTTTAATTGGTATTTTGATGTCTAATTTCTTGAGTTCTTTATATATTTTGGAGATCACTCTTCTGTCAGATATGGTGTTGGTGAAGATCTTTTCCCATTCTGTGGGCTGCCATTTTGTCTTATTGACAGTGTTCTTTGCCTTACAGAAATGTTTTAGTTTCAGGAGGTCCCATTTATTAATTGTTGCTCTCAGTGTCTGTGCTACTGGTGTTATATTCAGGAAGTAGTTTCAATATGTTCAAGGCTAGTTCCTAATTTTTCTTCTACCAGGTTCAGTGTAACTGGATTTATGTTGAGGTTTTTGATCTATGTGGACTTGAGTTTTGTGCAGGGTGATAGATATGGATCTATTTGCATTCTTTTACATACCAACATCCAGTTATACCAGCACCATTTGTTGAAGATACTTTCTTTTTTACATTGTTGGCTTCTTTGTAAAAAAAAAAAAAAAATCAGGTGTTCATAGGTGTGTGGATTTATGTCAGGATCTTTGATTTGATCCCATTGATCCATGTATCTGCTTTTATGCCAATACTAAGCTGTTTTTATTACTATAGCTCTATAGTAGAATTTGAAGTTAGGGATGATGATACCTCCAGAAATTCCTTTATTGTACAGGATTTTTTTTAGCTATCCTGGGTTTTTTGTTTTTCCATGTAAAGTTGAGTATTGTTCTTTTGAGGCCTATGAAGAATTATGCTGGGATTTTGATGGGGATTGTGTTGAAATCTGTAGATTGCTTTTGGTAAGATTGTCATTTTTACTATGTTAGTCCTATCTATCCATGAACATGGGAGATCTTTCCATTTTCTGATCTCTTCTTCGATTTCTTTCTTCAAAGACTTGTCATAGAGATCTTTCACTTGTTTGGTTAGAGTTACCCCAAGATATTTTGTATTATTTGTGGCTATTGTAACAGGTGATGTTTCTTTAATTTCTTTCTCAGTCCGTTTATCATTTGTGTATAGGAGGGCTACTGATTATTTTGAGTTGATCTTGTATCCTGCCACATTACTGAAGGTGTTTATCAGCTGTAGAAGTTCCCTGCTAGAATTTTGAGGTCACTTATGTAGACTATCATATCATCTGCAAATAGCAAAAGTTTGACTTCTTCCTTCCCAATTTGTATCCCCTTGATCTCCTTTTGTTGTCTCATTGTTCTAGCTAGAACTTCGAGTACTATACTGAATAGATATGGAGAGAGTGGATGGTCTTGTCTTGTTCCTGATTTTAGTGTAATTGCTCTGAGTTTCTCACCATTTAATTTGATGTTGGCTGTTGGCCTGCTGTATATTGCTTTTATTATGTTTAGGTATGTTCCTTGTATCCCTGATCTCTTCAAGGACTTTATCATAAAGGGGTGTTTGGATTTTGTCAAAGACTTTTTTGGCATCTGTTGAGATGATCATGTGGGTTTTTTTTTTTTCAGTTTGTTTATATGGTGGATTATATTGACAGATTTTCTATCGACAGTTGAACTATCTTTGCATCTCTGGAATGTCTTTTCCTTGATTTCTTTAAGGGAATTTTTCATTTCATCTTTAAGTGCTTCTATCATCTTCATAAAGTTATTTTATTATTAATTAATTAATTTATTTATGTTATTTTGAGACAGGGTTTCTCTGTGTAGCTTTGGAGCCTTTCCTGGAACTCACTCTGTAGCCCTGGAACTCACTGTGTAGCTGGCCTTGAACTCACAGAGATCCACCTGCCTCTGCCTCCCGAGTGCTGGGACTAAAGGCATGCACCACCACTGCCTGGCCCATAAAATTATTTTTAAGGTTGTTTTCTTCTGCTTCATCTGCATTGGGGTGCTCAGGTCTTGCTGTTGTAGGATGACTGGGCTCTGGTGGTGCCATATTGCCCTTTATGTTGTTGAATGTATTCTTACATTGGTGTTTACCCATGTGTTCTTCCCACTAGTATAGGTGGTGTTTGTGCCTTCAGGGGCTGCTGTTCTTCCAATTGGTGTGGGTGACATGTGTGCCTATAGGGTCTGCTGATATTGCTGGAGAGGGCTGTCCACCAGGAAGATGCAAAGAGTCTTGCGGGAACAGAGTCCAGTGGGTGGCAGCAGTGGGGGTGCAGCCTGCCTGCAGGTCACTCACCTGCTGGCCAGCTGCTGGGGACCGCACCAGAGCAGTAGAATTCCACCAGAGTTGGGGACAGGGCCCAGCTGCCTTGATGGTGCTAAGATGGAAGTGGGGCACAGGATGTGCCTTGGGGCTTAGGGCCTGGATGTTGGGGCAGTTCAGCTGGGAGACCAGTCACTTACCTGTTCTTCCAACTGGTTTAGGTGGTGCTGGTGTCTCTAGGGGCTGCTGATGCTGCAGGGGGGGGGGTATGGTTGGCCAAGGGGAGGATGATGGAGTCAGTGGGGGGGGGGGGAGTGGGAGGCAGAGTGGGTTGTAGATGTAACAGTCTTTTTAAATAAGAAACACACAGCCAAATGCAGAGTTAAAAGCCCAAGAGGTCAGAGCAGTAGCTGAGAGCTGAGACTTAAAACCGCCTTTCTTACCCTTCACTGCCGCTGTCGTCCTTCCCCTTAGAAAGTGACCTACTTCCTGTGTATCTCTCCTTTTATTGACTTTTTGTTCTGCTTTCTCATTGGTTGTAAACCCAACCACATGACCTCCTCATCACAGCCTGTCTGTACAGACCTCCAGGTCTTCTATGGTTGGTATTGAGATTAAAGGCGTGTGTCGCCATGCTGGCTGTATCCTTGAACACACAGAGATCTGTCTGTCATGTGATCTGGATTAAAGGCGTGCGCCACCACCACCCGGCTTCTGCTATGACTTGCTATTAGCTCTGAGCCCAGGCAATGTTATTTATTAACATACAAATAAAAATCACATTTCAGTACAAATAATAAAATATCACCAGAGTCCAGTGGGTGGCAGTGCGGCCTGCCAGCAGGTCTCTCACCTGCTGACTTGGCTGTGGGGTCTCCTGGATCTGTCTTTACTGAGAACCTGCAGTGTTCTCTGACTGCATGAGACCAATCTTAAACTGCCATGTCAGCTGCTGCATGGCTCAGCTTGGCACATGGTGTGGGCAGCTGGTGCTGGTGGCTGGCTCCATCCCACAGGCAGCAGCCAGTAGCCTCACCTCTGTATGCTGCTGAGCATTAGCTCCCTGAGAGACTGCAGGACTAGGAGGCCACATCCGGCTCCTTGTCCAGAACTTTTCTTAGCTTTCTCAGGCTCTGTGTTTGGATATTTGAGCCCCCTTATTGGATGCCATATGTAGCGAGACTTCTTATTAATTACAAAAGCCCGGCCTTAGCCCAGGCTTGTTTCTAACTAGCTCTTATAACTTAAATCAACCCATTTCTATTAATCTATGTGCTGTCACATGGCTCATGGATTTTACCTCCCCTCCTGCCTGTCTTGCTTCCTCTATGTTTGGCTGGCGACCCTGCCTTTCTTCTTCCCCAAGACCTCTCTGTCCCCAGAAGTCCTACCTCACCTCTTCCTGCCTAGCTATTGGCTGTTCAGCTCTTTATTAAACCAATCACAGTGTCACATCTTCACACAGTGTAAAGGAATATTCACAACATCTATATATGTCTGTGTATGTACTGTGTTCATGCAGTGCCCTTGGAGGCCAGATGAGGCCATCAGATCCCCTGGAGCTGGAGTTTTGGGCTGTTGTGAGTCATCTAACAGGTGCTGGGAACTGAACTTAGGTCTTCAGCAAAGGCAGCAAGTGCTCTTTACTGGTAGGCCATTTCTCCAGCCCCTCAGTTTATACGATCAGGAATGGCTATTATATTCTGCCAAAGACTTTTTCTACATCTAGGGAGATAATGCTGTGATTTTTTTCCCCTTGAGTATGTCAACATAGTAGATGTTGTTAGTGTGTTTTATTAGTGAACTAACTAGAACTTTTGGAATAAAACCATGCACTCATGGGATATGTATGAGGTACTGTATTCTATCACCAGCCTTTATTAGCACTGTGGCTTCAGCATCCACAGGATAGGCTTGTTTGTTTGTGTTTTGTTTGAGAAAGGGTCTCATGTATCCCAGGTTGCTTCAAATTCACCTTCTTACCCCTTGCTGGCATTATAGGTGTGTTTTTCCATACCTGGGCTTCAAGCTTTGTAAGTTAAGAAATTGTTTTCATTCATAAAAATAAAACTCAACACTGGATTTTCCTGTAATTAGGATTTAGGTGACTTTTATAGATTCTGATAGTGTTATTGTTATATTTTAGAAATACTTCAGTTTTAGTTATATTTCTACATACATACAGGTTTTATTCAGTGGTTTATTTATTTATTTAAATTAATTATTATTTTTGCTGGTATATAGTAACTGTACAAAATGATAGTTTTGGGGGATGGGGATTTGGCTCTGTTGATAAAATGCTTGCCTAATGTTCCAGTTACTTTCTGCTGCTGAGAGAAAACACCCTGGCCAAAAACAATAGAGATGAGGAAAGGTTTTATTCAGCTTGCTTTTCCAGATTAGAGTCCAAGAAGTCAAGATGGGAACTCAAAGCAGGCCTGCTGGCTATTCCTTCACCGTCAAAGAAGTATGCCAGGAATCGGAAGAGATGCCGCTTGCCTGCTGGCTGGCACACAGGCTCATGCTCTGATAGATTTTTATTCAGTTCAGGACTACCTGCCTAGGGAATGGTGCTGCCCACAGTAGCTGGCCCCTCTAAATCAATTAACAATCAGGACAATCACATTCCCGGCATGCAGGCTAATCTGATCCAGGCAGTTCCTCAATTGAGATTCATTCTCAGATAGTTACAGGTTGTATCAAGTTGACAGTTAAAACTAACCACCATAGCTGGATTTAATCCCACCTTTAATCCCAGTATTTGGGAGGCAGGGGCAAGTGGATCTCTGAGTTCAAGTTCATCTTGCTCTATAGATCTAGTTCCAGTACAGCCAAGGCTACACAGAGAAACCCTGTCTTAAAAAATCAAAACAGCAATAAAACTAACCATCACACTTAGCGTGCATGGAGCCTGGGCTCCCCCAGTCCCCTATTAAACCAGGTGTGGTCCTGCACACCTGTAATCCTAGCACTCAGTAGGTGAAGACAGCAGGATTAGGGGTTAAAGTTTATCCCTGGCTACAAAGAGAGTTCAAGGCCAGCCTAGGATACATAAGACCCTGTTTCAGAAAATAAAAACCTACCACAATAAAATTATGGGTTTCATTATAAAGTATTTAATAGTTTTAAAGGAATTTCCATGTGGAGTGCTTATGTGTCTGCTGTTTGGTGCTGGTGGTGGGTCATGCCATATGTTGTGAGCTGAGGTTTATGACATTCATACCAACCTTTGTGGTGTGATGAAGCTGTAGGCCATGCTGTTGGTGGTCTCTTGGTTCCTCTGAGGCTGTCTGCTCAGATCATAGCTGTGTCCCTGCCTGGAGCTCTGGTCCCATATGCCTTCCTCAGTGTCTGTGGCTGTTGGCTGTGGGCTGAGGCTTCCTCAGAGCCCCTTAAAGATCTCAGTAAACCTTCAGTTCATTTGCCAGGGAAGAGTATCACTGGTGTCTGTCTTAGTTACATTTCTATTGATCTGACAAAACACCAAGACCAGGGAACTTATGAACAGAAGCGTTTCATTGGGCTTACGGTTTCAGAGGGTCAGAGTCCATGATGGTGGAGGAGAGGCATGGAGGCAGGAGCAGCTGAGGGTTCATATCTTCATCCACAGTAGGAGGCAGAGAGCTAGCTCAAAAGGGCACAAGACTTTTGAAACCCCAAAGCCTGCTTTCAGCTTTGGAATGGTCACAACAGGATCTATCCGTCTGTGTATGATAGAGCACCCAGGGAGCCTTGGGACTTCCCAGTGCCTACACTGACTGTCCGTCCATCCATCCATCCATCCATCCATGTGTGACAGAGCACCCCAGGATCTCTGGGACTTCCCACCCATCCATCTGGACTATAACTGCTGGCTGCAAGTGGTGAGCTGACAGTAGGTGGTGCAGGCCCAGGATGTAGGGCTGGCCTCTCTTGCTCAGCCCTGGCTATAGAGAGCAGAGGGATGGCCACTGGCCTCCCAGCTGGATGGCTGGGCTCTTTACTCCATGCTTTTGCTTGTCTATTTCATTCTTGCTCTGAGGGCCTGGCCTGGAGCACTAGCACCGAGCAGTCACGAGGGAATGCACTGCCTGCCCACCCAGTCCTAGAACACTCAACACAAGGAACCGGTCCCTGTGATGTCGCTCCCCCTCCAGGCAGCTGCTGCTCTGCTTTCTGCCTGAGGATTTCCCTTTGCTTGGTATATCACATGAGCAGAGTCTCATGGTCTGTGGCCTTCTACATCTGGCTTCTCTCTCTGAGTGTGATGTCCTGTAGGTTCATGGAGCTTGGGAGCCATGAGGACGTCATTCTTCTTCTGGACTGACTAATATTCCAGTCTAGGAGTGAGGCTGGTGGTACATTGTGCCTGCAATCCTAGCCTGAAGGCTGCAACAGGAGGCTGTTGAGTCCCAGGCCAGCCTCAACTACATAGTGCACTATAGGGTAGGTCACATGTTGGGTATTCATGTACACCTAGGTGATTTCCATATTTGGGCTGCTGCAGACAGTTGTGTGCACCTGCTGGGACTACTCTGCATCTTCTGGGTGCACACAGGGTGTGGGGCTGCTGAGTTTGAGGTGATTTGGGTGTTTTGTTGTAGGGTGTCTGGTGCCACGAGGGGCACTTAGAGCTGTGAACAGATAGGATCCACGGGGCTAGATCTTACGGTGGCTTCAGCCTGTCTACCCTGTGGCCACTGGCTCCTCATCTGGGGACAGCAGGTCCTGAGTAACTTCCCATTCATGTCCCCCCTGTGATGAAGCCCGTTCCCTGGGACTGCCGGAGCCAAATTCCCTCCAGTGCTTGTTCATGAATCTGTTCCTGGTGGGAGACACAGGCCCAGCTGTTACGGGCTTGTAAAAAATGGATGGTAGGAGAGACAGAGCTTGGCGATGCTGATCACATCAGTGTCAGGTGCCGGCACAGCCACAAGCCATCCTTTGTGTGCGGCTCTAGGCCCTCGGCTCCAAGTTGGCACTGCCACTCTAAGTTGGCACTTCCTGCCACCTTCCCAGGAGCAGCCCCTCTGAGCTGTCACAGCAGTGGGCTCCATGTGCAGATGGCTTGGACCCTCTGTAGGACTCTTGATCACAGAGCTTGTGCAGTTCAGAGTACCCAGGCAGGAAGGTGAGCCCTGACCAGGGAGGAGGGGAAGGCCAGAGGTGGCTGGAGACAGAGCTGTGCTGTGCTGCCCATTAGGACAGGACAGTTGTCATAGTGGCCACATCTTTGGTGGCTCCAAACAGCAGGTGTTTATGCTTCTCAGATCTGAAGATCAGAGGTCTGGGATCATGAGGTTTGGGGCTGTATCCTTACCTGGAAGGTGTGGGAAAGGATCTTTCTACCTCACACACCTGTGAGGATGCTTCAGGTGTCTTTGGCTTGTGACTGCATCACCCCATCCTCAGCCTCTGTCCTCACACAGTCCCCTCTTATGAGTACTCTGACTGGATGTGGGGCTACCCACCCCAAGATGCTCTCCTCTCTCACTTCTCAACTCAACTGAAATGCAAAGACCCTTTTCTCAGAGGGGCCATACTTGGGTCTGGGTCAGGATGTACACAGACATTTTTGAAGTCCTCTACTCTTCCTACTCTGTGGACTATCTTGCTGTTTAAGCCTGAGGGGAGCTCAGGCCTCTTCTCTTTTTGTAGGTGTGGGTTATATATATAGTCCATAGCAGAAAAGGGGCACATTCTCTCTCCTGCCCCAATTGTACCCACGAACTGTCACAGGTAGGGGAGGTGGCTCTGGCCCTAGAGTCCTTGTTGGTTCTCTGTCAGAGGTGGGAGTGGGAACCAGTGTAACCCCTGGGTTGGTCCATAGCCTCTTTCCCTGTGTTCACTTCCCACCTTGCAGGCACATGAGCGCCACACTCTGCACGACTCTCTGCCACCCGTCACCAGGGTACTTCCTCAGCTTGGTAGTGGGGTTCCCATTGCAGCATCAAGGGAAGGGATGGGGCCACTGCCTCACGCAGTTAGTACTGGGCACTGTCTGCAAGTCTTTGGGCTCTTCCCCCCTGTACAAGATAGCTGGGTCTCACAGGGCCTTGTGAGCATCCTGCCATCTAGGTCTAGGTGGACAATGTCACCTATGCCACCAGCAGGCCTGTCCCTGGTTCTGGCCAGCAGTCAGAAAAGCACAGAACAAAGTTCCAGCGACAGGCAAGGCCCTGTCTTTGTCATGTCACACTGTAGTCCTGGGAACATGTTGTCACCCAGCTGTGGTGACAGGGCCTGCTGATGTCCAGCTGTCCTGCCAGGCTCAGGAGTGTTTCTGTGGCCATGAGTTTAACTCTTTCCTGGATGGTGCCCCCTACTGCAGAGGGGGGCATCCTGGTGTCCCTGGACCCTGATGGCTGTGCCCGGTTCTTCTATATCTGGCTGCTTTCACCCATGTGGAGATGAGCATCTTTAAGATCTTGCTCCCATGAGTCATGCTGGAGAGCAGCCAGAGCCCTCAGGCCTCACAAAGGCAGACTCTGTGGGCACAGGGGTCCTGACATCCTCTCTTGGTGGAGGTAGGTCCATCATCTGTGTGGATAACACATCTGTGGCTCTATCTCTGGCCCTTAGGAGGTGGCGGGGCAGGACCAAGGCTGACAGGTGAAGGGTAGAACCCTCTGCGGCTCTAGAGAGCTGAGGCTGTGACCAGCAGCTGCTTCCTAGAGGCCCTCCAGGATTAACTTCCTATGAAGCCTTTCCTCCCAGTCCAACATCCCAGCACTCAGGAAAGGCAGAGTTACAAATCCCACCCACCAGTTGGAGTCCATGACCTGCTCATCCCAGCATTGCTATGACTATCCAGGGCTGGGGTCTCACTTAGGGCATGTAGGAGCAACAAACAGGCTCCCTGTTGTGGCATGTGTGAAGTAGGTATAACTGACAGGGTTGGGGTGCTGGCACCCTGGACAGGGAGCTGGGGCCCTGCAGCTGAGCAGTGCCCTTCTGAGGCCTAGTGGGCACTGGGCATCCCTTTGGTAGTTGTAGCATAGCTGAGGGACTAGCTGGACCCCAAAAGGGTGGCAAGACACCCTTGAAAAGTGTTTCATGATCCTCGGAAAAGGCACCTCTGTCCTCCAAGGCAGAAGACCCCCCTCCATCTGTCACTCGGATGCTGGATGCCGATGTTTCTGCTCGAGAAGAAAGTTCTCTTGCTGAAGCCCTTGGCATCTACATCTTGCGTTTGACAGCTTTTTTGCTTGGGACCCTGGGCAAGCCTAGAAAGGCTTAAGGGAGGAAACAGCTTGGAGAGAAAGCTTTGTATAAACATTGGATACGACCGTGGCTATCTATGGTGTGGCTATCTTTGTGGGGTAACTAATAGCCACAGGTAGAGAACTCGGGCCTGAGAACCTTTCCTGTGGCCAGGCTGTCTTGCCAGTCAGTGGGAAACACAACTACAAGCTTACATGTGCCTAGTACATGCTGGTGTGAGTTCAGATGTGTTCGTGAGTGCCTGTTCTAGTCAAGGTTGCTAGAGAGATGGAACACCATGACCAAAGCAACTTAGGGAGGAACAGGTTTATCCTGCGTGCTTCCACATGGCCGTTTATCATGAAGGATGTCAGGACAGGAACTCACATAGGTCAGGAACCTGGAGGCAGGAGCTGAGACAGAGGCCTTGGAGGGGGCTGCTTACCAGCTTGCTCCTCATGGCTTGCTTGGCCTGCTTTCTTATAGAACCCAGGGTAACCAACCAAGGGATGGCCCCGCCCATTATTGGCTCGGGCCCTCCCACATCCGGCACTAATTGCCTACAGCCCAGTCTTGTGGAGACATTTTCTCAGTTGAGGCGCCCTCTTCTGATGACTCTGGCTTGTATCAAGTAGACGTAAAACTGGCCGTTAAGAGAGCCTGTGCTCTGGCTCCAAGGAGATGGGTGTGTGTCATCAGCACAGTGTTCCTGGTGTCCCATCCTGGTCCCTGCCTTGTCCCCTTAATCTCTCCCTGGCTGCTGTCCTGTCTCCCTCCTGGGAAGGGGCCCATGTCACCTGCCCATCATTTCTGTTTCCTCCTGCATCTTGAAGGTGGATGGTGGGCATTCCATTTCACCCTCCTTCTGGGGCAGGGGAGGTCTGGGAGAGGCTGGCCAGACTTGAAGCTGAGAGTCTCATGCTGGCTGGGAGGGTGGCCCCTGAAGCTACTCTGGGCCACAAGCAGGTTCCCACTCTGGATGGCCATATTTATCTCCTGGGGCTGTGACAAAGGACCACACACGGGGCTTCAAAGTGCCTTATTCTTCCACAGTCTGGAGGCCAAAGGTCCAAACCAAAGTGTGGGCCATGCTCTCTCCAGGGACTCAGGGATCTGCACAGTCCCCCTAGCTCCTGGGACTCTGCTGTTTCAAGCTCCCACCTCAATTCTATCTTCATACAGCTTTCTTCCCTGATACGTTGATCTCTCCCCTCCCCTCCCCCCTCCTCTCCCCTCTTCTTCACTCCCTCCCTCCTCACCCCTGTCTCACACTTGGGGATGGAATCAAGGCCCCACATCTAAGGGGGAATACTCATCAATACCTACACAGCAGCCTTCTTTACATTTCTTTTTTAAATTTTGAGACAGTCTTTCTGAGTTGCTCTCTTTTCTTTTGAATTTTCCATCCTCCTGCCTCTGCTCCCTGGGCAGCTGGGATTATAGGAAATGCACCATGGCAGCCCATATTCCTCTCATAAATTCTTACACTTGAAGCTGGGCTTGGTGATACGTGCCTGTAATCCCAGCACTCAGGAGGCAGAGGCAGGAGGATTGCTGCAAGTTTGAAGCCATACAGGCTGCATAATAAAAACCTGTCTTAATTCTCTCACAGATAAACAAACATGTGAACAAAAGGGCCACTCTGGGGAGCTATAGCACATCTTCAATTAAATCTGCAAAGACCCTATTTTCAAAGATCACATTCTGGGGTTCTTGGTTGGGATAAATTTGGAGACACTATTCAACTCTCTACAGAGGCATTGTCTCTGGAGTGGATGGACATTAGAGAGAGATATCTAGATGATCATAGCTGATGGCAAACTGGTGAGGAAGCCTCTGTGAGGGACAGTGCTGTGACAGGGGCCTACCCTTATCCTGACCTCTGACTTGAGCTGTCCACCTTTGCCAGGGTACCAAAGGGAACTGTACCCAGACAGGAATAGAGCCAGCCTGCAGCTGTGCAGCCACCGTGTGGGGTGGGGCAGTGACAGGGACAGGGATACAGCTGGTCCACCACTGTTTTGCATTTTCTTGACCTGAGCTGGGAGTGGAAGCTGTGTAGGGAGCTGTAGCCACTTGATAGGGCCCCTAGCCCACTGGGGAAGGAATTAGGCTTCCCCTCCCCAGTGGGACAGCTGGCTCCTTAAAGATGAATCCCCATCATTGAGATGCAAATGTTGCTCACCACAGAAGGCCCAGCTGCACGGCTGGCACCAATGCCCCTGGCAGCCCAGGTGCTGGTGGCAGAGCCAGAAGGGATTCACGACCTTGGTTAAGGACAGCCACCTCACTGAGCCTCTGGCTCCACTGAGTTGGTGGCAGATTTCCTGGCTTTCATATGGGCCAGGTAGATACCCTGCCCCTCCCCTCCCCCACTCGCTCAAAGATATGAGTTGGCACCAAGGACCCAGCATGGACTTCAGCAAACTTCAGCCCAGAACAGAGCCAGAGGGGCTGCACCATTAGGAAAATGACCTGGGAGGGGTCAGGCAGATGAGGCTCCAGTTCAAGGCTGCTCCCCAGCCACCTCATCCCTGCCTCCAGTTTCCCAAGGAACCCAGGAAAAAACATTTCCAAAGAGCAAATAGGAAGGAGGGGGTGGGGGGAGGGAGGTACAGCCAGTAAGAGCAACAGTAGCTAGCTAGCATCATCAGGAAATTCACGTGGCCCCTGGACCACCATGGACGCCACATGTGTGGATTTTCCTCACAGTTCTTATATGTTCTCATTGGAAAATAAACATCCACCTGATGTTCTTTATTTCATGATAAATGCAGATTTAACACTGAATGTCTAAAAAAGTGCCTCTCTCTCTGTCTATCTCTGTCTGTCTGTCTCTCTTTTCTCTGCCTCCAAAGTGCTGGGGTTGAGGATGTCAGCCACCATGACCAGTTGATCACCATTCTTACAGAGAATTGAAACACATGTAAGACAGTGGACAGTTGCCACAAAGAGAACTTCCAAGTGGCCAGAGTGGTGAAGTGTGACCAGAGACCCAGCGGCCTCTGTCTCCTCCTGTGCCCACTGGGGCTCAGCCTAAGGGATCTGAAGCAATGCCTCTTTCTGTCTTCTGGGTGGTGGTGGCAGAGGACTGAAGCCAGGGTCTGGGGCATGGCAGTGAGTGCTTACCACTGACCTACAGCCTCAGACCTTTTAGTGTGGGTGTGTTTTTTTTTTGTTTTTTTTTTTTTTAAATTTGGGACAAGTTCTTGCTAAAATTATCCAGGGAGGCCTCCCCCTGCTTTAGTGTCCCAGGTCACTGTGGTCACAGCACTGAATCACCAGCCTGACCCACATCTGTCCTTCATGGTGGGCTGTGTCTCTCTTTACCCTAGACAATCATGGCCATGGGTCCCATGGTACTGTTTCATGGGACCCACGGGACTGTGTCATGGTGCCATGATAGTTTCAAAGAACCAGCCTGGCTTCACTGTTCTGGTCACTGCCATCAGCCCTGAGAAAGTCCTGACACAAAGGTCAGTGTTCCTCTCCCTTGGCTGTCACCAGGTCAGGGTGCTTTCTCCAGAGCCTGCGCCATCTTCCTGGGTTTTAGGATCTCTTTCTTTTTCTTGAATTGGAGTACCCCACCCTTTTCTTTTGTTCAGAATTTCCATGTGGTTGTGGTGAGGGGCTTGCAGTGTGCCAGATCACTGTAGGGAAGGCTGAAGGAGACAATGGCTAGGTCAGGAAGCATGTGGTACCGTAGGCAGATGCAGGCTTTGCTATGGCCCAAACCTGTTTGTTTGTTTTGTTTTTTGTTTCCTTTGAGACAGGGTGTCTCTGCATAGCCCTGGCTGTCCTGGAACTCACCCTATAGACCAGGCTGGCCTCGAACTCATAGAGATCCGCCTGCCTCTGCTGAAATTAAAGGAGTATGCCACCACCACCCAACATCCAAACCTGAGTGAGAGAGGACGGGCCATCCTGCACCAACCCACAGGAGCTGCCAGTCGAGAAAGCCTCAAGCTTGTATTGTGCAACAGCTGAGGCTGCTGAGGCAGTTCTGAGACATCCCAGGCCCCGCCCCAGGAGCAGGACTGGACACTATCTGGACACTGGGAAGCTGACTACCTGTGCAGGTGCAGACACACAAGAGTGAGCCTGGAGCATACTCAGTGGGCCAGCCCAGGCCAAGCATACCTGGAGGGAGGTGAGATAGCCTGTGATCCAGGCCTGTGACACTGACTGAAGGGGCAGTGCCTGGGGCACAGGGTCTGCAGACTGCCACCTCCCTGGTACCCACAGGATTCTCCCCTCTCTTGGGTATGACTGTGTGGTGTTGGCACTGGGCACTCTTCCCCGACATGCAGGGCTGGGTCTCTGCTGCTAATATCTTGTAAATGCTGAGATCCGCTGCCTGCTGGAAACTCCACCTGCTGTTTGCTTTGTGGCCCCAGAAGTGGCTGGGCAGGCAGTGTGGCACGGGGGCTGATGGCAGAACACTGGTAGAGGGGTATGGGGGTCTCCAATACTGGGGTTGCAACTGACTCACCATTGTGTGTCCTCAGCAACCAGTATCACAGACTGGTTCCCGGTCTTTCTTGATACCACTCAGGAGGGACCTCACGTGTGTCATGGCTGGCTCTGGCCTCACACCCTCGGCCCTGCCATTCACCACTATGGAGATGCTGCTCTGGGCAGCATCACTGTGTGGCCCTAACCCACATTTTCAGCAAAGAAGGGACAAGGTACCATTTATGAAGTTTCTGTTTTATTATTTTAAGAGATTTTAGTGTTAGCTCTTTTGTTTAGGAGCTTTATTCACTTCTATACTATTATTATTATTGTTGTTGTTATTATTATTATTATTATTATTATTATTATTATTATTATTATTACTGGTGCTAAGGATAGAACCCAAGACCTCATGCACTTCAGGCAAGTACTCTGCCTGAGTCACACCTCTGCTCACCTTTAAAAAAAAAAAAAAAAATATATATATATATATTTTATGTGTATGAATGTTTTTCATGCATACATGTTAACTGCACCACTTGCACACTTAGTGCCTGAGGAGACCAGAAGAGGGAATTGGATCCCCTGGAACTGGAGTTACAGATAGTGGTGAGCTTCCATATGGGTGCTGGGAACTGAACCCAGGTCCTCTGCAAGAGCAGCAAGTGCTATTAACCACTGAGCCAGTTCTCCAGCCCTTGGAATTGATTTTTTTTTTTTCTAAGACAGGGTTTCTCTGTGTAGTTTTGGTGCCTGTCCTGCATCTCACTCTGCAGACCAGGCTGGCCTCAAACTCATGGAGATTCGCCTGCCTCTGCTTCCCAAGTGCTGGGATTAAAGGCGTGCGCCACCACTGCCTAGGTGGAATTGATCTTTTAAAGTTATATTTTAGAATTTATTGTGTGTGTGTTAGAATTTATTTGTGTGTGTCTGTGTGTGCGCACACACATGTGGAATTCAGAAGCTGACGTTGTCTTCTGTGATTGCTATCAACCTGATTTTTTTTGATGTAGGGTCTCTTACTAAACCGCAAGCTCACTATTTATCCAGGACAAGCAACCACGGAGCCTGCCATTTATGGGGGTGGGGGATCGAACTCAGGTCCTCATGCTGCATGGCAGGCACATTACCAGACAGCTGTCTTCCAGCACGAGATGGATTCTGTCAGTTGCGGTTCTCCACTGAGTCTGGAGCGAGGGTTCCTGATTCTATAGAAGGACTCCTGGGACGGTGTCAGGATTGTGACTCAGTCACCGTGGGGAGCATTATCATCCTGGCAGTGACATTTTCAGGTGACTTGACACCTGCTCTGTTGTCTTCTGTTCCTTTAAGCAGCATGTTTTGGTTTTTGCTGAGCCCAGCACCCAGTTGGCTGGCTTCCTTCAGGCATCTTGCTATCCCGTGATACTGTAAATGGGGATGCTTCCTTGGTTACATTTACTAGCCTAGGTGACTGGAAAGCCCTTGGCCTCAGTTGGCTGGGGACCTACCTCCAGTGAGTGATGAGGGCACATCACCTCTGCTGGATGATGGAGAGGGAAGGAGTGGGTCCCACTGAGCTGCTGGTGGGTAGGGGACCGATAGGCCCAGCATGGCACCTCAGGGAGACAGTGCCTGGTGACTTGGGGGCCTGAGTTGGTAAGCAGGTAGAGGTAGAGTCTTCTATGACTGTCTCCTGTCATCCCAGAGCCCCTGCCCAGCTCCTGGCTGATGCCTTGTGTTTGGAAGCTATGTAGAGAGACTAATACACCAACAGGTCTCCAACAGCTAGGATACTCTCAGATTCTAACCTAGCTTCTGTACATCCTACTGAACGAAGCCAGGACTACTCAAGTCACAGCCGCTCTGTCCACTGCTCTGGGGTGAGGACTTGGGCAGAGAAGCGAGGAAGCATGCCCTAATGAGACAGTACTGTTCAGTAGTCCAAGTCTTTGTCCCTGGGTTCTTCCATGGAGGGAGAGGGCCAGGGAGGGAGTGTGGCCAGGGGCAGGTGGGCAACCTTTAGCATGCTGCAGTTGACCTAGTAGACCCATATAGCATGCCTGCTGCACTAAGAGACAAGGATGAGACCCCTCTCCACCTGGAGTATGACCAGGGAGCATAGTATATCCAGTGCAAAGGTCCTGTGGCCCTGATGCAGCCAAGGCACAGGTGGAAATGGGGCTCTTCGAGAATAGCCTTAGGTCACTCCTGGCTGGAGTGACTTAGTGGGGTAGAAGGACCATTTGTTAATGGAGCTAGGGGCACCCCTAACTTCCAGAAGGGGAGCTCTGGAGGTGCATGTATGATGAGGTGTCTATATATATCAGAGAGAAACCAGTGACTGCCGTCACCATCAGGGCTTCATGTCCTGTGTTATCTCTAGAGAGTAGATATCTAGTGACAGACTCACCACAGTCAGGACCCATCTGACCTAGGGTGAGAGGTCTCCCTGAGTAGGGCTGGGTCACTTTCAGTCAGAGCTGCCAAGTCTCTTTGGTGGGTCCCCAAGGCTACCATGAGGACCAGGGTCTGTGGGATGGCGATAGGCCTTGCTCTGTGCTTGCCAAGGGAAGGAACTGCCTACTGTCAGCCACACCAGCTTGTCTACTGTGACCCCTCCTGGGTTCCTGCTGGCCCAAGGAACCAGTGTCACCAGGTGGCCACCCCCATGTCCCACACTCGAAGTGGCACTACTGCTGTCCCCATCCTGCCTCCAGAGTGACTCATGACAGCAGATGCCACATGGGCTTGTCGGACCTTGGGTAAGTGTTGGTCTGTACAAATCAAGATGCAGCTGGGAATGGCGGTACACACCTTTAATCCCAGCACTGTGAGTTCAAGGTCAGCCTGGTCTACATAGAGCCCCTGTCTCAATAAAATAAAATAAAATAAAAAAGTCATACAGTGTGACTACCGTGTGAGCAAACACAGAAGCAGGAAATGGCAGCACAGGACTCGGGGTGGCGTCTGGGTGAAGATGACATTCTGCGGCCAGCAGGGCCCAGCTCCTACCTGTCCTGATTGCAGTCTGGCTGTCAGACCCTGTCTCTCCTACAAGAGGCATCCTGGTGGATTCTGGCTGCCCCAGGGTCTGGCTCCCTGCTACAGCTCCTGTCCCCCTACACAGGCCTTAGCACTGTTTTTAGCTCTGCTGGACCTGCAGCCCCCACCCCCCAGGATCCTTGGGAAGGAGGGGCACATGGCTGGACCAATGCCCAGGAGTGTGTATCTGGGGACCCAAGGCGTCTCCTGCTAAACCCTGAGATTGTGTTCCTGGTAACCTGGTAGGGGCATGGAGTCCTCATGGTGAGGTCCAACGTAGGCACCTAGGTGCCACTTACCAGGTCACCAGACTACCCAAGCAGCTGGTGTCCCTGCTGAGAGCCCCCCCATGTCTACCCACCCGGGACATGGGAGGACACCCCCAGGAAGGGCTGTGCAGGCTGCAGGCTGCCAGTCACTCCTGTGGTGGTCATGGCAGACTTGCTGGCTCCAGTATCATTGCTGTGAGGCCTGTCTGTCCCTGACACACACAGGGTGCCCTGTTTCCCTGGGAGCTGGAACACGGGCTCTCTGTTTGCACCTGGGTTGGCCATCCCCCGCACCCCCCAGGCAGGCTGAGGGGGTGCTCTGTACAGACCACACTTGTGCCCCCCTCGACCAGCCTCCTCAGCTGAACCTTTTTGTTGTCCCTTCTGGGATCCTCGGCAGTGTGGCCCAGGGGCGGGCAACATGGGCTCCAGACACCATGCTTGGTGAGAAGGGGGATGGGCAAGTATTCCCAGAGTCTCTGCTGTCCTTATAGCTGGAGAGCTGGGGCAATTCTGTACACTTGTGAAGGGAAGTCTATGCCAAGCCTTTTCTTTTTAAAAAATAAATTTATTTTTATGTTATGTGCATTGGTGTTTCACCTGCATATATGCCTGAGTGAAGGTGGCAGATCCTGTGGAACTGGAGATACAGATAGTTGTCAGCTGCCATGTGGATGCTGGGAATTGAACCTGGAAGAACATCCAGTGTTCTTGACCACTGAGCCATCTCTCCAGCCCCCTTATGCCAAGTCTTACGGCCAAGGTCCCCACCAAAATAGGTCCACTGGGCCCCCTGCAGATCACCCACGGCCACAAGCTGAGGACGATTTCTATCCATGCTTTCCAAATATTCTGCTGCAGGAGTGTGCAAGGGACCCATGAGTTCATGTTTCTGTAGTGTCTGCCCAAGTAGTGTGTAAGGGCCCCTGGGGAGAGACCAGGCTGAGGATAGCAAGCCTCTTTCCCTCAGGGAGATGGTTGAGGTGATCGTGTGCTGTGAGGGAGACCTGGCCATTGGCCTGAGTATGTGATTCTGTGAGAACTAGCCTCTAGGTCAGGGAATCTGAGAACCCCCGGGGTTCAGCAACCTATGGGGTTGCTTACCATAGCTCAGACTAAGAAAGGCTCCCCAAGTGACTGCCATCCAGATATGGGCAGTGACCTTCTGTGATGTCCAGGTAGGTGGCAGTGTGGTACTGGAGACAGGGTGGGTGGGTGCCTCTGAGGGTGGAGGATGAGAAGCATGGTGCTGCCTTGAAGCTAAAGGGGAGGCCTGGTGCCCATGTGACCCCACTGTGTGGCCAAATGCAGGGCATGGGGGTGATGGGGCTTCTCCCCATAACAGAGATGGGACAGCAAGGTGCCGGGGACAGAGGCAGGAGGCTGGCAATTTTGGAAGCACCACCTTTTTCAACTCTCTTCTGTGTGGGACCCATGGCCACAGCAGAAAGGACAGGTAGAAAAGCAGTTAGTCTCTGGTCTTTATTTCAGGGTGTGTTTAGACGGGGTTTCGGCAGCGGCCACTCCCGAGTCCTAAAGTAGTCCTTCAAATCCTTAAGCCGGAGTGGGGGGAAGTAGGGACCAATGCGCTTGCGTATCCACCACTTGCCCTGGGCAGCGTGCTTGCCACTGGGGAGGCTGAACCGGTAACGGTAGTGTTCTCCTCGGATCCACCTGCAGGGGAAAATGTGTCAGTCTGCTGTCTCTGCTTCCCCCAGGCTCCTCGTGGCCCCTCCATTCCAGAAGGCAGGCCTAGGTCCCTGCAACCCGTGGGTGGAGCCCCATCAGCCTCATGATCAAAACATTCCCATGCCTGTTACAAATCTTGGATGTCAAACAGGTACATCTGGGCTCCAGTGATGGCAGATCCTGTGTTCTAGAACTTGAGGGGGATCCTAGCTGATGCCCTGTCTCTGTGATTCACCCTTTCCAACCTGTGCTACTAGGGTGTGCCCAGGACACAGCAAGCCTGTGTTGGGGCCAGGGGGACATGCTGTGTGTTTTTGTGTGTGGGGTCTTGATGCATCATTGGTTCTGAGTGGGGCTGCCATCCTTCCTTCCTCTGGTATGTAAACCTGAGTGAATAAGGGTCCTTGATGGCGGTCAGTGTTGGGGTGAGGCTGGGTAGTGCTGAGCAGAGTCACACTGGACTCCACAGGTGGGCATGGAGAGGGTAAGGCCGTGCCCTGGAGATTGCCACAAAGTCCCTCTTCTCCTGAATCGGGGGTCCTGACCCTACATTTCACAAGGCTGGGGAGGGCAGGGATGCGGAGCCCCGGGGAGGCCACTGTCCTGTGATCACTCCGTCTTCTCTGAACTGGCCTCCTTGCTTTCATCTTCTTCTCAAACAGTCCAAGGTCTAGGCTGCAGGGCCTGGACACTACTTACAGCCAGAGCGGGTGTGGGTTGCTGGGGGTCGGGTCCTGCGACAGGGCTCAGGTGCCGAGTGTTGGGCCTGGGAGGTTGGGGAAGAGCCAGGGCCTCATGCTTTCCCTGGCTGGTCTGTGAGGGTACTGAGGAGGTCTGACACCACTCCTGGAACGTTCTAGAAGGTGACTCTGCTGGTTAGTTTTTATCAGTGTGACACACACTGGAGTCACCTGGGAAGAGGGAACTTCAACGTTAGCCTCTATCGGGGTGACCTACAGGTGTGTCTGGGGGCATTTTCTTGACGGATGATGGATTTGGGCACTCAGCAACTGTGCGAGATGCCACTCTTAAGCAGGTGGACCTGGGCTGTGGAAGAAAGAAGGCTGAGCAGCCCGTGAGCAGCGCTCCTCTGTGGTTTCGGCTTCAGTTTCTGAGGAGGCCAGAAGAGGGTGTTGGATGCTTCAGAACTGGAGTTACAGATGGTTGTGAGGCACCGTGTGGGTGTTGGGACTCAAACCCGGGTCCTCTGCAAGAGCAGCCAGCGCTCTGAACCACTGAGACACCTCTCCAGCTTTACTTTTCTTTTCTTTTTTTAAAAAAGTGATTATTCTAGAGGGCTGGGGACATAGACCAATAGGTATAGTGTTCGATCCCTAGAAACCACATTAAAATAACAAAACAGAGTGTAATGGTGCACCTTGGACCCAGTGTTGGGGAGGTGGGAAACAGGATTCCCAGGGCTCTCTGGTTAGCCAGCCTCTCTGAATTGGTGAGATCTGGATCTCAGGGTCCTTTGACCCTCAGTGGCAAGGTGGTGACTCTGGCTGACTGCTCAGCTCCTTCATTGTCTACAGTTTCTAGATGTCTACTGTGACCATCTGGGGTTCCCTTTGTTTACTGACCTTTCAGGGCCGTGTCTTTTGGCAACTTTGGGAAATGTTCATTAATGCCTTCCAGTCCCAGGGGGACTCTTTGTCTCGGGGGCAGACACCCGTCCTGGATCTTGTTGCTGTCCTAGGCTCCACGCTCCACTCAGGTGCTCAGCTGACACACACGGGCCACTGCCGACGACTCCCCCTCATCCCAATCCTTCCTCCCCTCCTCCAGTGCTCCACTCCAGGCCTAGTGCTCCACTCCAGGCCCAGTGCTCGCCGTCCTGAGTCTCGCTTGGTTCTTCCTCTGTCTTCTACTTCTCTGATGACTCTTCTTGTGGATGTTGTGCTTCTAATCTCCTCACAACTGCTGTGGGGAGAGTCAGCTGTCGTCAACCACGGACTGCTCTGCCTCATCAGTTCAATGTCTTCCTGGTTCTTGGGGTGCTGTGAACATCCCAAATCACATTCAACCTTTCTGTTGTGTTGCTTCCTCTAACTCCATGCTGGAAGTCCAGATGTTCTACCTGGCCCCTGGCACTGCCAGGCAGAGGTGGCGATGACAAGAAACCAGGCTGGCACTGCTGGCTGTGGTGAGCTTCTGGGTCACCACGGGGCCTTCCAGCAGCTCAGTGAGTGGCCTCTCCTCCTTCAGAGTGGAGTCCATGTGCTCCTGGCTCTTCCTGAGAGGTGGGGCCGCTTGCTTGGTGGCTTAGGCTGGAGCAGAATGGGCTTCCCGCAGCTTCTGCCTTGCCAGCGGCTCCTCTCTGGACATCTGCTGCTGTTTCATCTCCACAGACAGGAAGCAAGACAAGCTGGTACTATTTGAAGGTTGATGCTGGAGTCCTGGGGTCCCTCGCTAGCCACCCCCCTGACTGTTCAACACTCCTGTGTTTATTTCATGGGCAGCACCCAGGCTCAGTGCAAGGTAGGGAGTTATCTGATCCATCCTCCCACCACGGAGACTCCAGAGTCACTACCCATTTCAGAAAATCACAGCTGACAGTGGGGGCAGGCCGAGGTCATGTTCAGCTCTGCAACTAAGCAGAGTGTGATGATGACCCCTCTGCTGGGCCATGCTCTGTGGCACTAACTGTATTTCAACTTGCACATATACTAACAGTGAATATCAGTTCACTACTGATCCACACAAGAGGCAGCTGGATTTGCATCTTCACATCCACAGATCTGTCTGCAGGCTTTATTTCCACAAGGTACACCTGACCACATCCTCAGGGCCTCCAGCTGAATCAGGAGACCTACCTCATCCTAAGCCTAGGTCTTCCACCCATCTCTGGCAGGTGGGGCACCATCCCAAGACAGTAGCCAGGAGGCTGGTCAGTGAAAAGCTTTCCAGAGTCTGGAAGGACACAGCTCTACGTCAGAGATGTTTGGCCACTGGCAAATCTGGGGGTGTGTATCCACTTCAGTGTGTGCCTAGTTCAGATCTGCTGGTGGCTACAGGGTGCTAGGCAGAGGGGAGGGGAGTGAGGCTGGTGGTCCCTGGGGAGGGACGTCCCCACACCCCCAGTGCCACAGTAGGCAGTGTGGGAGGCACTTGGCTGGCTCCCTTGTCTGGGCCGTCACACTTGCAGCTGCTCACTGCCCCTCAGCACCCCTCCTGACAGTCCCGACAGCTGTGGGCAGCTCCAGGTGCAGCTGTCCTGAAGCTTCTCCAGGGAGAGACAGGGACATGTTTTCTGTCAGGATCAATGGTGGGCAGGACACAGGGGAGGGATGGGGCCAGTTCAGGACTACTCAGTCCCCTAGTCTCTGGCTGCTACTAAATTCCACATCATGTATCAGGGTGTCCAACTCAGGCACTAATGGACAGTGCTCACTGAACACAGGCTGAAATGAAGAAAGGGACTCTCACCTGGGGGGTGCCCTGCCCTCAAAGGGGTTGAGGGCGATGAGGGACAGGGCCTCGGAGTCACCAGCCAGAAGCTTACCCGCCAGGTGGATGATCCACTCGTTCTGTTCATAGGTCTGGAAGGACAGTGTTTTTGAGTATGGGGACAGCCACCCCCCAGCAAGCTGGCATCTGTCCTGGTGTAGACCCTGCCTGGTCACTGTGACATTACCTGCTTCCCTGTGCTTCACAGCCTGGCCAGAGTATGGCATGGTCAGATGTGCCAGGACTGGGTTTCCTCTGAGGGTCCACTTGTCAACCTTCCAGGAACTGCCTGCTTCACGTTTTTTCTGGGTTCTCACCTGGGGATCACTCACTCATGGAGCAGCCCTCAGCTGTGTTTTTTACCTGGCTATTTTTCCTGGCCTTAGGTGTGACTGGCCTGGGCCTGGGGGGAGTGGAACTATCCACAGGAACTTTTCCCAGGCAGGTCTAGGTCAAAGCAGGCCTGCTCAGTGCCTTGGGTGGGATGCACCTCTAAGGAGAGGACCCCCTCCTCAATGACCCTCTTGGTGGGAGTCTAAGCACCCTTTGCAAAGAGCACGCATGCAGGGCTTGTCTGTGGGTAAAGGAGAGTTTGCTCCGGGTCAGAGCATCATGATGGGTTGTCATTACCTGAAAAGCTGCAAACCACATTAGCCAGTCCAGGCGGTAGTGGTATGGAGAGATAAGGCACGGCCGCCTCCAGGGGTCGCCTGGTTTGCACTTGAATTCATAATCTTCCCATACAGCATCAGGCGCACTGGCGTTAGGACTAGCTGTGCCCTGCAGGATCACCTCAGTCCGTTCCTTGGTGATACTGGGGGAGATGAAGAAGGCCAGTGTATCCACAGTATCTGCCTTCCCCCAGCTGAGAGGGTGATACCATGAGCCCATGCCCCCCGAAAGTGAGCCAGGATGGACAGGAGGGCAGAGCCCAGTGCCCCAGCCAGGATGCCTGGCCCATACCTTCCAAATGCCCCGTAGGTGTTGACAATCCTGAGTGGGTTGAAGGAGGTGTTCATGACCTGTCTGGAGCTTAGGAGGTTGATAACCACAGGGACGCTGAGCCAGGCCACCAGGATGCCCAGGGAGATGTTGACCACTCGCCGCACCATGCAGCCTAGCCCACGGGGAGGGGTGGGGGACAGGGTGGTCCTCATCAGCCAGGCTCCCACTCTCACGGCAAAGCTGGGCTATCCCTTCAGGAAACTTTGGATGCTATTCTGCCTCTCTAGGCTCAAGAGGACCTACAGGTCTACCCAGCTGATGGAAGCCATGGGCTGGGAAAGGTGCCCCGAGCCACAGCCCCTTATGCTTGAGCCAAGAGCAACTCCTGAAGCCAATATGGAGAACCAAGTGTGACTGTCCATGCAGGGGACCCTGGGAGTGGCTAAAGGACCAAAGGTCCTAGGTCCTGGCCTGGTAAAGGACCCTAGGCAGCAGATGTTCCCTCCCAGGGCCTATGGTACCCACCCTTGTTTTGAGTGTTGTGGCCAACCTTCTTACATATTCATGAGACATTAGGCGTGGGCATCATGGTTCACCTACCATATCTTGGTTTTGTCTGGACCCCTTGTATATCTTTCCTTTGCATCTCCAGGACTTGGTTCTTTAGGCCTCGAGGTCCTGAGGGAAACAGGAATCCCAAAGCTGCATCGTCGAAACAGGCAAGGCTGGGCACGATGGTGAGCCAGTTCAGGAAGCTCAGGTTCCCACTGATGATGAGGATTACCTGTGGGTGCAGACTTGCACTGTGGCACGCTTGGGAGCCAGAGCTGCCACCCTCTATGTATCTGTGCTGGGTGCCCACACTTCAGAAGCCCAGCACAGGCTCCAGAGGGACTTCTGAGCCCTCTTGTCACCCTCTCAGCTTGGGAGTACAAGCCTAGGTCCTCTCTAAATTTGCAGGTCCCACTGAGACTCCAGGTGCAGAGCTTTCTACAGGTGGGTATGGAACTCACACAGGAGTTGGCAAGCCCAGGAACAGCTGGGGGTGGTGGTGGTGGTGGTGGTGGTGGTGGTGGTGGTGGTGGTGGTGGTGGTGGTGGTGGTGGTGGTGGCAGCTTGACCTATCTGTGTGGTGGCCTGAGAGCCCTGGGCTTCCTGGGATATATCATGGCGGCAGCTCTGGCTAAGACAGGACTAGAAGCAGGCGCTTGAGGTACAGGTTTGCCTGCAGGTGGAGACATGAGAACCCAGGGGGAATGGGAGTTCACAGGAGACAATATAGTGACCCAGGGCTGAAGACAGTGACCACCACGGATGCCCTTGAGAGCTGGAGGACAGTGGCTGCTGGCCAGGAATCGCGGATGAGAGGAATAGATATGCATAGACTGGGGTGTCTGGCTTCAGCCCAGACCTTTAAACTGACTGAATGGGCACAGTGAGCAAATGGCAAAACATGCCTGTGCTGTGTACAGCTCAGGGCTCCAGGAAGGTTTACACCCATGTAGTCACATTAGCCAGACACCCCTACCCCCAACAGCCAGCACCCCTCAAACTCTGATGATGCTGGGCTCTCTTAAGCTTCACAGAATGGGAGCTGCAGGGTGGCTTCTAGGACATTATGGAGGGTCACCCTATAGCGACAACATCTACCTCAGAGTCCGTCCTTGTGCTCCTGTAAGTGGACACGACTTGTGCTGAGCCATGAGGTAGGTGGTTGGTGACCCTCTGACTGCTTCCTGGACGGCCCCAGGGTTTCCCGCTCCCACAGGTGGGGCTGAAGGCTGCCGCTCAATGTTATTAACAGATGGTGCTGCCACCTGGCTTGCAGCCTCAGGTTCAGGGCCTGCATTGATCGAGATACCGAGTGCTGCTGCTCAGGGGTGTCTAACCCTCTCCTCTCCCTCAACACCTGGGTGCCTCATTGCTGAGCATGAGCATTTCCTAGCATCCCTTGCTGGCTACATACCCCAACTCATGCCCCGCCCGCCTTTTTATTGGGTGGTTGGAAGGTTTATATTTTTTTCTTTTCTTTTTTTTCCCCAGAGCTGAGGATCGAACCCAGGGCCTTGTGCTTGCTAGGCAAGTGCTCTACCACTGAGCTAAATCCCCAACCCTGGTTTATATTTTCGCAGGGCACAGCCAGTGCTTTCTGTTCCATCTGAGAAGCCCCTGGCCAGTCCACAGTGAGACTTCTAGCAGTGCAGGGGCAGTTAGTTCTTCCCTCTCCTTTAGATACTCGCTGTGGATGGACACGACACAGTAGCTGGACAGGCAGTTCTATTTAGGTCTAGTATGACCCAGGGGGCAAAGAGGTGGAGTAGAGGGAGGGGTTCCCGGATAGGAAGGAGGCAGAGGAGGCAGCTCTGATTTCCCAGAGCTGGAGGGGATGTGAGAGGCTAGTTGAACCAAGCCTGGGAAGGCCAGGGAAGAGAGAGAGAGACTTGGGAAAGCTCCTGACCACCATCTCAGTATCAGGAGTGGTCTCTGGGCTGTGTACTGTCACTGGGATAATGACAGCCACAAAGCGGGACAGCTCAGAGTCCAAGCTCCCTTCTATTGACGAATGCAGGCTTGGGTTCACTAGGGTGCTGTGGTGGCCATTTAGGTGCCTGTGCAAAACCTCTGAGCATCCCTGTCTGTTCCTGGAAGCTGTACCAGCTCTGGCTCTGTTACCCTTTGTGGCTGGCCTGGTCTACAGAATAAAACCTCACTGGACAGCTGGACATTGCTTCCATATAGGTCTGTCCCTTCTTGAGGGCCAGGGAAAGAACCCAAGTGGTTCTAACTTCTCTCTTCTCTGGCTCTAGATTGACTGGATCATGAATTGCATCTCTTTCAGGCCAGAAGCTAGGGTCAGTGTGGCTGGTAAAGAGCAAACAGCCCAGCTCTTATCAACACGTGTTTCAAGGGCACGAAGGTCCAACATACTTGGCGAGAGAGTTCTTGAGGACTGCCTTTACCCTTTCCCACTTGCTTACACCTGTAAGGAGGCACATGCAGTCTCAATGTGCACCCTCATGGACCCTCTGCTCCTGCAGGGGCTGAAGCAGTTGAGACCTGTGCACAATGTTTATACTGTGACATGATCTACCCTTGATGGCAGGAGTGATCTCATAGGTCATCACCCTGAACTGGTTTCCCCTCATACACTGACCTACATAACACAGCTCTGTGTCCCCCAACCCCACTGCCCTCCTTAAATATCCACACATGAGGAAAAGGCTGGGAAGGAGACCCCAAGAGGCAAGCCATACCATCCCCTCAGTCTCTATGTGGCCTGCTCCATCAGGACACCATTCTATACAATCTAGCATCCAGATGTTCCCTTCCCTCAGCAAAAAAATGCATTGTTTCCAAGCACCTCACACACAGAAGGGCCATCAGGGGCAAACGTCTCACCCTGCCAGATGCAGAGTTCCCAGGTCCTGGTGTCCTCCACAGCACCCCAGGAGCCCAGCCCAGGATTCCCAGCCTCCACGGGCTAACCTGCACTCATGCCTTTCTGTGATCTGTGAACAAGGGGAACTAGAGGGACTGACTCCATTTCATATGGACAGGATGCCACATGCAGCTGCATCTTGCGGCTCTGCCATCTCCTGCTCAGCCTCATCTCTGTTCTTGAGTTGGGCGCCTGCTGTGCCCACTCTCACACATTCACTGTGTTCCATCTAAAATGTCATCCTGTCCACATGAAACTGAGTCCCAGAGTAGAGAACACGAACAAATCAGTCTCTCAAGTTCCCTTAGCTGGTGCCAACAATAAATGCACAGATCAAAGAAGCTCAGGAAATCACAACCAGGACAGACTTGAAGAAACCACACAGGTCCTGATCCAAAACCAGGGATAAGAGTGACAGTCAACTGCACGTCACATACAGGAGCAGAGACAAAGGTGTGGTCAACTGGAGTGACGTGTGATAGAGTGAGGGAAGGTGCCAGAAGAAGCTGTCAAGCAGCGAGGTGTGGTAGTGCGTGTTCCAGAACTCAGGAAGTAGAGGCAGGAGGGCTGCAGGTTCAAGGCTAGCCTCAGCTACATGATGAAGCCTATCTTCAGGGGCATCTCTAGGAAGAGCTAGAAACCTAGTGCAATGAAAACTCCCAGGAATCTATGAGGGTGACCCTAGCTAAGACTCCTAGAGGTGGGGGCTATGGAGCCTGAGCTGGCCATCTCCTGGAAGGCAGGCAAGACTTCTAATGGTGGGATTGGGATACCAACCCAGCCACAAAATATCTGTTCTACAATTTATCCTGCCTTCAAGATGTTCTGGGAAAGATGACATAGAAACTGTGGGAGGGTCAACCAATGACTGGTCCAGCTTGAGAGAGGGCTCACCCCTGAGAGCCAGGAAACAGGCAGGGTGCTCCAGAGACCTAGGATAGAACCAAATATGATTGGCAGAAAAAAAAGTCAATGAAATGACTCCAAATGATTTTCTGCTATACTCAGAGATTGATACCTAGCCAAATTGTCATCAGAGAGGCTTTACCCAGCAACTGATGAAACAGATGCAGACCCACAGGCAGACATCAGGTGGAGCTCAGGGATTTCTGTGGAAGACAGGGAGGAAGGATTGTAGGAGCCAGAGGAATCAAGATACCATGAGAAAAACCTCAGAATCAACTAACTTGGGCTCAGAGGGGGTGCAAGAGACAGAACCGACAACCAGGGAGCCTGCATGGGACCGACTTAGGCCCTCTGCATCTATGTTACAGTTGTGCAGCTTGGTCTTCTTGTGGGACTCCTAACAGTGGGAGCAGGGGCTGTCTCTGACTCTGTTGCTGGATTTTGGGACCCTTTCCGCATACAAGGGTGCCTCATCTAGCCTTAATAGAAGAGGGGGTGCCTAGTCTCACTGCAACTTGATATACCATGGCTGGCTGATAGCCATGTGAGGTCTGCCTTTTTCTGAAGAGAAATGGAGGAGGAGGAGGAGGAGGAGGAGGAGGAGGAGGAGGAGGAGGAGGAGGAGGGGATTTGGGAAGAGATTGGGATGGGGATGGGGGGGACTATAATCTGGATATATAAAAGTGAACAAATTAAAAAAGAAAAATGAGAGCTGGGTATGGTGGTGGGGTATGACCTTAATCCCAACACTGGAGAGGCAGAGGCAGGCGCAGGCGCAGGCAGAACTCTTGAGTTTGAGGTCAGCCTGCTCTACAAAGTGAGATCCTGTCTTTTTTTTTTTTTTTTTTTTTTTTTTTTTTTTTTAGTAAGAGATGCCCATCAAGAGAACTCTAATAAAGCTAAACAAAATAAAATGCTCTTCAGACAGAACCCGATTCCAATGTAAGCTTGGCACTATCCTGTACAAGTGCTGAAAAGGTGAAATGGGCATTAAGATGTAGTTCTCTGGGGTTTGGAGAAATGGCTCAGTGGTAAAGAGCACCTGTTGCTCTTGTAAAGGACCTAACTTTTCCCCAGAACCCACACTATGCGCCTTAAAATCTGCTGTAACTCTAGTTCCGGGAGATCTAACACCCAGTTCTGGACTCTGATATATGCACACACTCCCCCTTATATACATATTAAAAAGTCTTTAAAATTCTTTACAATAATAAAACAATGGCTATAAAAATTAGCTTGTAACACAGAACTTTTTGTTTTTGAGACAGGGTCTCTAGGCCCAGGTTGTTCTCAAACTCCCAACCCTCCTGTGCCAGCCCCAGTGCCAGGATTAAAGGGGTGTGCCACATGCCTGGCTTAGAACTGACTTTTGATCTAATAGAACAGTTATCACATGTGGGAGCCGACTGGGCTGGGGTGCATCTTGCTGGCTGATGAAGCATTGTTTCTGGGGTGTCTGTGCAGGTCCAGAAGAATGGTTTGAAAGCATCAGAAACACTAGCCAGGGGTTGGGGATTTAGCTCAGTGGTAGAGCGCTTGCCTAGCAAGCTCATGGCCCTGGGTTCGATCCTCAGCTAAAAAAAAAAAAAAAAACACCAGCCAGAGTTATGACTGCCCTGCCCAATGCATTGGGCATCACCCACCCACCAAGAGTCTGGAAAGAACCCAAGTGTCCAGGAAGGGCGTGGCTCCTCTCCCTATGATGGACGTCCACCTCCTGCTCTGGTCTGTGGGAGTTCCTGGTCTGTGAATGAAGCCAGGGTGAAGACTACTGGTTCCCATGGTTCTTGGTTCTTGAGCCTGGACTGAGACCAGACTACCAACCAGCCTTCTTGGGTTCCCAACTTGCAGGTGGCAGATCCTAAGACTGCCCCTGGTGCAACAGGCTGGGTTGCCACACCTCTCTAATCTGTGTGCCCTAATGGTTTCTCCTCTAGGGACCAAATTATATGATGGAAATGTGTGAACTGTACTGACTCCCATGCCGAGTACTTACACTGTACTTAAACTTACACTCCTGTGCCAAGAACCTCTCCTCTCAGCTTTCAGGGGCAGGGGCAGGCCTTTATTCCTTCCTTCCCCAATCATGGTTATTTCCATGGAAAGCAAGGCATAGAGAATTACTGTTGGGGCTCTCAGTGAATCCCAAGATACTGCCCAATGCTGCTGGAGGAAGGGCCTCAGGCGGCACCCAGCTACTGCAGAGGTCTCACAGCATCCCTTTGGGCTGTAGTTTTGGAATCTGTTGCCTTGAAAGCTCTAGTTAAGTACCTTCTTGGAGGAACAGCTGGCTCACATGACAGATGGTGACTTTGACTCCTCACCAGTCACCTCCTCAGACAATTCAAATCATTTCTAGCTTCTGAGCAGTGAGATTGCAACTCAAAGCCTTGAGGTGAGGGTATGGCTGACCACTCTGCAGAGATGACATGTCCACCTGTTGTCTGCCCCTGCTCCGGTGAGGCTGGGGTGATGTCCTGTGGCCATGAGCCAGGGGTCAGTGTGCCCATGGGCAGACTCGGCTATACTGCTGATGACCTAGAACCCCACATTGCGTGAGACCACCTCAGCTGCCTGACAGTTGTGGTTATACACCTGGGGAGCTCTGAATGACATAGCCCACCCTAGAGCTCATGGCCTTGTTGAAGGCTGCTGGCATGAACCTATTTTCAAAACTCCCTCCACTCAGTAGGAAATCCCAGAGAACTAAGCTCCATAGAGCCCACTTTGTATTTACTTGTTTTTGAAAAGCCTACAAAAGCAACTTAAGGAAGGAAGGGTTTGTCTCACAGTTCGAGGGCACACAGTCCATCGTGGAGGGGAAGCATGGCAGTGGGAACCTGAGGTGGCCAGTCACATTACAGCTGCAGCCAGGAAGCTGAGAGAGATGAATGTGGGTGCTCAGCTCCCTCTTCTCCCTCTCCCTATTTCATTCAGTCTGGGGCCCCAGTCCGTGGGATCGTAGGACCCATGCTCAGAGCAGTGGGTGTTCTCTCCTCAATAATCATCCTCTCTGAAACACCCTCACAGACCCACCCGATGGCGTGTCCCCTAGCGAGGATTCTAAATCCAGCCAAGGTGATGACATAGGTTAACCGTCCCCAGGTGAAATCCTGTTCCTAACAAAGCACTGTGGAGAGCCTGTGACACTTCGCCAGGTGGACAGATGGTGGCTGCGCTCAGGGGTCAGGCCAGCTCGGCCCACACAGTTCAGAATCCCCTCCCCGAACAGCCAGCTTGTTCAGTAAGACTGGAATTCATCAGGCAGCACATGGTCCAAGTGCTCCAAAGGGATCTTATCTTTCTTGTTTTCCCTCTAGCGTCACTACAGCCATCCCCTCTGAGGGAAATGAATCTCGTCACAGCCCATCTGTGTTTACCCCTGGCCAGCAGAGTCCTCAACGAACTCTCCGTGTGCTCTGCAGATGACCGGCTTGGAGCATGGCCCTGCGCTGTGCAGCGGGTAAGGCTTGGGACAGCAGAAGAAGATGAACGTGTGTTGGTGGAATTTAGCCCCAGAGAGGCTACAGCAGATGTCCCAGGCAGATGCAACATGACCCCAAAAGGAAGAGGGGGGGTTCTGGATGTCCCTGCTGGGCTTGCAGTTACCACAGAGGACACATGTTTGCAGGCTTCCCACTGGGGAGACAGGAGTTTCAGAGGACATGTATGTGGTCACAGGAACCTTCACATGTGCATGCTCCCAAGCCACCTGGGTAGCTCCACGTGGCCCTAACAGAGCAATCAACCTCAAAGCTGCCTCTCCCAAAACCCTCCCTTGCCTTCTCTCTGCTGAGTCTCAGGACCAACCCCACCTCCTTATGTTCCTTGGTGGCGACTGATACCATGGTGGGCCTCGGATGTCCTGACCTAGCTCAGCAGCGGAGGCTGACCATACCGCCCCTTCCGGGGTCATCCCCTCAAAGCTCTTCGGCCCTTCCCACGTGGATCCTGTGGCCTTGCGGGGATCCTAGGAGCAGCTGTGTAAACCGAGTGTGGGAGGAAGTGAGTGAACTCAAACTCTGCCTGGCCCACAGGAAGGAACACAGGAACCACTGGGTCAGGACACAGTGCAGCTCCACACCAGGCTGCACTCAGATGCCAGAGAGCGGCGGGTGCTGTGTGTTGGCCACAGCGCTGCATGGTAAAGAACTCATAGTCACTCCCAGTACCTTCCACAGGGGCTCTTGGGATGGTAAAGGCCATGCCTGCTGACCCCGACCCTATACTTAACTCTGCCTGGTAGGTGGGAAGAGTCTCAGCTGGATCTTGGGGATGTCAGACCAGTCCTGGGGAAAAGCCATAGCCCTGGATGTCTCCATTTTCTTCTGGACATGTTGTGGCCAGTTCCATGTTCTCTACCATTAGAGTCAGGTGGGAGCTGCTAGCCAGGGATCCCCCACTGACAGCAAATACTGGGGATGCCTTGCTGCCTCTGCAAGGGCTACAAGGAGTTAACAGCGGCTCAAGGCTGCAGCAACTCCTGAAGGGTGTGCTATAGGCTTCTTCATTTTTTAGGGTGTCCCACATGGGGGTTGTTGGGAGAAGCTTGCTTTACAGCTCCTTCTACACAGGAAGAAGAGACTCCTGAACCCCAGGAGACCCCAGATCCCAAGGCATCTGCTCTGCCTAGATGAGGACTCGTGACACCTGTCTCTGGTACCTACCTGTGCAGCTGAGGCACTGCAGACAGATTTGCCGGCATCATGGCAGCCCTGAACTCTGCAAAAATTTCCTGGTGCTCAGTGTGGGACACATGTGCCTGCCTTGGCCCTCCCTGAGGTTCTGGGTATTATTCTGGAAGGCCCACCCTAGGCACCAACTTCCTTACTAGGCCATACAGGCCCAGGAGCATCCCTATTCCCTACCCAACCTTACACACGGGCCAAGACAAGAAATGGAGACACACCCAAGGCTATGTATGGCTCTTCCTCAATGTCTAGTCCATCCAGCTGGACTGCAGAAGTCTGTCCTGCTTCTCAGACAGGGCGAGGTCTGGGTCAAGGGGCCAGTAGGGCACATCTTTTTGTCATCTCAAGATTGGCACTGTCTGTGGCCTCCAGAAGATGTGTGGGAAATATGCACTCCATGTAAATATCAGCTCGGAGAAGACAGGGGTAGTTAAGCTATAGGGAGGAGCCTCAAACACATGACTGGGAGAAGCTGGCTAGAGAGGACATTGTGGTTCCAAATCCAAGATGCTTGGGAAAGACTGAGGCCAGGGGTCAAGTTGGAGGAAGAGGGAGCAGCGCTCCCATGACTCTCAGGGTAGGGAAGAGGTCTGGATGGCAGGGATGGTGCATAAACATTCTCCACTGTCCAAACCCAAAGAACGCTCTGTGGACCTTGGTGAGTTACGGGTCACCACTGCACCACCACCTTGCACCCCATCAGTGTGATGTGCTCGTAGTGGGGATGTGGGGCACAAAGGAATTGTCTATAATCTCTGCATAGCTTCTAGAGTATCCCGATTAAAATACAAAACAAAAAGGAGCCAACATATTGGAGCACCGAGAGCTGGTGGACAGGTAGGAGCCAGAGGTGATTTAGCAGCCAACGGTCACTGAGGCAAAGGTGCCAGTGAGACTCAAACATCTGCTCACAGTCCTGATTTAAACACAGCCCTGCACAGAGAGAAAGGACACAGAGGGAGACAGGCTCACGGATCTAAACTCTGCACCAGGAGAAGGTGCTGTCCCCTCTCCCCTTTGCCTTAATAAGTTTGAAAACAGGTGAAACTGACAGGTTTACTCCCAGAAATAAGGTGACTGCCAAAGCTGCCTTGAGAAGGATGTCCCACAGCCACAGGCTAGGCCACGGCAAAAGTCTCAGAGCTTTGCTTAGAAGCACACCCAGCACTGCCCAGGCTCTTGAGAATAGGCTGCCTGGGTCTCCATGGACCTTCAGAGAGAGAGGGAGGGGATAGTCTCTAGAGTGTGGGGCAATGAATCCCGACAGGGAATCCACACTGGGCCCACGGTATGCTGGAAAACTACAGACAGGTCTCTCTCACTGATAACCATGCAAAATCTAAAACAAAACATTGGCAAATTAGCCCCAGCAATATATTAAAATATCTCCAGCACGACCACGCTGAGTTTATTCTAGAATATGAAACCAGATCAACCAGAGCAGCAGTAATGTAATTCTCTTCATTAACATATTGAAGGGGAAACCCTGCGACCTCTCCTGACTGATGGGGGAACATGTCAGCCGCGGTCAGCATCCATTCATGCCTGAGAATGGAAAAGCAAAACCACAAGGTGGGCCCGGCCTGGTGGTGCGGGGCTATCACCTCCCAGTGGCTGGGGAGGCTGAGGAAGGAGGAGCAAGTTCAAGGGCAGCCTGGACAACTTACTGAGACTCTGATTCAAAAGGCAGAAAGAGAGTGAGGTGTAGAGGCCCATGTCCGTAACATCAGCTCTCAGGAAGTAGAGGCAGAAGGACCACCACAAGTTCTAGGTTAGTCAGGACTACATGGCAAGACCCTGTCTTAACCAACTCACCCAAATTCCTGGTAGACTGTCGTTGACATGTAGAAAGACACAACATTTTAGGGTTGGATTCAAGAACAGACAGAGTGTCTATGTGGGGCTGAGGTGTGCCTGAGCAAGGCCCGTGTTGCTGCCCACAGGCAGCTTTCTGAGGGTAACCAGACACCGCCACAGGCTCATGGAAGCTGGGAAGGGGACCCGGGAATCCAGCCTGGATCAGATGGAGTGGGGCCCCTGCAGGGGATGAGATGGAGCTGGCGAGACCTCTCCCCATGGCCCTGGGGTGAACACAGAAAGAAGCAGGCTGCTGTCTTCTGTAGACACATGGGGACCCCAAGTGGTGGCACCTTGGCACAGCCTACCTGGAAAAGGATCTGCAGCACCCCGTGAAGAATGCACATCCGGCGCCCCAGGAACAGGAAGAAAGGTACGAGGAGTTCTAGGAAGTGGTTGCTGAGTGTCTCAAAGTGATGGAACCACCAGGGTGACCTGTGCAGGTAGTAGGCCATCGGGTTGGGCACTGGCTGAGTCTGTGGGGACAGAAAGGGGCTTTTGAATTACCAACATTGGCTGGGTAGGGTGGTACTGCCCCGGCTATGGAGAAACCATCTCTTCTTTAGCCCTGTGCATGTGCAACTGGCCCCGCCCACTGGGGCTGGAGGACTTCCGTGGGCAGGCTATTTTCGAAGCAAAAGCAAGGGGTTTTTTTGGGTTGTTGTTCTGTTTTAAACCCTCGCTATCTGTAGGCAAAAGTGTAAACTCTAGTTGAAGGAGACATCTTTAAACACTTGTGAACAGATGAAGTATCGAAAGATTCAACAACCTGCCTGCTGCCCACACCAGAGGAACTGTGGGCGGCAGCTGCCTGGGGCTCATGGCTCACTGAGTTGCCAATAGCCTGCCACGGGCACTCACAGTCCACCTCAAGTCTCCCACCCACTGCCGGGCTCCACTGCCCTGGGGTCCCTTTGCCCTCTCAGGGGCTCCTGCAGATCCATGGGGGCTTGTGACACAGGAGATGGGCTTGCGCACAGGGAACTGGAGTCAGGGGATAAGGGTCACAGTAGCAGTGTCCCTGAATAAGCAGGAGCAGGAAGTAAAGGGAGGTGGAGAGGGGACTGAAGTGGTGCTCAGAGGACAGAGCTTGGTACTTCGCCTCTTCCTAGGCACAGTCCCCTTGCGAGTTCACCTTGGGTCACTTCAAGAACCTACTTGTCAACTCACCACCCCATCTTCATAGGTGTGGAGCCCCTGCCAGAAGGATGCCAGAAGGACACCTCTCCCCAAGCACCCAGCTCCTACATGTGCCCCGCTCCACCCCAGGCAGGGCCCCTGCTACTTGAACCATCCATGTAATCACAAGAAAAATAAACAGCTTAGTAGGACAGGACAGAAGCCAAGCTTTTCATTTAAGGATGCTTCAGGCCACCCTCAACCTAGCTGTGTGTGTGTGTGTGTGTTGGAGGGGGGAATCACCTCCTCTCTTTAACTGTTTGCCAACAGAATAAGTAACTGGTCTAAGTAAAGTGACCCCATAGCCCTGTGCCAGGAGACAGAGGTCATTGCAAGATCTCTGCCAGATCCACCCTTCTCTGCAGCTGGAGACCCTTTACTCTCTCCCAGATTCACCACTCCCACAGGACCAGAAGACGAAACTCACTTGGCTTGCTGCCCCCACCCTGGGCTGCTGCAGCCCTTGTCACTGTCCCCTGATGGGCAGATTCTGAGAATGAGGGTCAACTTCCACATCCCCTGGACTTGGAGACTGTGTCCCAACTGGAGGCACCGTTTGCAGAGTCTAAGGATGGAGCAGTGCAGACTTCGCCCAGCACTGGACTGCCACAGCCTGGTGAACATGGCCGCATACACACTGGCACACTTGTACAGGACTGGCGAAGATGCCACCTGAGGCCGGTAAGTCACAGTGCCTGCAAAGTCACTGTGCTTCACATTTGCACACTGTCCATCAGCTTGCACGACAATGTACTACAAAGAGTGGAACACTGAGGCAGTGACCTCCGCTCAGCCAGGGGTCTACACAAACTCAGTGAGGCAGTTGCTAGGGAACTAGGAATTGGATTCTACAGGAAGAAGCCCCCTACCGCAGTCCTTGTGGTTTCCCATACTAGAAAAAAATGAGAGAAATGATGCAGAAGGCAGAGTTAGCGCACAATGCTGCTGGCCTTCCTGACGAGGTGGGCCACTCTTTTCTGAATGCCGCACCACAAGGGAGGGCTGCAGCCTCTCTGCTTACTATGCCGAGGACAAGGCTCATCTCTGTTTGCACGAAAGCTGGGAGTGGGTAAGTGTGACTGTGGTGGGGGTGGCAACATTGCACCCCATAGAGCAGAGAGAGCACGGAGAGCCGCTGACACCGCAGCCCTGCCGGAGGCCCAGCGTAGTCCAGACCTTGGGCCACAGTTTACACCTAGGCTCTACACAGAGACCATCTTAAGTAAGAAAAACACCAGGAGGCACAGGGGGTGAAGGTGCCTAGCTGGGGATCCTGAGGGTGGCACATCTTGGGGAGATACAGGTCTGTGTTGTTCTTGCATGGGTCCCTGCTGAGAATGGCCAAAGAACAGAACAGTCTGCCTCCTCCCTCAGAGACAGAAGATCACAGGCTTGGGGGGTGGGGTGGGGCCTGTGAAGGGAAGACCTGATTGCCATCTGGAGGACAAATTTCTTACAACTCTCGAGTGTCACATGTTGACTTGATCACTGAGACTTTGCCCTGCCACAGCCTTCACTATTGGCCAATCTCTGGCCATCTGTGTACTGGCCCCACCTGGAGCTCACAGGAAGTTGGTCCATGTGTGCCTTCGGCAGGTCCAAACCTCAGAGTCTAGGTTGTTATGGGTACGTAGCCTCTTACACCTGAATACTGCGTACCAGTATTCAGAATGTGGAGGCGACAGTGCCAAGCTCATCTCTGAAATGACTCATACTGCTGGGGAGGCCTCAGCACAGACAAGGCCGCCATGTTCCAGGACAGAGCAGACCAGCAGCCTACAGCTCATGGTGATTGGCTCTTGGAGACCGAGACCCACCATGGTGGGCGCCTCTGGGCAGGGGTGGAAGGTCTGGAAGCTCTGCCATGGGCCTCCTTACCGTGCTGAGCACTGGCTGCTGGCTGCTTCCCACATCTGACTGGGGGTGAAGAGGAGGAGATACAAGCAGTAGAGGCACTCACCTAAGGATGACCACTGGGATGACCAAAGCACTGTGGGCCAGACGAGGCCACCGGGCTTTCTCTGTGGTACAGATTACCACAGGGGATATCTACCAGCAGATGTGCAACTGATCATCTGAGAAGGGAGTCTGTGTCCTCTCTCCTCAAGCCCCAGCTGGCCACTGGACTTGTCTTCACCAAAAGAACACAGACAAGAGATTTCTCATGGCCGGAAGAAGCTAGGTTCACAAGGACACCCTACTGTGAGACAAGCCACCTCCATATGAGGAAGGCCACACATTGTGAGGAAGGTCATTCTGCTGTGAGGAAGGTTACCCCGCTCTGAGGAATATCATTTCCGTGTGACAAGGGTCTCCCTCCTGTAAGGAAGGCCACCTCCATATGAGGAAGTTCACTCTGCTGTATGCAGGTCATGCTGCTGTGTGGACAGCCACAAGGTGTAGCACTGATGTTCGGAGGGCTAGTGGAGACCCCGGCACACTGCGCTGGCCTTCACCTGATGTGTGGGTAGCCCTGCCCTACACAGTGTAAAACAGAGCCTCCAAGAACCTGGAACATCACATCACAGGACCCTGGGAGGAAAAAAGAAAGATCCCTTCAAATTCAAAAGTTTCTGTGGCGGCAGCAGATTTACGACCCCACTTTGTTTTCTGTATGAGGAACAGACGTGTATTTTAAAAGCCATCATTAGTCTAAAAGCAGCATTATGGGAACCGTGGCTTGTGATCCCATGTTTCGTTTTTGCGTAACTCGAGACTAACACATTTATAATACTGTTAGCGCAAACTTCGGCTTCAAACATATACAGGCGTAATTCCGAGGCATCAACAACTGAGGACAGGACAGGGAAGCACGGGAGCAGAGCGCTCACGAGCGTGCTACTGCGTGAGGCGAGGCTGGTATAAACCACTTCAGCACGTTCTGTATAATTCCCATGGAAACTGCAAAGCGATACAGAAATCACACAAAAGCTAACAGGCAAAGAATTTACATTTACACCATTAAGAAGGCACGTGACGGGCTGATCAGCAGAAGAGTCTGAAGAGGAAACGGGTATGTGTATGAAGACAGCGGTGGAGACTGAGAGGGAGCCGCACAAAGAAAACTGAAGAGAAATAAAGCACCAGGAGCCCGAGGGACAACTTTAGGCGGCATCACACATGGTAATCTGATCCCCAGACGAGGGTATGTGAAACATTTTTCAAATGTGAGGAAACCTGAAAACCCATAAATGCACAAAACCGTCAGCAGACCTGAGGCATAAGAAGCAGGAAGAAAATGACACCCCCTAATCAAACTGTTCAAGATTCGTGATAAAAAAAAATCTCAAGGCCAACAGAATGAAGACGTGTTACAGAGAAGCAGACACGGATTCCTCCTGGGGAATGACGCAAGCGAGGAGATACAGAACACCCTTAGGGCACTAGCCTGTCGGCCTAGAGTTCTGAACTCAAGGGGAAATAAAGACGGCATCATGCAGCAGCGTGCTGAGAGAGTCCATAAGCCACGCTATGGGAAGGTGAAGAAAACTGGGAGCTACAAGAAAAGTCGAGTCTGTGAGCCTACTGATAAGCTCAGGGGCTGCGCCCTACTTTAGTTATCTTTCAAAACTATTTTATTAAGCTAAGCGGTGGTGGTGCATTCCTTTAATCCTACAGCTTGGGAGGCAGAGGCAGCTGGATCTCTGCGTTTGAGGCCAATCTGGTCTATAGAGTGAGTTCCAGGACAGCCAGGGATATACAGAGAAACCCTGTCTTGAAAAACAACAACAAAAAACAAAACCATAACTATTTTATTATTATTATTATTATTTGTGTGTGTGTGTGTGTGTGTGTGTGTGTGTGAAGTATACATGTGAAGGTCAGAGGATTACATTTCTGGAGTCAGTTCTCTCCTTCCACTGGGGCTTTGGGGATTGAACTCAGATTGTCAGGCTTGTTGGGCAAGTGCTTTTACCTGCTGGGCCATCTCACTGGCCCTTAATGAAATATCTTTAGAAGAAGTGAACATCAAACAACATACATCTCACAATGTATAAAAGCATTGATAGTGGCAGCGGGCAGTGGGGCGCTGGTGGTAGATTTCTGTCAAGGTCGTTCACAAGTTTTAAATTAGTATCACTTGAAGGTGAACTGAGGTGGACACTCATCCATTATGTCTTATACATGCACGTATGTGAGTGTGTGTGCGCGCGCACATACATATGCCTGTGCACAGAGCACGTGTATAAATTCTAAAATAACCACAGAAATAAATAACAGAGAGTGACACAAAGTTAGAGCTAATAAGCCAGACAATGAATAAAGAACCAAATGAGCACAGAGTTAGAGTTATAGCTGGTAAAAAAGGAAGGAGAGAACAGCCACGAAAATATTCGGTGAACCCGCAAAAAGTCAAACAAATATGAAAAAAGGGGGTAAAGAATAGATGGTAGGAAGAGAAAACCAACAGTGAGGTGACAGACAGACGTGGAATGGTGGCCTAAACACTGGGTTCAAAGCAGAATCTGTCAGACTGGGTAACCAAATCAGACCCGGCTACATGCTGCCCACGAGCAGTGACTCCAAATGTGAGGACATATGCAGGCCAAGAGGTAAGGGGGAAGAGCCACCACAAAGGCACCTGTCACGGGCAAGCTGGAGCACAGTGGGGGACAAAGCAGAGGGAACACGGGAAAGCTCTGGGAAGAAGAGGCTGTTGACATCTGCGAGCACACCAGCACCAACACTTATGCCCTGAGCAACACAGCTCCAAACACACCAAGCAAAGGGGAGGGACCTACATATGCTTATGGGCATCCAGTTTTAACTGGAGATTTCTCTCTCTCTCTCTCTCTCTCTCTCTCTCTCTCTCGCGCGCGCGCGCGTGTGTGTGCATGTGCACCCATATTTGATACCAGCAGAGAATTGGGAAGTGTACAGAGGAGTTGGGAAACACTACCAACCAATCAAGCCATGCCATCTTGACGACTGCTGTCTTACACAGACTCTGATGCTCAAGTGGAATGCCCAACAAGATGAACCAAACACTGGGTCACTAAAGGGATTTTTTTAAAAACAAACAAGTTTTAGAAGACTCAAGGTGTGTAAAGCATTCTCCCTGACAGTAAAGGAATTAAATGAGAAACCAATAGAAGAAAGATATGTGGAAAATTCTCACATAGTTTGAAGTGTAATTGCACACTTGTAGCTTGGCTTTGCATTCCAGTGTGTATTACATCACTTAATTTTCACAGCCACCTGGGATAGTGTCACCAAGTCAGAGGGGCAGTCTGGCTGTTCCTGTCCTTACCTCTGCCATGACAGCAGTGGCTCCAAGACCTTATACCCGCTTGTCTTTGGTGCCTTGTCCCTTATGCAAAGGGTGGAAATCATCATAGAAGGTAACTTGGAGATGCAAGGCCACCACTCCTGGATCCTGGTCTGGTGGCTTGTCCTTCTTAGTGACACGGGGCACAGGCCTGACTCTGCAGCTGAAGAAACTACTCTGAGGTTGGAGCCCAGCCAGGCTGTGCCTGGGGCCCTGACAAGTACAGGCCCAGGACACATACAAAACAATTCCTTCCAAGTCAAGGGAACTGCCAGTGGGCAAGCATATAAGCCAGAGCAACCAGGCCACTGAATGCAACAGTTAACTTCCATGAAGTTAACATTTACAGCTTTCGTGGGGAATGTTCAACCTTGGTACAAATGATTCCCAGATCAGTGGGCCCCTAAATTGCAGGGCATTCAGTGACCCTCATCCAATTACAGCCCAAGACAACTGATAGTGTGTGTCTCCCAGTTGCAATTAGAAGCAGGATCTGATGGCTGGAGCCCCACACTGGGTGAGTTCTGGAAGCAGGAGGAAAGGTGGAGCTGGACTGTGGTGTCGAGTTTGTGGGAGCAACTCCAGCCACAGGCCCCGCACATGTGTGTCTGTGTGAGCTCTGAGGGATGGATGAGAGATGCTGGTCACAGAAGCCCGGGAGGCAGCCAGGCCAGTGGGTGCTGGCCTGCAACCAGCAGCCCCAAGTACAGGGCCTTCCTGGGCCTTGGGCGAGGATGAAGAGGAGTGGGCCGGGCAGCCAGGAGGCTGAGTGGCAGATGTCTGAGGCTATGCCGAGATGGTCTGACAGGGACTCATGCCATGCATCCTCAGCTCCCCTCACGTGTGGTAGCTCCAGGAGCAACACAGGCGTTTGCTCCTACGAGAGCTGCAGGCAATGGGCTCTTGCACCAAGGATGTACCAAGGTGGCATAAATCAAGTGCAAAGGGTTGTTCCATATTACAGACGATGGCTCCCTGTGAGTCTGTGGCCCACAGCCTGGCTCATGAGGGAAGTGGCTTCTCTTGATCAGGTATCCATCCAGTCATGGACCGCCACTTGGGAGTTTGGCAAGGGAAATAGTGTAGTGCTGACCAGCAGGCGAAAACAGATGCTGAATAGGTACCAAGAAGATGTGCTAAGTAGAAGAACTGAGAGCCCAGAGCCCCGACCTCCCAGTGGAGCAGGAACCTTTCTCCAGTGGACACCCTACAGTCAGCCAGAATCCACGAGCTCATGGGGGCCTAGGCCTGTGGCCAGGAGGCTGAGCTCTTTGGATGGAAACCCAGTGGGTGTTCCTGTGGCTCTTGGGGACTGAGGCATACAGTCTCACCAAGCCTGAGCTCTTAGAGGGCTGCTATCATGTCTTGAGGAAAAAGGATGAGGTGGAGAGATAGCATGAAATCCCTGCAAATCTCCAGCAACAGAATTAAACTTATCCTCCTAAACGTGTGTGATACCTGTCTTCAGATGACAGCCTTTCCCATCTCAATGCCTGTCACGGCTGAGGCAGTGGTTCTTTTTTTTTTTTTTTTCTTCCGTGTAGTTTTGGTGCCTGTCCTGGATCTCACTCTGTAGACCAGGCTGGCCTTGAACTCACAGAGACCCGCCTGGCTCTCCTCCCAAGTGCTGGGATTAAAGGCGTGTGCCACCGCTGCCTGGCGAGGCAGTGGTCCTTAAGGGCTGACACCACCATTCAAAATGCTTTACGTTTACTTATTTAATGTGTGTGCACATGCGGACGCCATAGTGCACGTGGAGATCAGAGGACAAGCTGAGGAAGTCTGTTCTTTCTATGTGGGTTCTGAGGATTGAACGCAAGTGGTCAGACTTGGTGTTAAGCACCTTTACCCACTGGACGGTAACTTCTATAACTCGGGCTTTTGAAATGCTCTGTGGTGTAGCTATCTTACGATGTTGCTTCCTGAACTCTTGGGAGCAGCAGTTTGTTTAAAAGAATGGAAGGGATGACTTGGGCCTTCACGTGCCCACTGGGCTTTGCCAGGGACAGGCCAGTCTATGGCTCCCAACGCCTTTGAGAGCACCTACCGTGTGCTGAAAGACCAAGATGACAGTGGGCCCTGTGTGGAGGGAGTGGCCAGTGTGGAGACACACCCACCCTTAAACCACTGTTCAGGTCAAGAGGAAACATCAACCCAGGGGGAGACAGTCTCAGCCCAGCTGACCATGTGCTCCTATGGGGGGGGCAGCCTTATCTGACGGGAGCCCTCCCCATTCCTCAGTTACAGCTGACCAGCAGGCTTCCAGGCTGTGGAGGTATTCTGTGTGAGAGGTAGCACCCTCAGATCCTTCCTTCCCATGGTGCACTCCTCCCAACTCATTCTGAGGGACTGGCAGATGGCATCTTCAGGCTGGGCTGCCCCAGCTCCCAGTGCCGGGGAAGCATCTGAGACACATGCCCACATAAGTACTTGGCACCCTAGGGATTAGTGCTATCCTTGCTGCAACCTGGGGCCATCGTTCCCATCTTTAGAGATAGGAAACCTACACAGGAAATGAAACCTCCTACTCTCAAGAGAGAGAAAGGAGAAACTATAGCAATGCTAAACAAAGCTGCCTGTGGGCACAGACTCCGTTCCTACTTAGAGAAATGGAGGAGCAGGAAGAAAGCCACAGAGCCCAGGTCCTCGGGCTTATGCCGCAGGCTGCCCACCACCTACATCAGGTACACTGCCTGAATATACATGTGAATATACAGGCATGTTACAGAACACATATGTAGACATGCAGGGATGTGCACCAACACACCCACGGGCTCTGCCCGGCCTGCCAGTTCCCAGGCATAATCATGGCACCCGCGTTGTGCTGACCATGGTGGAGGAGACATCAGTTGCTCCTACCACGGGCTTGACACTCTACTTACAAAGAAGTATCGCTGCACAAAGGCTTCCTTTGTGCATGCCGAGGCTGCAGGGCTTCACCAATAATAGGAGCTGAAAGTGATTTATTTCCCTGGATTAAAGGTCAGCTCAGCAGAGCAACAGTGCAGACTTCTATTACCTCATTCATGTTGCCCTGAGCAAGGCAGGGGAAGTAGGGGAGAGAGAGAGAGAAAACGAGGAGGGGTGAGCAGAGACAGGCAGACAGAGCAAGAGGGAGAGACAGATAAAGGGGAAGAGGGGGAATGAGAAAGAGGAAGAGAGAAAAAAGGGAGAGAATACATGGGGGGGGGGCGGAGGGAGAGGGAGAGAGGCCAGCACAGTCCTCTATGGGTAACCGTGTGCAGGCCAGAACATCTTCCAACAGCTGAGTGAACCACAAGGTTCCATCCTTGCTAAGATTTAGCTGGGAAGCTGTAGGGTGAAGCTTTTTCTATAAGGGACACACCCAACTCCAGGTCTGAATGTGGGAAATGGAGGCATTCTGCTGTTGAAAGGTTTGGGTGCATTCACGCTGGTGAGGTGAATACCCAAATGTGATTGTACTCCCTGAGTGACACACAGCTGCTCTGAGTGATCCGTGTTTATGCCTCCACCAGCCAAGTGCTGCAGGCCATGGCATCTCACAGCATCCTCTGGATGCTGCACACAGTGGACTGTGACTGTCATGCTGTGGGCAGGGTCCTGAGCTTCTTGGCAGCATTTCCAGATGGTGCTCCAGCAGAGGGCATGCTCGGGGAGGCTGTTTGTGTGGCTCTATGACACCAACATGGAGCTGAGCTCCAGGGGCCTGCACAACAGTGATCAGTGGTCACAGCAGGCACTTTGTGTGAGCCATATTTGAGGATAGCCCTGCAGTAACCAGCAGGACCCAGGGACTCACCAGTCTCTTCCAGGCTATAGAACACAGGACCTGTGAAGTCACATGGTATATCCTCCTGCCTGCCAGGGACAGGGTGTCTGATATCAAGCAGAGCATGTAGAGAATTTCATAGGTGGTATGGCTGCTGGTGGGCTGGGCTTGGAGCTTTCATGATATGGAAAGAACATTGAGATCACCAGCTTAGGGTCCTTTTAACCTTATAACAGTGTGTGAGTGACAGATGCTCAGTAGAAACCATCCCCTGGCAGTTTCCTGGGCTGGTCATGAGTGATAGGATCCTCTCTAATGTTGTGAAGGTGAACTACAGTGCATGGTCAGCTGTGACACCCAGCTGTGCTATGTGTAAGGCTGGTGGTAATCCTATGCTTCCAATAGGACATGGCCCTGTTATAGTCAAGGAACATCTATACTTGGCCTTTGTCTAAATTCGGGGCCCACAGCTCCTGAAACCCCTAGAATGGGTGGCACTGGTGGTATCCACCTTCTGTTATCCACCAGAAATCCATGCTGATGATGCCACTCCTGCATGAGGTTGGTCACAGAGATTCCTGCCATGAGTTTTCTGCTCACCAGACCCCAGGGTCAGTGCTGGAGCTGGCTATGACTACCAGACCCGACAGCAAGTTCTTTAGCTATGCCCACAGAGTGAATCAGGTCAGCATGCTCAAGCCAGGATGCTGAAGCTTCAGGAGGGAACCAGAGAGACCATGTATCTTCCCTTTAGCCTTTCCCAAATGTTTACTTTATAATAAACAGAATCTCAATAAAACATCCCATGAGTTCTTTCTGTGAGCTGATCTAACATGCCATTTGACTGAACATGGCCATGGGAACCCAAGCTTATAGCCAAAGTGAACAGAGGGTATAGACCACCTGGGACATGACAGCTGTCTGATGTGGGGCTGTCTCTGGACGCAGTTAGGTTGAGACTATGGTCTCTCAGAGCTCGAGGGCTACAGTTTAATGCATCCATAAGCACTGATTCCATAAGGCCTGGCCTTAGCACTGACACTGGCCTAGCTCACATGCATAGCTGCAGTCTCTCTGCTGTCCATGTCTCTGCAGGGATGAGATGGAGGACCTACCCTTGATGTTTCTGCCTGAATCCAGCTAGGCCTTCCTTCCCCAGTCTGAACTGTTGCCTGTTAACTGTAGTGCCAAAAACACAGGTGTAGATACCCACGTGGACAGTCGTCATAAACTGTGTAAGTTCTAACCATAAAGCTGGCCTATGTTCAGCTGGATGCCAACTATGGAACCTGAGAAAACACAGCTCTGAGACAAGGCACTATGTGGTAGCCACTGGGAAGAGGCTGTTCTGTTGGGAGGGCCTTCTCCCTATTATACCCTCTCATCACAGCCCAGGTCAGTTGGGTCTGGCTCTGTTCCAAGGCCAGCCACCTCCAGCTCTGGCCTACATGCCAGCAGCCCCCTCATTGATGCTGGGCCCTTGACAGGCATCCTCTGCTTCTCCTCAAGTGTACTATGTCATGCCTGGGCTAATCCTTAACCAGGAAGAATTGGGTTTGGGGGAATTTCTAGCATCTCTAGGCTAGCTAGTGGCATACCCTGTCCACTGGCCATGCATGGACAGAACACCAGTCTGTCATCCTGACCCATAAGATAAAAGGATTACTTTCCCCCACCTGGCCTATCATACTCCAAAGCAGCCATTAGGCTCAGGAACCTTCACAACTGACCTTCACCAGTCAGAGTGCAGCAGTGGCCATGGGGCTTCTATGGATGTGATGTGATCCCTGCCTCATATGTGCTTGGCCGGCCCTGGGGAAGGGGACAGGGAACTGAGATGCTTCAGCTCTTGAGTGGGCCGGGGTTTATAATGAGATGCATGATACAGGATGTACAGGCTCCAGCATGTGGTTGTTCTGCAGAACAGGCCTCCCGTGGCTTTGTGTCAAGGAGACACTGATGCATCAGCTCCCTATGAACTCTGAATACAGATAGTTCCTGAACTTGCCAGTGCTAACCTGCAGGTGACCTGTGTCCATAGCATTGACACCCACCATGCTGTGCGGGTGTGGGACCATCTTAGTAAGATGCTGCTACCTGACAGACAGGGGAAGCCCAGGCTTCACTGACAGGCCCTACCCTTTGTGCCACGGCCTATATGTGCAAATAGCTCACTGCATACAGCCAGCCACTCATTCTAATGGCTGCTCTCCTGTCACTGCAAGGCTGAACATGCTTTCCTCTCCGGCACTTACAGAGGGTGGAAACCCCACCACAGGAAAGAGAAGATTGTGGGGCCCTTAGTCAAGTAGAGACAGGATTTCAGGGATAGATGGGAATGATAGCATGGGGACTCTCAAGACCTTAAAAAGTAAAGTCTAGACATCCTGGTTAACCACAAGCAGCCAGGGTGTCCCTCCAGCTGATTGACAGCAATGAGCACACCAGAGGAGCAGCTGCATGGGTTAGTGTCTCCAGTGGTTAGAGGATGTAAGTGTCTAGACTCAGTACTAAATATGACAAAGGTAGAGCCTGGCACCCACAGCTCTCAATGGAGAGAAGGCAGTAACTAACTGCTAGTCTCCAGCAGTGGGCAGTGTGGGCTGGGGCAGGGAGAAGAAAGAAGTGTGAGGCACATGCAGGATTTCCAGTTCTCCTGGCTTAGTGTGATGGGCAGATGGACATCACCATGGTGTCACATGCCCTTGGATTAATTTGCAGGATAAAGCTGTTCCTGACCTCATCTCCAACACAAGTGCATGAGCATCTGTAAGGGCAGGCTGTTTTGAGGGACAGAGACCTGGGCCAAGGGTCCGTATTGCCCTGGTGCCTGGGATAATTGTCTTTCGGAGCCCAGGCACAGCAGAAGGCTGCATAGAGTAGTCTCACCCTGAACCTGCAGGAGAGACAGCCAGAACTGCAGCTCCCGGGATGGGGCCTAGCCTGGCCTAGAGGGAGGCCCGGGCAGGAAAAGGGAACCAGAGAACCAGAGGAACCAGCCCAGCAGGAGGAGACACTCCATAAACCACCTGGTGACCCACCCCTGGCCCAGAGAAAGGCGGGATGAAGGAACTTTTGAGAGCAGCGTCCAGCTTCAGCCACAGCCAGATCCATGCTCACCTCATAGTGGAAGTCCATGCAGGTCAGGTCCAACCAGCACTTGTCCCCACGGATCTTGATTAGGCCCTGCAGAGGCAAGACAGAGGACAGCATCAGTCACAGGCTAGTGGTTGAGATACAAGGACCCCAAACAGGATTTTCTTCTGGGGATGAGAAGTGACCCATCCTCAAAGTCAGGTTGCTGTGCTTCAAAGAATAAGGGAGGGGCCTCTTTCTGTGGGAAGTACTCCAAGGGCAAAATCCAAACAGCTTTATGATAAGCACGTCCAGGCTCCTCCTGAGGACTAAAAGCCAACATGCCCACTGCAGGACTGTCATCCTCTACACAGTCAGGGCCTGTGTATGTTGGGGATGGAACCCAGGACCTCGCCCGTTTTAAGCAATCACTAAACTGCACCCGTGGACCTTTCTGTGTTTTCTTTAAAACCATTCTTTAGGGAGTCAGGAAGATGGCTCACTAAGTAAAGTGCTTGCCGGACAAGCCCAAGGGCCCAAGTTCAATGCTCACAATCCACATAAGAAGCTGGCCAGTGGCGGTGCACATTTGCAATGCCAGTGCTGGGGAGGTGGAGACAGACATGCTGGCAGCCAGTCTAGCCTACTTGGTGAGCTTCAAGCCAACAAGAGATCCTGTCTCAAAGGAGGTAGACAGCATTCCTGAGGATGACACTCAAGGTTGTCCTATGGCCTCCACATGTAGGCATGTGTGTGCAACCTCACGTACATATGCACCTACATGCACACACACAGACACACACACACACACACACACACACACACACACACACACACACACACACACAGACACACACACACAGACACACACACACAGACACACACACAGACACACACACACACACGCACACACACACACAGACACACACACACACTCACACACACACACACACACACAGACAGACACACACACACAGACACACACACACACACACACACACAGACACAGACACACACACAGACACACACACACTCACACACACACAGACACACACACAGACACACACACACTCACACACACACACAGACACACACACACACACACACACACACACACACACACACACACACACACACACACACACACACACACACACACACACACACACACACACACACACACACAGAAAGAGGAGATGGCTTGGTGAGTAAAGTGCTTATAGTGCAGCATTGGGATCTGAAATTGGATCCTCAACATCCGGTAAAAAATCTGGATGCAGAGGTACCCATCTGTAATGCCAACTCTGAGAGGCAGATAAGGGGATCCTGGAGGCTCACTGGCTAGCCAAGCTAACTGGTGAGCTACAGGTTCAGTAAGAGATGGTGTTTCAGAAAAATAAGGTGTAGTGTGATAGAAGATACCCATATCAATTAGCACGTTTGAATACCCCCTATTCCTCCACAATGCTCACCAACATACACACACACACACACACAGACACACACACAACACTATCACAATAATGCTGTTATGCCTTTTTTTGTTTGTTTTTCGAGACACGGTTTCTCTGTGTAGCTTTAGAGCCTGTTCTGGAACTTGCTCTGTACAGCAGGCTGGCCTTGAACTCACAGAGATCCGCCTGCCTCTACCTCCCGAGTGCTGGGATTAAAGGCGTGCACCATCCCCAGTTGTGTCTTTAATGAAGGAGCTGCATCCAAAGGTAGAGATCTCACACTACAGGTACCCAGGATACCATCGAGGGAAGGCTAGTCAGCACCTCAAAAGGTTCAAAAGTTTCAGTGGGGGACGGAAATGTGCTTCCATATCACATGGCTGCTCCTGCTGATGAGCAGTGTTGATGGGAAGCCCAGGCTCAGGCTGGCAGGGTCTCCCCATGAGCGGAACGTGCCCAGTTCTGAGGATACTGAGCACCGGAGGGAGTAGTTTCCAGAAGAGCTTCTGTGGCTCAGATGAGGCCTTAGGCAGAGCAGCTGGGAGTGGGAGTAGCAGCCAGCAGTTGGTCCCCACGGCTCTGCCTCAGCCACCCCCATATCCTGTATACATGTATTACCTGGGCCTGTCCACCATCTCTCAGGAAAGCCAGGGTCAGGTGACTCGCTTGTAAATCAGGAGCAACTATCCCCAAAAGAACTAAAATCTTAGCTTGAGACACAGAGACTCAACTCCAATGTCTGTCATTTCCACACTAGCTGAGAGAGAAGGCGAGGAGACAGCCTCAGAGAAAATAACAGTCTTCTGAGATGATAGTTCCTGTACTCCAACTGTCCCTGGAAAGTTCCTTTGGCCCATCTACCACTATCCATCCATCTACCCATCATACATTTACATACCATCCATCCACCACCATGCATTTAACCCATCATGCATCTACCCACACACCATCCCTTATTCATCCCTCAGCCATTCAGTTATCATCTAATCACCTATCATCCACCTGCTCACTATCTAGCTATCCACCCATCTATCCACTCATCCACCACCCACCCATCATCTATCCATACACCATTCATCTAATCACCCACCTATCAGCTACCAGTCCAACATCCAGCTACTCACTGGTCCATCCACCATTAATCTACCATACACTTGCAGACCTGAACTGAGTACCAATGAGGTCTGGGTGGGCATAGAAGAAGCCACATCCTAGTGCAGGAGGGAGAAGAGGCAGGTCCATCAGAGATGCAGAGAAGAAAGGCCAAAAAAGGGGTCTTAAGATGCTATGACAAAGTAGCAGATACGTGATGTATAAAAAAAACATAAATTTATTTCTCAGTCTGGGGATTGAAAATCCAAACTGAAGAGGCCTACCAAGGGCCCACTTGAATCGTAGACTAGACAGCTAGCATCCCATGATAGCTCACAGGGTGGAGAGATGGTGAAGGACTTCTCTGGGGACTCTTTTATCAGGGCACTTACAGCATTTACAATGGTGCCCTTCACAGAGAGATCAGGAGATATGAGCCCCCTGTTCACATCATCTCACCAGGGATCAGGATTTGTGCTTGCAAGTGGATATGGGGTGACAGAGATGGCCTTGGGAGAGGGTGTGCTGGCTAGTTTTATGTCATCTCGACACAAGCTAGTATCATTTTGCAAAAGGCAACCTCAATTGAGAAAATTCCTTTACCAGATTGGCCCATGGGTCAGCCCATGGCACACTTTCTTGGCTGATGATGTGGGAAGGACCAGATCACTGTGGTCAGTGCCTTCCCTGGGTTGTTGGTACTGGGTGCTCTAGGAAAGCAGGCTGAGCAAGCCACGAAGAGCAAGCCAGTGAGCAGCACTCTTCTGTAGTCTCTGTATTAATTCCTACCATCAAGTTCCCGCCCGGCTTGAGTTCCTACTCTGACTTCCCTTAGTGATGATAGACTGTTATCTCCAAGTGTAAGACGAAATAAACCCCTTCCTCCCCAGGTTGCTTTTGGTCATGATGTTTTATCCCAGAAACTGAAACCCTAACTAAGACAGTGGGTATCCCTGGAGAGGCCCGGGACTGCCATAGAAGGAATGGGAGAGTGGCCTGAGGACGCTGGGATGGTAGGTGGGAGGCTTGCTAAGGACTCATGTGTCTGGAGCAGAGAGGAAAATGAGAGGTCAACACGGGGAGCCAGGAAGTCCCACAGAACCTAGACCAGGACATTGGTGGAGAGTGTAAGGTTCATTAGAGACAGTAGGTGGCATTTATTATGGCTGCTTGGAAAGCCCATGATCTATGGGGAGGCCACAAGTTTGGGTCACCAGACCTCTCAGCAAGGCTGGGGCTGCTTGCTGCCCACTAAGCTGAATGGGTTAGTCTGGGCCTCCTAACAGTCTTTCTAACAAAAGCTAGCACACTGAAATAAACAGCACCTTCCCAGACATGCTGAGATCAACACAAACAACCTTCTCACATGGGGAGGATGTGGGACAGCTGAGGATCTCAACAGGGACTGGTGGCACATGAGTTGCCTGTCTAGTCCTCTGGCTGCTGTGGGGTCAGCAATGGCTACTGCAGCTACCCAAGCAAGGTAATCTGGGTAGGTGGGGTTGTATGGGAAGAGAGACATATCTAATCCTAGACACACTCACAGAGGGAGCCCAGGAGACAGGCTAATCAGTAGATCTGATATGAAGGCCAAGAGGGGCTGTGGCCCCATAGAGATGCTGGCCTGAGCCCTCTTCAGAGCAGTGTTCAAATGTCGCCACTGACACCCAGGAGTCAGGGTGAGCTAGGCTCAGCACCTATGGGAACATGTGAGTACTCACATGTGACACTACCTAATGGGTGCCTACTCGTGAAGTCTGGTTTTAGAGGGAGCACTCTGTGCAGAAGCAATGTCTCCAGGGTGTCACAGGCCCCACAGGGCTCCCCGCAGTCCCGACACCACAGGGGAGCTGTGAGCACTGCAGGGGGTTGAATGGTGGCTGCCTCCTGGGAGCACTCTATTTAAAGACTCGCTGCAGGAGTTACTCTGACAACCAAGTTACCTCTTGGGAAACAAAAACACTCAGACTGTAAGCTCTGGGGGTGGCGTCCAGCGGAAGTCCCTGTCCTGTCCAGCCATGGTCATAGGAACACAGTGCTGCCGGGTAGGTCTGTCTGTCTGGTGCCTGACCACTCCCAGCTCTGCAAGGCTCAATTCTGTGTGTCCATCAATGGAACCACTGGCAGCTGCCAAAGCACACACCTACTGCGTAGGGAAGTGAGCGCCACCATCAGGGCTAACCTCGACGTCCATGAGCTGCACAATGCTCTGTATCCCTCAGAACCCGAGAGAGAGGGACTCTTTGGAGACTCACACCAGGAAAAGAAGAAAAAAACAAAATAATTAGAATGTCACTCAAACTCGAAGCTGAGATGAGACACTTAGAAACCTGAGGCGTTCTTCAGGAGCGGAGGGCGTTTGAGCTCCTCCCATCCACTCGCTCCTGCTGCAGATGTCAGACTTCCCACGGGTCTTTCTTTCAGAGTGTCAGAGGAACAAAGCCTTCTTTGAGCCTTTTTCAGCCCAAAATTAATTTAGGAAAAAAAATGGCACAGACGGGCCTTAGCATGCCAGACCTAGAGGGAGCCGAGTGACCTTCAGTCTCCTGTGACCCCCTTGCTTTCAGCCTGGGAAGGAGAACACCAAGATGCTGGAATGTTCCAGGAGGATGGAAGATACCTTGGCCTCACAGGGAATGGGGATGAGTGTGTTCCTGTCCGGAGATCCCAATTCTGCTTCGTAAAAACTCTTGCTTGGCAATAGAAACCACCATGCCGGAAGAGCCACAGCATGAATCTGCTTTGGATGCCTATCCCTCTGGCTTGGTGGAAGAGGCCTGTGGCCTAAAGTCCCTCTGTATTCCCTCAAGGGCTTGATGGGGTCTAGAGCTATGTTGGCATTCAAAGACAACTAGGCATGGGGCGCTGGGCATCTGGTGGGGCCACTCCTTGCTTGCCAGAGCTGAATTCCTGAGGGGAATGCCCATGAGCTCTGCAAGCTGTGTTGGGGGCACACATTGCATGTCAGCATTGGAGTGACTGCACCCATCCAATCTTAAGCTGCACCCTCCCCCACCCCCGCCCCGGCCCAAGTGCAGCACTTGTCTCCAGACATGGAGGGCACAGCCCACAGTCCCCTTCCTTGTACAGCAGCATGCATGGACAGTGGGTTACTGAATGAGCTCCAAGTTGCAGATCTGCAGGCCTCTCCTGGCTCAGCTCTGCCCCCCCCCCCCCCCCCCCCCCGACACAAAGCACTGCTAGGAAGGGACGCAGGCCCAGTGTGTGAAACCCTTTGTGGCACAGAGAGTTCGGTCAACGGGCACTCTACTGAAGGTGTCTGCACCGTGGGGATAAAGCTTTTCACTTGCAGACACAATCACCTGCTCACTGTGTACTGGGCACTGGGATGACTTGGGATCAGAGGGACCTGGGGCATGATGATCACCTGGCACTTCCAGGCTGGAAAGGAACTCCCACAAGTGTCAGGACAGGGCCTTCTGTTCATGTAAGAATTGAGAAAATGCAGCCTCCAAGCAAACAGCCACATGCTACCAGGTTACGTGCGTGCGTGCTTACGTGTGTGTGTGTGTGTGTGTGTGTGTGTGTGTGTGTGTGTTATAACAGATGGGCCCAGCACACAATCCCTAGAGAGAGGTGTGTGTGTGCGTGCGCGCACTCTAAGAGACAGGTGTGCTATAAGCTTTAGTTTATCAAAGCTCAGGGCAGCACAGAGCTAGGCAGAGCCTGGGCTTTTACATTTTGAGACCCTTTAGAAAGACCTAGTTCAAAATGACAGCAGCAGCTTTTGTTCATATGACTAGAGCTATCCTGAAATGGCTAGCTCAGGCCAGGGCTAGAGTACACCAAGCCCTGGACACCTAAGGACTTATAGTATGGCTTCACCAAGACACCACTAGCACACACCTCAAACTGACTCCTGGTCTAAGAGGTTAACTGGGAGATGTGTGTGAGAACAGTAACTATTTCTACTACAGCTTGTTACCTTCAAAAGTGCAGCCCCTTCGTAAATACTTAGAACAATCTGCCTCTCCGTGAAATCATTTTCCCTTCTGGAAGTTCTGGGCCTCTCTTAGCTATGAACCCCCAGATTCACTAGATTTCCCGATGACTCTCAGGAGAGGTCCAATTCACCATCTCCTTGTTGTCAAGCATCATGTGATTCAGTAGCATCGTGCCACCTGCATCCACATGGTCTGTACACGTGAGCATGGAGGACACAGCCTGATGTAAAAAAAAAAAAAAAAAAAAAAAAAAAAAAGCACTTGAAAATAAAAATGAGTAGAGCTGTAAGGTTTACGCACCATGCCCTTTGAAAAGGACCTCAACACCTAAACTATGCATGATAACCTTGATGGGCTCCTAGGAATGGATGGATGAGAGGGTTCTGAAAAGCCCCTGGCTGTGCTGGAGCATTACGCTTTTTTAAGCCTCTGAGGGTCATGGGCTGTATGAGACAAATAGCAGTTGATGGGGACCCAAAGAGGCTGTCAGGGGCCAGACTGGGACAGCCATATGAAAGGACTGCAATTGGGGATCAAAGGTCATGACACAGGAGACATGGGGTCCAAAGATTCCCGCGATGTCTCTGAGCAGAGTCAGGGGTCAGGCCTTCTGAGTGTCCTGGGGGCTGACGGGCAGGCAGGAAGAAAGCCCCCTTTCTCCAGCTCTGCCCACGCTAATGCAATAAAGCCAATTAGAATGATTGCTCTCATTTCGGAGTTAGGGTGCCCAGGACGAGGGAAATGGCAGGGACATCCGTTTCATTCTGTCTTCACAGGCACACTCTGCATTCCAGCATTTATTTCATTATATTTAATACGATTTTACCAATGGCACTCCAACTCTGAGAAAAGAGCCCGGCAACTTCAAAGCCTGTTTTTGTCTTGGTTCCCTAGCACCGGCTCTTCACTGCTACCGACGTCTCCACCCTGCTTGCTAACTGTTCAGAGCCGCCCACAAGCCCACACTTCCGTGGCCTGAGCATCAGCTCCTGAAGCATCCTGGGGGCGGGTGCACGCTAACATGGAAACTGCTTTTAAAATTATCCTGGTTCATCCCGTTCAGAACAGTCACTGGGCCTGTCGACATAAGCACAGCCAGCCTTCTGCCTAATAGAGACGAGGCTTTGCAGCAGTCTTGGGAGTCCTCACCTCCTAACAACCTGGGGCTGCAGGCCAAGTGGTTCTACTCTGGAAGCAGACATGAGCAGAAACATACTACTTCCTTCTACATGAAAAATGGCCCACAAGAAAATATCTCAAGAGCTTCTCTGTATACTGCCTGTCTAGCCCCACCTCAGTCTATAAGCATAATCTGCAGGCACTCCACTTCCCCCAGCCACAGGCCCCACAACACACTGTCTAGGAGAGGATGGGCATTGCCCAGGGCTGACCAGGTGCTTCTGGATGTCTCTATGACTCCTGTCCACTTCTGGGATCTGTTGGCTTTTTGTGGCAGCTGGAGAGCAAGCTCTTGGATCAGGCTGGACAATGTTGTAGAACATCCTGGACACATTGCAGGCAGTTGAGGCCATCTCTTGCTTCTCCAACAGGAGCTGCTCTATGGCCAACCCTATCGGCTGGCTCTTTCCTTCCAGAATGTATTTCCGACTCTGTTCTCAGTCACTTGCCTGCATCCCCTCCCACTCACTGCCAGGTTTTCTCTGGCCACCTCTGCTCTTTGCTGAGTTGTCTTGGCTCTGAGAGCTCTCCTTATGGCCCCAAGTCCCATGTGGCTTCTTAGATGTTGCTAATGGGCAAGAACCATGGCCACTCTCTAGGAACATCTGCCTGGCTACTTCATGCAGGTACAGCTTCCCTTTGTGTCCTGCTGAAGTCCCCCACCTGATGGCCACTACAGCTCCCTTCCCTGCTCTCTGGAGAGACTATGGTAGTTAGAATGTAATCGACCCCCATAATCCCACAGGGAGTGGTACTATTAGGAGGTTGGCTTTGTTGGAATGGGTGTGATCTTACTGGAGGAAGTGAGTCACTGTGGGGGCGGGCTTTGAGGTTTCCTATGCTCAGGACACCGCCCAATGTGTCAGTCAACTTCCTGCTGGCTGCAAGATGTAGGACTCTCGATTACTCCTCCAGCACCATGTCTGCCTGCATGCTGCCATGCTCCCCACCATGATGATAATGGACTGAACCTCTGAAACTGTAAGTGAGCCCCCCTAAATTAAATGTTTTCCTTATAAGAGTTGCTGTGGCCATGGAGTCTCTTCACAGCAACAAAAACTAGACACAGACTCCCTCCTCACCGCAAGGCACGTGCTGCCATGGCTGCATCTCACAGCATGCTGTATATGAACAGGCTTGCTACCTGCTCTGAAGACAGAAGACTGTGCTGTGGTTTACTTGAAGCAGATGCACACATCACATGTGTCTGACTTCTGACACAGGTCACTATCAGGAATCTGGCAGTCTGACAGGACACGGGCATTTCCATCCCCACAAAGATTTCTCTCTGATTCCTTTCTGGTCAGTTTCATGCCTTACCTACTACAAGGCAATCACAGTCTAGCTCAATGGTCCTGCCTAGCCAGGGAAGTCCCCTAAAGGACACTTACTCCAGGAGCTGCCATCTGCCTGGCTGCACACTGTAGATCTGAATAGTAACCATGCAGCTACTTTCCTTTGTGTGCTTTTACTAAAAGATTGACACATGGAGGTCTCTAGCATTTGCCCATTCTGGACAAAACTACAGGATACCTGCAGCCCTGGGCCCAGGGGACACATTCCTAGGGGTAGAATGTCTGTCCAAGGGCAGCTACACATATCCTCTGAAACAGGAATCCCAGCAGCTGACATTGCCATGTTGTTCTTTTTATTTTTTTTCATTTTGGTTTTTCCAGACAGGGTTTCTCTGTGTAGCTTTGCACCTTGGAACTCACTTGGTAGCCCAGGCTGGCTTTGTACTCACAGAGATCCACCTGCTTCTACCTCCCGAGTGCTGGGATTAAAGGCGTGCGCCACCACCGCCTGGCTGCCATGTTGTTCTTATCCTTTCTAGAAGGTGGGGTCTCTTAGTTTCCCACACACTCATCGGTGAGTCTTGTATCTTCCTTTGCAAAGAAAGCAAATACATCTTTTGCTCACATTTCTAGGGTTGTGATGTGTGCTCTATATGTTGTATATCAAAACTGTGTGCCCCAAATGTTCTCCCAGACTATGATTTCCTAGCTCACTTTTCCAGGGGTCATTTGGGACAATGAAGTATGGCGTCTCAACGTTTTCCTTCAGTGGGTATATGCAATGACTCCAGCAATGTCTGTAAGTGATGGATTTGCTTTCCTCTCATCTCGTCAGTGCTCTGGATGGGTGCCCACAAAGAGCTGAGGATGACGTCTGTTCCTGGACTCTGCTCTCCTACTGATATATTTTTTCCAGTGTAGATCACTAGCAGACTTCAGCTTTAAGGCGAGCTCTAAAATCAGCACAGTCCTCTAACTCTGTTCTTTTTTAAAAGATCCTCTGTATTTTCATACGCAATTTAGAATCAGTCAGGGAGTTTGATACTAATTGCCTTGACTCTGTAGATAAAACTGGCCAAGCCAGATGCAATGTCGAATCTTTCTGATCTATGAACATGGTCTGTCTCTCCATTTATAATCTTTGAAATTCCCTTCGCCCCACTGCACAGCTTTTAAAGCACACATCTTAGACATCCTTAAACAGATTTACTATGGGGCTTTTGAGGAGCTTTGATGCAATAGATAACACTCTCAAATTTTCATTTTGTAATGGCTTGTTAACAGTTCATGAAATATTGGGCTGGAGAGATGGCTCAGTGGTTAAGAGCACTGGCTGCTTTTCCAGGGGACAGGGATTCAATTCTCAGCAGCTGCATGATGGGGAACATCCATCTGTAACTCTAGTTCTGGGATCTGATGCCCTCTTCTGGCCTCCTCCAGTACTGCATGTACGTGGGGCACACACATATACAGTTAACACATCCATACATATAAAATAAAAACAAATCTTTAACCTTGCATCCTAAAACATCACACTCGTTTTAACAGTTGCTTTTTAGATTCCTTTTCTTTCTTCACTTCCCTCCTTCCTTCCTCCCAGATGGAAGGGGCAGGGGAGTAACGAGATGGGGTCTCACGTAGCCTACATCGGCCTTGAACTCCACACATAGTTGAAGGTGATCTTGAACTCTTGATCTACAACTTCCACCTCCTGAGTGCTGGAATTACAGGTGCACATCATGCTCAGCTTTCACTGGGTTCTCCAAATGTACAATCATATCTGTGGATTATAACTTAATTTCTTCTTTTCCAAATGTGAGGCCTAATGCACCCTGGAGGAGTGGTCTTGGGAACAGGCACCCTGCCATCTCTGACCTCATACATGCTTTTATGCTTTTTTGTTTGTTTTTGAGACAGGGTTTCTCTGTGTAGTCCAGGCTGTCCTGGTACTCACTCTGTAGATCAGGCTGGCCTCAACTCAACTCTGAGATCCCCCTGCCACCACATCCTGATTTTTTTTTTTTTTTTTTAGAAGACTGGATATTTGTTCATAGCTTAGGCTTCGGCCTCCTAGGTGCTTAGGTTACAGGCAAGCTGCAATTGAGTGTTTTTTTTTTTTTTTTTTTTTAACTGTTGTGATTATAAAATGGCTTTTTACCTCTATTTTGTTACCAAATTGCATGGACTGATTTTAAAAAGTTAACCAACCTTGCATACCCAAGATGAACCTGTGCTTTTTTATTCAAGACCAGGCTTTTAAGGGTCCCTGTGTCTCTGTGAGGGTGCCAGGCTCTGATCTTTATTTCTGCATGTCTGCATTAGGTCTGGGGTCACTGCTGTGCGGGCTGCATGAGGAACTTTGGGACTCTTCCTCCTTGAGTGTTTTCTAAAGCCTTAGTGCTGGACTGCTGTTATTTCCTCCCAAAACGTCTGACAAAGTTCACTGGTGAAGCCAGCTGGGGTAAGGATTCTTTCTGGAATGGTTTTTCTTCTTTTACTTCTAATTCAATTTCTTTAACAGACACAAAACTACCCAGGTTTCCTGCTTCCTTTGTCTTGGTTTTGGTGGCTGCATTTGTCAAGGAATCTGCCTGTCTCCTCTGAGCTGTCAAATCTGCAGGTCTAACGCTCTCGTGACATCCCAGGTGACGGCGCAGCAGCATCTCAGACACACGTGCTGACCCTGGGGGATGCTTTCTCAGGAAGCCTTGGGTCACGTGCTGGCTGCTGCTCAATTCTGACCTGGAAGCTATTGGCCCTGCAGGTTTCTATCTTCACTTCAGCTGATACAGTTTCGTGTGTGTGTGTGTGTGTGTGTGTGTGTGTGTGTGTGTGTGTGTGTGTGTGTAGCATCAGAGGGCCCGACCTGGAGGTGCTGTAGCTAGGGATGAGCACCCAGAGCTGGAGGACAAGGCACATACACATGGGCAGTGGCTAAGGCTGCGTCTACTAAGTGGGAAGCTGAACCCGAATGGGTAGTGTAGGGTCTCATCACTGTTGTCAACAGCCTGTGGGTTGGGATCACCTCAGCATGAGACACATCACTGCATGTTCTGAGCCTTGGTCTCTCACCCTCCTCCCAGGATAAATGATGGAAAACACCCTGTTCAGCTATAGCAGCCATTCTCATTGCAAAGAGAATTGCCTGCTTAACTTATATTTTGTTCTACAAAAATTTGGAGTCCTGCATTCTTTGTTGTTGTTTTTTGAGATAGGGTCTCACTGTATGGCTCTGGCTGTCCCAGAACTATCTATAGACGAGGCTGGCTTCAAACTCAGAGATCCACCTGCTTCTGCCTCCCAAGCACTGGGGTTAACAGCATATACCGGCAGGCCTGGCTGCATAGTAAATTCTTACCTTCTAAAATATGAAGCAAACATACAGAAAACAGTATCAGAACTAGCACATTATGTGCATATATGGAAATGTCATGGGGAGACCCATTATATTATACAATAAATATATGCTAATTTTGAAATTAAATATCAGGAAAACTGGCAGCACAAGCTGTTACAGCACAGACAGGAACTGAGGAGACCAGTGCCAACTCAGGACACACTGCAGAGGTGCAGCCCAGAAGCAAGGTCAGGAGGAAGGACGCCCTCTGTCCCTGACCTCACAGCTCCTATCACTTGCTGTCTACCAGAGTTACATGTTTCCTGTCTCGTCTCTACCCTCATGGGCCCACAGCACCTCTGCAGGTGAAGCTCCCAGCAAGGCAGGCTCTCCAGAAGAGAGGACTGTGTAGCACACGGAGGAGGGACTGCCACCCACACATGCTTCTCCAAATGGAGGCAGTGAGGCTGGAAGAGGGAGGCGTACAAAGAGACAGGTTTCTCAGCTTTTCCACACTTTAGGGGTCAATGTGAAAAGCAAGTGGTCTCCCCTTGGGTAATGTGCAGGCCTGAGAATTCCCAGCAACAAAGACGTTGGCTTGCTTCCCAGAATCTCAGCAATGGAGACCGCTAGCTTGTCAGCGCAGTTCATCGGGATGGGATAATCAAGGGCAGAGCCGGTTCCAGAGCTTGCATGGAAAATCCATCTCTGCCTGAGGCCCAGGCTCTGCCCAGGAGCCCTAGACGAGGAGGATTTGCATGGACAGGCACTCAAAACACCTCTGAACGAGGAGCATATAAACCTCACTACAGACACACGGACTGTCCAACAGAACGAGACCAAGAAGTGCAAAAGAATTTTTCAAGAAAGCATCACGAAAGTAATAATCTACTGCCTTAAATGCCGCTTGACACCCACGTCGCTACAGTTTCCTGAAGTAGGAGAGCCTCCGCCTCAATGTGGCTGAGACTGATGCACTAAGGAAAACATCAGTCTGGTGGGATGGAGGCGGGGGCCCTTCCTGGGATGAGGGAGCCACGTGAGACCGTCTGCACTACTCCTGCAGTTGAGAGAAAGGAGGACAGTGGCTGCGCCTGGTGGAGAGAGGCACAGCGCTGCAACTTTCCATTAGGTCTGGCAAGGAGCCTTTTCTGTTCCCTGAGGCCTGCCCCTGTCCTGTGTGGGGAAGGGGTGAGACTGTACCACCGCTCCCTCACTGGTACGGCTCACCTGGCATGAAACAAGCGGCTGTGACCTGGGTTCCTGGCTGAGGTGAAGAGAAGACCAGGCAGAGTGCTAGGTGCTGCTGTGGCCCTCTGGCAGGCAGGCAGACGTGTGTTCTCCTTGCATCATGCCACCCTGACTGGCCCATTAGCAGCAGACTGTCCCTAATACCACCTTGACTTCAATGCCACCCAAACTATAAGAAATGGATTCTTCCCGTTGTGCTATAGGGAATTGGGTGACAGAGGGATGCCATGGCCATGGCCAGCATCAGCACAGAGGGCAGCACTTGGCTGAGTCTCCCCAGGCCCCGAGGGACACGGTTCCTGAGGGAATGCATGGACAAATAGGTTTGAGGCGGATTCCTGATCCCCTCAGCCATCCTTCCCCAGCCATAGGCTGACCTCATTAGGTCTAGAAATAACTCTTCAACTGCCTCACAGTTAATGCTTGAGGAGATGAGGAGGACACACATTCTCACAGCACCTCCTCCCATCAAGACGTTAGATGTCTTCATCACCCAAGAAGGATCCTGTGTGCCTCTTCCTATGTTCTCACCCAAAGATACCAGCCAGGGATTATCTGTTCTGGGGCCTTTTGTGAAAGAACCCTCTGTGTGTGTGTGTGTGTGTGTGTGTGTGTGTGTGTGTGTGTGTGTGTCTGTCTGTCTGTCTCTGTGTGTCTCTGTATATTTCTGTGTCTGTGTGTGCATCTCTCTGTGTCTGTCTCTCTGTCTGTTTCTCTGTCTCTCTGTGTGCATGTGTCTACATGTGTATCTCTCTGTGTGTCTTTGTGTGTGTTTATATCTGTGTGTGCATCTCTGTGTCTGTGTGTCTCTCTATGTCTCTGTGTATGTCTTTGTGTCTACATGTACATCAGTGTCTGTGTGTCTCTCTGTCCCCCACGGCAGGACTCCTTACTGAGCATGATTCTGAGGCTACTAACAGAGCCTCACACCTTGGGTCTGTAACATTGCTGCTGTTTGGTTGTCATGGAAACAAGCTGTCTGTCTGCTGGAGTTTGTTTTACAAACTACAAAACAAAATACAAAACCATTCAGTGCCTTGGCATTTGGGATATGATGTGGTGGCTTACAACTTTAATTCCAGCACTCAGGAGGCAAACGCAGAGGACCTGTGTGAGTTTGAGGCCAGCCTGTCTACATAGCGAGTTCCAGGACAGCCAGGGCTACAGAGTGAGACCTTGTTTCAAAAACAAAGCAAAACAACGCAAAACACAGACAGAATTTTGGCATCTCCACATCTATTTAAGACTCAATTTATCAAATTCCTGATTAAAAAAAAATCTTTCTGGGTTTATGTCTAGGTTTTGGGAAGTCTGCAGAATAATTAGAAACCATCTGGAACTCAGGTCCACAAACGTGGTATAGCTCCTGTTGACTAATGGCTCCTTTGCCTCGTCTCAGCAATGTTCTGGAGCAGACAGAACAGATTTACCTGTGGCTGTTCTTTTGCCAAAATTTCTTACTTCTTGGTTTTAGATGTTATTATATTTTTACTTTTAAATTGTGTGTGTGTGTGTGTGTGTGTGTGTGTGTGTGTGTGTGTGGTGGTGGTGGTGGTGGTGGTGGTGGTGGTGGTGGTGGTGGTGGTGGTTTGAATAAGGGCCCCTATGGACTCATATTTGAATGCTTAGTCACCAGGGAGTGGCACTGTTTGAAAGGATTAGAAGGATTAGGAGATGTGACCTTGTTCAAGGTGGCCTTTGAGGTTTCAAAAGCCCATGCCAAGTCCAGTGTCTTTCTCTCTGCCTGTGGATCTTGATACAGAACTCTCAGCTACTTCTCCAACACCATATCTGCCTGTATGCCTTCACTCTTTCCACCATGATGATAATGGACTAACATCTGAAATTGTTAGCAAGCCCCCAATAAAATGCTTTCTTTTTTGACTTGGTCATGGTGTCTCTTCATAATAGAACAGTGACTATGGGCTGGAGAGATGGCTCAGAGGTTAAGAGCACTGACTGCTCTTGCAGAGGTCCTGAGTTCAATTCCTAGCAACCACATGGTAGCTCACAACCATCTGTAATGAAATCTGGCGCCCTCTTCTGTATACATAATAAATAAATAAATCTTTAAAAAAAAAATAGAACAGTGACTAAAACTACAGTACTAGGCACTGAACTGATATTGTGCACCATTGGGCAAGAGCTCTGCCACTAACTTTTGGCTTTACATTGAGGCCCAAGCTGGCCTGACACTTCCTCTGTAGCCCAGGGTGCCTGTGCTTATGATCCTCCTGCCTCAGCCTCCCAAGAAGCTGGAATTACATGCCCATATTACCAGCCTAACTTGGATTTTATTATCAACGCTACTTTTGAAGATCTAATTTTCTGACAGTTTCTGTAGCACAGAGCACAGTATGAGATGGCTCAGTGGGTAAAGGGACTTGTCACCAAGCCTGATGACCTGAGTTGGTCATTCTCTTCTGTGTCTCAAGACATTTGACATTTGAGAGGAAGCTGGCAGGTAAGTTTGAAGCCTGCCCCCCAGGGGGCTTGCTGATGTCCCTCATCATTAGATCAGGGCTCAGCAGAGTGAGGCCAGGCCTCTCAGATCTCCATCCAGAACAGATCCCTCCAAACCCTCCGTCAACTTCCTTTCCTTCTGCTTGGTGTGGTCTCAGCTCTGCTTGTCCCATCCCGGGGCCATAGCCAGGTACGCTGCCCACAGAAGCCAAGGCCATGAAGTTGGCTGTGGATCTCTGCAGACTATGAATCCACACCACCCGGCTGCATCTTACAGGGAGGATGGTGGCCTGGGTCAGCCATGCACCCCTGAGGATGTGGCTGCCCTAGTCCTGGCTCAGTCTCCCATAGGTCACATGCTACGGCTTTTCCTCTCCTGTGAGGCACCACCTCATGGCTACAGGACTCTGAGACTCAGCTCCAAGGGATCAACCAATTTGGGGGCACACAAAATGCCATCAGATAGTGAGGTCTTGAGGGCTGATTTTTGAGCAGGGGCTCTCTGTGATCCTATGGTCTCAGGTTGGGGCCAGCCCACAATGGAGGTTACCATCACTCTATACCACAGCGCCTCTCTCTATGCTTTCCACTGAAGCAAGATTAATAATATCCAACCTGAGACTGTATCAAGTAATTGCACCTTTTAGTGCACCTGGCAATCTCTATCCAGCTGGCGCTAGCAGTCAATCCGAATGCCATAAAAGGCTTCAGAATGTGCTAATGACTTGCGCGTTCTGTCAGGTATCATGCAGTGCATTCAACTGAGCACCAGAGTGGTGCAGGGAACAGTCTTAGAGCTTATCCATACAACTCAGCTTCTCTAAGGGCTGTGCTGCTCTACACAGGCCAGCTTCTCTACACAGCTCAGCTTTTTCTCTAGAGCTTAGCTTCTCCATCTAGTTCATCCTTTCCACAGGGCTAGGCTTCTCTACAAAGCTGGGCTTCTCTACAAAGCTGGGCTTTCTTCTCCACACAGCTCAGCTTCTCCACAGATCTGGACTTCATACTGCCATAGAGCTGCCTTCCACACAGAGTCTTTTGAAACTTTTGAAAAGAGTCAGGCTCACTAACGCCAGCCGGGAGAGGAGACTAAGCTTGTGGCTCCCTCGGCCTGCCAGGAATAAGTGCCCTTTGACATGGAGGACGGCAAAGCATTCAGTGCCCTTTTCCAAATGCACGTTGGCCTTGGAGATAGCAGCATACCCCAGAATGCTCACAGTGCAGACTCGGGGTCATCACTGAGGCCTGGCAAGCACTGGATTTCACCTGTGTTTAGTTACCGCTGCCAAATACTGACCCCACATAGCTTTCTTAGGGTGTCTCACACCTGCCCATCCTCCTGTTGGGCTGTTGTGGCCCTTCATATGCCCAACATGGGGAGCTCACAGTTGGAGGACCTGGGTAGATGTATGGGTCACAGCTGAGGTCTCTCCAGGAACCCCAGCCACAAGAGCAAAGGAAGAGCACAGTTACAGTCACAGAGGAGCATGTACCGGGTGACCTGCTTCAGATAACAAGCATGTGAAGAGCACCTGGAAACCAGATGACTTTCTTTTTTTTCAAAAAATTATTTATTTATTTATTTATTTTATGTGCACTGGTATTTTGCTTGTGTGTATGTCTGTGTGAGGGTATCAGATCTTAGACTTACAGACGGTTGTGAGCTGCCATGTGGGTGCTGGGAACTGAACCCAGGTCTTCTGGAAGAGCAGTCAGTACTCTTAACTACTGAGCCATCTCAGCCCTAATCAGCTGACTTTCAATGTTCATACATAAAAACACAAAGCTACTGGATCATTTTAGTCGAGAAATGACTTGTCAGGTACCCTGATCACCATGGCCATGTGTGCACTACCTGAGCCTCATAGGATAGAACATCCTTAGGGGCAAAAACACCCGGGCCAAGGCCAATGCTGCAGACAGCGTGGAGAAAGGGGCCTAGCCTGTCATGGCCCTATGATGTTTCCTCACTGAGGCCCACACCCTATGCAGTGGACTCAGGAGAAGATGGTGAAGAAGATGGGGATACTCACACTCTACAAGCTTATCTCATCTGAGAATAGGCTGCCTTCGTCCACAGTGCAGACGGTGTCCTAATCAGCTTTAACCATCAACGTGATACAGCCTAGAGTCACTGAAGAAGAGAGTCTCAATGGAGGGATTTCCCAGGTCAGATCTGCCTATAGACATGTTTGTGGGGGATTGTTAAATGGCACAGGAGAGCCAACCCACAGTGGGCAGCTCCATTCCTAGGCAGGTGTTTCTGGGCTGTATAAGAAAGCTAGCTGAGCATGAGCTTCAGAGCAAGACAGAAAAGGGCATTCTTCTATGGTTTCAGTTCTTGCTTGAGTTCCTGCCCTGACTTTGCTCAATGATGGATTATGAAGTGTATACCAATAAACTCCCTCTTCCCCTAAACTGCTTTTGGTCAGAGTGTTTTATCTCAGCAACAAGAATCAACCCAGAACAGAGGATACGCAGTACCACTTAGCACCAGTTCTAGTCAAGATTCGTAGCCATGGAGATAGTGTAGGTTCCAGAGGGCTCACAGCACCCTGTATTGCAGTGGGAAGGCGGTGTCCCTCCAGAGTCAGCGGCTGACAGCTGGTCAGGAAGGGGCAGCCAGAGCTGCCCCTGTGAGCATAGGAAAAGCCTCCTGCTGCTAAGCAATACCCAGAACAGTCATGAGGTCACCAGAAAAGCCTGGAAATCAAGATCTGGGCAGTCAGAGAAAGATGCAGAATGTTCTAGACTGAAGGAGGTCTCGGTTTGAAGAATCCTGCTCTCATATGGGAGCACCCTGCTCACATGATTCAGGGACCCATTCTTTGTGATATGCCTCAACTTCTCTGTATGCTTGGGTTAGTCCCCTCAGACAACATAAAAGTAAGCAAAGAGATCCATGTAGAGAGAATCTGTCCAATGAGGCTGAAATATGGAAAAGCTAATACTGTGTAATTCTAGAAGAACAGAGATCTCATCAAAGAATGGAAAACAAGGAAGGAAGCAGAGCCATGTTCTCTGTATAATTCAGAGGTCAAAAGCAGATGCCTCACTCTCACTTCAAAGTTTCAAATCATGTGTCTGAAAGTTTCAGCAGTGCACATCAGTGGAAGCAAAAGCATCAGGACACAGCAAGGATACAGGGTTGGGGTGTGGGGGAGCAGACTTGGGTAGAGCAGCCCCGGAGCAGGCAAGGGCTGCTGACCACACAGGCTGTTAAATGATAGCCACACTAGACTAGAAAATTTTGAACACATCTGGCTTATATGAAAGACATTCCTAGAAGCAAGCAAGCTGGGGACCCAACCAAAAGACACAGACAGAGGTGTCTGGAAGCTGCCCCAGTGTGAGAGGTGAGGCTCACCAACACATCTCAATGGCACGTGACCTTCATCATTTTGAAACGACCTTGGAGACATCCAAGACATTCTGGGAGAGGGCACGGTTCTTTCCCAAGTCTCCTCCAGGAAAGGACTCAAAGTTGTGGTTGCTTCCCACAGAAAATGGCTGTGAATGTGGCTGGTGGAACTGATGAGTGGACTGCTTATGGCAGGCCACCCTGTGAAGTGGAAGACAGTGGGCAGGGCCAGACCAACGTCAGGAGAGCAGTTACAAGTCAGCAAGGAGGCATCCAGCTCCAGATGAGCCAGCCTAGCCCAGCAGAGTTGCCAGGTGTGTTCTGAGGACATTATTCCCAAATACATTTACACGACAGTTCCACCTACCGCTCCAAGCATGATCCTGAAGATCAGCCAGCGGAAGCCCCACAGGACAATTCGGGATGTGGGGGTGTGCTTAGGGAGGCGGGACAGCGTCCAGAGAGGGCACAGAAAGATTCCCAGGAATCCTGTTTCCAGCAGCTGTGACTCCCATCCTGCAGTGGGGGGTGGGGGGGGGGACAAGAGGAGACACAAAGAGGAAGGTCAGTGGGGTCAAGTGTTTACAAAGCAATCACCCCCGAAGTTCAGCTTGACCAAGAAGTCCTTAAAATGAGACTGAGATGTAAGACAAGCAAATGTTACCAAGTGTCTTCATAGGAAACAAAATACAGATCTCCGAGTGGGGTAACCCAGAGCCTGGGACTGGAGAATTCTGCAACCCAGGTTCCCTGCTTTTGAACAGGAAAGACCTGTGCTGCCCAGTTCAGATGATGGTCCCCATCCTGTGTGGGATGCTGCATAAACATCATATCTGGAGCCCACACTTGGTTGTGCACTGCCCATGGGCATTTGTGGAAAGCCTTTTGTTTTTAGGTTTATGTGAAGAATCACAGCTTTGAATGTCCTTCCCAAGGAATGTTTGCCAGCACAGATGCAGGTACAACACACACAAACTCTGGGAGAGCAGCTCCCACTCAGGCCTGGGCCAATGAGTCAGGCAAAGCCGGCACCCAGGATCAGCAAACCCAGTGATTAATGAGCCCCTGAGAGAAGACTGCTCTGTGTCTGTTGTGGACACTGGCTATTCTTCCAGGGGGGACTTGGCACAGGAAATGCCATGAGAACAGCCCTCAGGTGAGCCCTGCATTCCCAAAGACTGAAAGAGGGGAGTCCTGGGGCACAGAAGGCCCCACTGCTGGTATTGCCTCGCCACCTATGGAGTGGTGGTGACTCCCTCTCCCTGCAAGGTCTCAGGATGCCAGGCAGGGCTGTGCTAGCCCCTTGTGCTGACAGGTTCACAGCGGCAGCAGTAACTATGCACACGTGTACGAGGAAGGGGCAGTCAGGAGGGACTGCAGGGGAAAGTAGTGGAGGACAGAGATCCAGGGAGCTGCTTTTTTTCTATAAAGTTATCTTAGAGTTAAAAGTCTATAAAATAGCTAATGATCATGATGTTATAATACTCTATGAACTAGGCACACACAAGTCTACACTGACAGAACCAAAGATTGAATTAACAGATATGTAGGACCAGATGCAGATTTTCCAGAACACTGCCTCAGAGTGCACAGGTCATGGTCCTCTGCACGTAGAGTCTGCACGGTACCATCTTGCCATGGCATGGGGGTGGGGCCATCTACAGTGGCCATCCCAAGTGGTCAAAGTCAACTCAGTGAGGTTTACAGTGTGTGTCAAAGCAGGTGAAGGAGTTGCTACTGCTCCCAAACCCACATCAGCCCAGGGAAGACAAAAGCCAGGCCCCATGGAGGGGTCTCCACTGACTCTGAGCAGCACATCAAACTATCAAGGCTTCAAGGCCAAGGGGAGACAAAAAGTGCCAGCCTGGAGTAGCTGAAATGTGGTGACTAAATGTCACCTGGGGTCCTGGGTCAGCAAAAGCCAACAGACAAAGAAAAATTTAAGGGAAACAGAGAAATATGAATATTGTGGGCACCAGTTAATTAGAAATGTGGTGAAGGTAGCGTATGAGTGTGAGGACTAACCACGAGGGATCTGGTGTCAAAATGTGGGAGCCAGGTATATTTTCATAATATTCTGTAGATCTCCACAGCTCTAAAACAGAAAACCCATTCCTGACTATCAGCATCCTGTTGCTGTGCCCCACCCCCATGTACTCTGCATGCACCACCCTTAAAGGACTGTGTCCTAAGCCACAGGCTCTACTTGGTTTCGGGACCCCTTGCTAGCCCCCCATGGCGAGTCTGCCTGTGCTAGGGCCCTCATTGGTCCATCTCAACGGCTGCCTCCCTGGAAGCCATCCACTTGATGAGGAGGGCAGAGGTAGCAAAGTGACAAGCCATAGGCTGGACCTGACAGGCACTGCCTGCTCTGGGAGCTACTGCGGGAGAGACAAGCGGTCACGATCAGGGCTTCAGTGAGTGCCGAAGCTGGGCTGTGGCCACAGCAGCTGGAACTTGCTGAGCTGGAGCGCCACATGTGTCAGGTGGAGCTAGGCCTCTTGTGCCAAGTTTCCCTGCTCTTGGCACGAGTCCAAGGCTAAGTGTTTGTGAATTGTCACCAAAGGGCTGAGGGAGAGCTACAAACCCAGAAAAAACCAGCAAGGCCCCCATTTAATGATTTAACACTGCCATTTCTAAAATCTGGGATGGGACGGCTTCTGGGTACCCTTGGCCTGGCTGCTTCTGCTGCTGTCCATACCCAGCAAAGGAGCTCATGTCTCTCTGTGCATTGCATGATTTAATCTTGTCCTGTTGGCATTAAAAAGGGGCTAAGCAAACCTCCCCAACAGTCCCCCTTTCCACACGGGTGCTTCACCTTTGTACAACAATCCCTCTGGTTTTCCTTGGGATAATTTATATCAATTTGGGGTACATTTCACATGGCTGTGCCTGATACCCCATGGAATTTCATGGTGGGAGTGTTAGTGTCCGTGGATCAGGGGAAGCATCTGGTAATCACCATGAGAGCCACAAGCAGCAACCATTTTGAGGAAGAACCTTAATGACCACCTCCTCCAATCCCCTCCTCTACTGGGCAAGTGAAAGAATTCAGAAGCCCAGAGGCCACAGAGCAAATCTAGGGCCACAATGAATCCACCCCATACCATATCCAGCGAGCTAAACACCACAGTTTGCCCCACACCCACCAAGCTGCCCACCCCTCGCTGGGACCCATTTGCTAGCCCTGGGGCAGGGTAGAGCTGGCACCGTGACAGATGCCACACACAGTCTCAGAGCTTTTAGGGGACACATTCCCCAGAGCTTAGAGCCTGCCTAATTGCCACCTCGATCTGCAGACATAGGAATGGAATTTTAACATGCAGTGCAGTGAGTGACACCAATCAAAGTGATTGATACACAATGGCAGAACCCAGAAATGCATCCAAGTGCCAGGAGAGGCAGGGTGACAGGGCTGGGGGTGGGGTGCATGACAGGGCAGGGCAGGGTGACAAAAGACAAGCTGTCTGTAACAGGAAGGAGGGTGTGTGTGAGACCCTCCCCCATGGCCTTCAGAGGGAATGGGACGTTCCTGTCCTACTTGGATAGAGATTGCTGAGCCAAGGCCTGGGGAGCTCTTCCATCTGGACCCTCTGCCTTGCCCCACTTCATGGAATGGCTGTGGCCCACTGGGGTCTTTCTGACAGAAGCTGGGCCTGCCCTGGTGGCAGTGGCCTGTGACAAACACCCAGGGAAGGAAGGGCTGCTGCCCTCCCACCTGCTTGTCCTCTTTGCCTGGAACGATGGTGTCTCAGCAGCTGCATCATGTGCACAAGGAAGGCCATTGTTCCCCGCTTCAGCATGGCAGGAGATGAGTCCCCAGAAAAAATAAATAACCAGCACATTGCCAGGGGCCAAGTGACCCAGTGAGAGTGGGTGGGTGGGTGGCCACTCTTGCCCAGTGCACCAAATTCTTATGCCATGGACAGGGGGGATGGCACCTTCCACAGGAGACAGACAGCTACAACTGTGGACAAGTACAACCCTGTGCAATTGCATTCCAAACAGCCCCCTCCCACTGCCTGTGCCTGTGAGCCAAGGCCTCTCTACAGAGGCAGCTAGGGAGGGTCTTGCCTACTGTCCAGGTCTCTGCAGACAGCTCTGTGCTTGCCCGGTTCATACTTTGGATAACAGGGGCACAACCTCAACAGTGTCCTACCAGGTGGCTGTCAGAAGAGGCCTGTGAGGGGTCCTGAGCGACAGCCCTGTATGGACTGCTTTTTATGTGGTGCCACACAGCTGGTTCTAGAACCTTCGCTTCAGTGTCTGCCTCTCATTTCCAGTCACACAGTTGAGCACTGAACCAGTTATGCCTACAAAGCTGTACATATGGAATGGTATCATACAACTTCTCAAAACAGCTTAGAGAAGTTCTCCATTTAGAGCTGTTTTTTTGGGTACAGGCATAAGGCTTGGGTTGCTCCAGCAATCATCCTCACTGGATACCACAGATGAGATCAGATGCACCAGGGTATGCTCCTAAGGAGTGAATGTCTCATGTGCTTACTGGGAGCATGCATAGAGCCCTAGGTAAGATCTCCAGCATGGCATCCATAGACTGAGCATCATGATACATGCTAGTAATTCTAGCACTCTGGAGATAGCGGCAGGAGGATTAGGAACTCAAGGCCATCCTCAGCTACAGGTTTAGGCCAGTTTGGACAAACTCAGTGTATGTAATCCTGTTTCAAGAATAAGAGTCAGGTGAAGCTGGGTGGTGGTGGTGAATGCCTTTAATCCCAGCACTCAGGAGGCAGAGCCAGGCTGATCTCTGTGAGTTTGAGGTCAGCCTGGTCTCCAAAGCGAGTTCCAGGACAGGCGCAAAGCTACACAGAAAAACCCTGTGTCGAAAAACCAAAAAAAAAAAAAAAAAAAAAAAAAACAACAAAGGAGGGCAGTTAGAAGAGAGGGAGAAGGAACAATGGGGTGGCGGAGGCAAGAATAAGAGCGGGTGAGGAAAAACTACAGCTATTTCAACACAAACTTCCCAGTAACATGGAAATGGCCTAGCTGAACAGCGGGGAAAGAAGGGTATGTTACCATCGGGGTGACGAGAAACCAGGCAATCTGGCCACATCTCCATGCTGTGTCTGAGGAAACACTCAGGGTGTGCCAGCTTCACTTTCCTACATGCTGTTGTTCCCAGCGATCACTGTGGCTTCCCAGAGCCGGCTCTGGAGCCTTCCTACCTTCCTTCTGGCCTGGGTGAGGAGGAGCACACTGCTGCGGACTCACGGGGAAGATGTGGTTCCCCTGAACTAAATTTCTAAGTGCAAAAACTAACAGCACTAGGACATGGGAGCAGAGACCATGTGGTTCTCCACCCAAGGCCACCAGAACCCAGGAGCTCCATCTGGGCGTCTCCCTTGTGCTGTCCATGAGGCTCAGGTGTCTACACAGACTGGACATAACCAGGAGAAAACAGATGTAAGGCAGAGCCAATAAGGCAGAAGATTTTAGACACCAGAGACTGTGGGTGGGCAGAGAGGCAGAGGGACCTATCCAGGCCCTACTTCTTGGCTAGGCTCTACATTACTTGATCTCAGATAAAACCAATAGACGGTGCCGGCTCCTCTGTTCACTGGCATCAGAGGAGAAAGACATCAGACACCCACCAGATTCCTCGTCTGTGCCTCAGGTGGACAAATGCTGGAAAGAAGGGACACAAGAGGCCAGCAAGAGGAGGTCAGGCAGCTTTATACTGGACAGCTGTGCCCGAGGCTGTCTGGCTGAGTGGCTCAGGGATGTGGTGTCCTCAGCCCAACAGAGGCCTAGAAGCTAAGCTAGAGTGTTTGACGCTAAAGGCAACCAGGAAGACAGACAGCTTGAGGTGAGGGATAAGGGGTGGTGGGATCTCAGGACCACCAACTTGATGAACATGCCTGGTAGGGAAGAGGCAGACATCATTCGGCAGGATGCAAGGCTAGAGACCAAGTAAGGGCAGAGCACAGCCGAGTCAAGCTGGGGGCCCAATGGTCTGGGAGGGGATCCAAGGACTGGTGTGACGGGATAGGAGATTTGGGAGCAAGGAGCAAGTAGAAACTTTTGGAAGGTCCTGTTGGTGGGGTGCTAGCTCATCAAGTGGGAAAGCTCACCCCAAAGGCTGTCTCTTGCTCCCGATCACCACGAGCAGCACAGGAGTCATGCCATGGTATGGTACCAGTTGTAATTCCTGTTAGGGGACTAGGGACAGCCAGGATACAGATGCACTCAGTCATGTAAGGAACAAAGGCCCAGGGGTGATCTGGACCAGGCCAGGGGCTAGACAAGGGTGGTGGGAATCATACAACGTGAGGCATGGTGAAATATCACCTGGAGCTACTAGTGTCAAAGGCCAAGCTCACTCCCTAAATAAGAAGCGAGACCTGGAGCATCTCAGAGGGACGCCTCCCTGAGATGGCCACTCTAGGAAGAAGATGGCAATCAGGCTGCATGAGCTAGTTAGAACGACTTCAGATAGTCAGAAGGAGTAATTAAATATAGCGCAGATGGATCCTTCAAAAGTGACAGCACCATCCACGTGAGGAATAGGAAATCCATTAGCTCCTTCGTTAAAAACAGGGAGAAGGGGGCAAAGCGCTCCCTCCTGACTGGCTGTCACTCCAGCAGTGAGCCGCCCGCCCTCTGCCACCCCAGGGGCTTCTAATGATGGCCCTGGAGGGAGCCAGTAGCTTTTAAAAGTTTCCTTAATTTTCATAGGTTATATTTTAGGAGAAGTTATGAGCTAGCATAGCAAAATTTTGCTTTGCTCTCCTGCTACCATGGAAGGAAGGGGTGCAGGTAATGGAAACTCCATGGGCCACATGGTGCCCACCAGTGCATAACACAGCCTGGAGCCTGCACCAGCCCAAGCAGTGACATCACGGGGGAGGTTACCCCTAGTCCCCAAAGAGCTGCAAGCCCCACTCTGTGTCTCTGACCTCTGAGTCTGAGTCCTCCACGGTCTTCAACTGTGATGGGGGAATCTGCTGGGTCCCAGGACTGCAACATCCCTGCCTCCCTATGCCACTAGGCAGCCACAGGTCACAGAGAGGCAGCAGTGTTCTGCTAGACAGACTACCAGAGATCTAGGGACTCATGCTGCCACACTTTCTGAGTTTAAAATCTGGATCTGTGGTTTTATTACATATACTGCTCCGCAAAGCAGTATTCTGAGAATTTAGGTTTGTCTTTTCCATCTGTGGTAGAGACTCCACCCAAGGTTTAGATTTTGTTTAGTTTTGTTTTTAGGCAGGGTCTTTCTTGTTGTGCAGCCCAGGCTGACCTGGAACTTACTATGTATTCCAGACTGACCTCCAATTCACAGTAAGCCCACTGCCTCAGCTGAGTGTTGGGACCGCAGACATGTGCCACCAGACCCAGGGCAGCCCGAGTGAGGAGCTGGAAAACACTGTAAAGCAGAGCTAAGGCCGCCCGAGCAATCCTGCAGCCAGCAGGCTTGGAGTACGTGTGCAGTGGTTTCTGTCTCGGTCAGCCACGGCCCCCATCAGCTGCTGCCCCGCACATGTGTGGGGGGCATCACCATCTCACAGAAACCCCCAAATAACGGCTGACACACAGCCTTGAGGCGATGTTCAGAGCAGGTGTCCCATTGCAATGTCCTTTCTCAGCACACTCCCCACTCACCTTAGTACACTCCAAGCTGCCCTTGGGGGTGCTGAAAGGAACGTACTCCAGAGCTGTCCCCACAGGAAAGGAACACTGTTGTGTGTGGTCTATCGCCTCACTCCCCACCACCTCCTTCTCCCGCTCTGGAACCAGCTGGGCATCTGCAGCTCTACCCAGGAATCCACACACAGACACAAACACAGGGCTGTCAGTCCTGCTACCACGCTGCTTCCTGTGTTGAGCATCTCACAAGCAACAAGGTACACTCTAACTCACCAAAGGTGAGCAAGCCATGAGTGGAGTGTAGGGACCAAGCCTTGGAGGACAGGCCTGGAGGTAGAGACCAGATCCGAAAAGGGAGAGCATTTTCTGGTGAGCAGATGGGTCTCCAAGTGCTGGCTGCAGGCTCCAGGTTGTAAGCAATCATGAAAGCCAGGTGTGGTGCCTCATGCCATTAATGCCAGCACTTAGGAGGTTGAAGCAGGAGAACTACACTAATAAGTTCAATGTCAAAGGGCCACAGAGTGGGACCTGTCTTATAAAGCAAATTATACAAAAGAAATGGACTTACTGGTAACTACATGCCCCAGCTGCAAAGTTTGGAAGATTGCTAATACACATTTTAAGGATGTCCTTGGGCACTTGGAGAAACAGGAAGTGACCTCCATAACCCACGTGCCCTCATGGTGACCCCAGCGGCAACCCAGGTCCCAGGTGCTTGTTAATGTTCGGTTGCTAGGACAACCAGACTTCCCCGAGCCACCGGGTGTCCCCCACTGCTTAGATCTCTGCAGGTGTCGCCAGCTAGCCTGGAAACGGGATCCACAGAAGTGACCTCCACAGCTTTATTGCCTCTGGATAAATACAAATATGCTTCCCCTCAACGGAAATTAGACTTAGCCAGATTTTTTTCGGATTAATATATTCCAAATATTTAACGTATAGATAGCATGCTGAAGGGCACACATTTTCCCGGGCTTTCTCTCGTTTCCTGTGTGTGGAAATGAACTACAGACTGCGTGACCTCAAAGCCACAGACCAGGATCTTGAGGAAGTGTCAGACGCCATGGCCCTGGGGCTCTGTTTGCAGTGCTTGGGGTTGGCGAGGCATGGTCAAAGGAGCCACTGGCCATATGGGCCTCTGGGATCTAAAAATGTGGCTCATGTGACTGAGGGAGAAATTTAAAAGTCTCAGCTCAACTGAATTTAGGTTTAAGTGGCTATGTGGGGTTGGGGGTCCCAGCCCGTCCCAGGTCCAATACCTGCTTAGGTACATGTGGTATGGCTCTCAATGCAGAAGCAAGGCTGGACAAACCTGCACACCTACTCTCTACCCTGGGTGTCCTGGATGCATAAGACGCCCACCAACTGCCCTAACCCTACACCTCTCAGGGGCTTCCAAGATTGCTGTGGCTCAGTGACATTAATGCCCCCCATATGGCACCACCAGCCCAATGCTGAAGAAGTGGGATGTCTCCTCACACTTTTTAAGAAGGAGTGGGCCAGAAGACACATATCACTGCCATATTCCCATGTCAGAGGACAGAGCAGTCCTGGGGGGTCTTCAGGGAACCCAGGATGGGCACTGTTCCTCCCCCTCACCTAAACAGCTGCATGTGGTGCCTCCAGCCCTCCCTCAAGCCTACAGGGACGCTGGCATTGGTGCTAGGGCAGGAAGTCTGAAGAGGACAGCCCAACCCACAGATCCAGTCTGCACATTGAACACGTGACTGGTCTAGTGCACTCTGAGGAGCCACACCTGGACGGGGGTGGGGACGAACTGCAGCCATACATTAGGGCTCCATGGCAATGCCTCACTCAGAGTTTGACAGCCTGAGACATCTCATTCTTAATGCTGTCAGGAGAAAGATCTAGAAACATTTTCTTATGGAGGACTAGTCAAGGATCCCCTTTTGCGGGGGAAGGGGAGCAGTTTGAGACAGGGTTTCTCTGTGTAGCTCTGACTGTCCTGGAACTCACTCTGTAGACCAGATTGGCTCTAAACTCAGAGATCCACCTGCCTCTGCCTCCCAAAGCATTGGGATTAAAGGCGTGCAGCACTATTCCCAACTAAGAATCACATTTAAGCTAAATCAGGCAACACAATTCTCAGAAAAATGGCTCAGACAGGAAGTGACCAGCAATCTTCCTATCCCTGTTCCAGGGTCTCCTTTCTTCTCTGGAGCCTAATCCTACCTCACATGTCAACACCACCCCATCCAGCCCCCACCTCAGCCACCACAGGAGGGCAGGAGGCTCTTCAGAGGTCAGGCAGAGAAACAAGAGCAGGGTCCATCCTGGGTTCGAGAGCCCATGGGGCTGTCCTGGCCTCTCACATGGGTATGCAGTGGTAGTAGTGTGTGTTCTTTGCCCACTTTCCAGGTAGGCTGACCCATCCTTCTTTCAACTGAGCACCATGATTGGATTAGGAGATTAGTAAAGCACACCCCTGGTACTGACGGAGAGGAGCAGCAGGCAGGCAGCACTGAGGAAGACCCCCAAGTGTGAGGAGTGCCATCCATTAGAGACTAGGGCCCTGACAGCAAAAAGTGAGGCTCACTCCCCTTCTCTGTCTCTCCTCCTCGCTGCCCTAAGATGAGCCCCCTTGCTGTATCACATGCTCCCTGCTACAGTGCTCAGCATTATCACGCGACCCATGGACTGAGCCCTCTGAGGTGGGGAGATTTTCAGGGGGGACAAGACAGAGGAACATCATCTGCAGAGCGGCCACCTACCTAACTTAGGCAGGGAAGTGTCCTTCCCTGTCACAGATGGCCCCCAAAGGCACTTGGTATAAAACAGACTTCACTCTTTAGACAATGTGGCGCCCCTTGCATCGTGAGCATGGCCACTGCCCCTGTGCTCACCAGGCCACTGCCTGCATTGGAAGCTCAAATGAAGACTCCTTTTCTCCAGGGCTATCAGTTAAGCCTCTGCTTACCCCAGATCCCACCTCACAGATGACGACCTGCTTACATTTCCATTCATCCAATCATCCTCACACCTGTCCATGGGGTCCACACCAGCCAGGAAAACCTCCGAACAAGCTGACAGAATCATGGGGGGGGGGGTGACGCTAAGCATCTCCGTGACATCCTCTGCACCCACTTCCTGAAGACCCACCCTCACTCCCATCCCCAATACCGCCAATAGAAACACAGAAAATGGCCCAGCACATTGGCTGTCAGATGGGCAAGTCCTGGAGTGGGTGGCTCTTCATGCGGCCCTAAGGCAGTGGGCTTCCCTGCCAATAAGAACTCTAGCTACTCAGTCAGTGCTGGCTGATGGCCAGAGGGGCTGATGTGCACCTCTGAAGTCTCCTTGTCCTACTATAAACTCAGGGATGGTTTCTCAAATCTTTGACCCCATTTCAGGGAGACAAGCTGCAGGGCTCATACAATCGTAATTCCCAAACCACTGGCCATGCCATGAGGGGCACAGCCTCAATTGCTTTGGCCATGCTTACCACCCCAGGCCACCAGTCACCAATCCCTGAAGCCAATGTTAGAGACGGTGCCTTGATGCTGGATTAGTCCCCTTGAGTTTGTTGGCTTAAACCTCTTCAGCAAACTGCCGTTTGTTTGGTTGGGTTTTTCTGTGCATTTGTGCATCTATGCATGCCCGTGTGCACAGAGGGCTGTGAAAGCCAGAGATCAGCCTTGGGTATGATTCCTCAGTCAACAACCTCCTTTGATTTGGTGGGAGAGTCTCTCACTGAGTACTGGGGCTTGACAAGTAGATTAGGCTGGCTGGATTACAAACGAGTGCTACCATGCCTGGCTTTTTATGTGGGCTCTAGGGACCAAATTATGACCTCGTGCTTGCAAGGTAAACATTCTACCAATTGGGCTGCCACCCTAACCCCCAACCACTGGGTTTTTACCAGAAGCTTTTGTAGTTTGTGCTGTAAAACGCACTGGCAGCAGAGACCAATCATGTCAGACCCTTTCACCTGTGGGTCAGGTCAGTCGAGACACATTACCTGTGTTCTACCTGTGTTTATCAGATACTGTCCACTTGAAACCTGTTTATCTGCTGTATTTCACACTCAGCTTCTGCACAAATGTACAAATATAACATGAATTGCTAAACGGTCTTATTAATAAAAAAAAAAACCTGGAGCCAGATATTGGGGTTAAAGCTGAGAGATCAGAGGAATAGGACAAGCCACGGCCAACCTCACCTCACTGACACCTCAGTAGTCCAGAGAGACCTACTTCCTGTATACCCACGCCTATGTGCCTTTCTGTCCCTGCCCTTACTTCCTCTCTCTGCCCAGCTACATCACTTCCTCTTCCTGCCCAGTTCTGTCACTTCCTGTCTGTATGAGACCTCCTGACCTTTATGGTTAGTGCTGGGATTAAAGGTGTGTACCACCATGCCTGGCTCTGTTCCCAGTATGGCCTTGAACTCACAGAGATCCAGATGGATCTCTGCCTTCCGAGTGATGGGATTAAAGGTGTGTGCTACCATTGCCTGACCTCTATGGTTACTATAGTGGCTGGCTCTTTCCTCCGATCCTCAGATAAGCTTTATTGGCATACACAGATAAAATATCACCACATACAATGAGAAGCTAAAACTAACTCTGTGGCAGACCCGATGTGGCAGGGAAGGTTCAAGTTCACAGTATTGACTATGAGGCATACAATGCCCCTCCGCCTTACCCCAGACTTGAGGGCTGACAGCATACAGATTGTCCCCACCACTGGCACAAGCCAGTTTCCTTCCAGCCCCTGACTGATGACACAGCCTGTCCTCTCTCACTATAGCTGTCTTGGGGACACAGAAAGGGGCACAGAGCAGGAAGCATTCCCCCAGCTGTCACCCCAAGAGTTATCAGTGCTACACCCATAGTTCACGCCTCTTCCTTGTGTGGGTTTGCTAACCTCCTATTTCCTAGCTCTGCCCACCAAGAGGCTAGAACAGCAAGCACACCCAGCACCATATCCTAGAGGCGTTTCCAGAGGAGGACCAAGGCCCTGAGCAAAGCTTGATAATGGCTGGGTCAGGACAAAGGTGTGCCTGGAGCACCTGATAGCACCATAGTGCCGGAGAAGCCTCATGGATGGGCCATTGATGGCTCTGGGACCAGCGGGAAGATCACAGATGTGAGGCACAGGGATGTGGGGTGATCATTTGAGAGAAGAAAAAAAACTTCTACTGTGATGCATAAACACTGGAGAAAAGGGGGGCAGCTCTTCCTCAGGGGGGCTCCACAGAACGACTATCTGTGGAGGGAAGGGGAGCAGGACTCACCTCGGAATGTCTCAGCAGCAGCTTCGGCAGGTAAGATGGTGACCTGCGGGCACCACCCTAAATCCTCCACAATGCTGTGTGGCTTCGACACACATAAACTATGTGACACCCCTCCAAGTGGGATGTAGACCCCCAGCACTAAGGGTATCTGCTCCCTTTGGGGATCTGTAACTGGACAGAGGGACACTTGGCAGATATATCTTAACAAGGTAACAACAGGAGAGTGACAGGGAATCCTTCCCTAGAGGCGCAATCCTCCCGAAGACCATCACTCAGTTTATCCACTAGGCAGCAATGGGACAGAGCAAATCTTAGGCACATTCTGCAGAGCGTGCTCCCAGGAATGCTCTGCACAGTCACCGGCACGAGAAGTCAAGGAGAGTCTTGGGGAAAACTAAAGGGTAAAGGAGACGGGAGGCTGTTGTGGGGTCTCTGGATGGGCCCTGGGTATTGGTGGGAGCTTGAGAAGTTCAGGAGTGGTTTGTAGCCTGCCATCTGGACCTGAGTTGCTCCCTGTGAGTCAGTCACTCGGTAGCACTGAGGGGAGGGCGGGGCTCTCTTCTCTTTCTGCAGTTCCTCTAAGTGTGGCGCAGCTGCAAGTTCATCTTCGAAGGTGTCGCCGGCACCGTCTCTCCAAGTGCAAAGTTAGTGTCACAGTACTGGTGTTGGCCCTTCTGGCTGCTTAGCTGGGACACACCTGACCGCAGGCTAGTCTAGGAAGACAGGTGCCCACAGTTCTAGTCTTGGGAGCAACTTGGGAAGAAGTGTAGAAGCCTTCTGACCCTTGGCTGCCGGAGAGGTCTGCCATGTAACCAGCAGAGGCCACATCTCCCACAGTGGGTGCTGCTCCATAGAAAAGGGTGTGTGTGCTGCATTGCTACTACAGCCTGGAAGAGGATAGGAATCTCCAATAGTGAGTGTGCACTGTTTAAAGTTAACCTGATAGCTGAAGTGACCAAGGAAATCCATGGCAGCCCCTACAAGGGTCAGCACAGGAGAGGGAACCATGCCTACACACACACACACACGCACGCACGCACGCACGCACGCACGCACACACACACACACACACACACACACACACACAAAATGTACTTCTAGCCTACGCACCTTCAGCCACAGAAGGGAGTTCTGGATCTGCCTATTTGGCCCTGTAATTATCACATGACCAGGCAAGTGTGGCAGGCCCAAGGTCACTGTCCTCAGGCTGGCCCTTGTGTCTCTGTGGCAAAGACACTGATGAGATCCCAGCATGCAACAGACTCAATATCAGCATTCTTTCTTAATGTAAAGATGCGGGCATGGTGACCTGTGTGGTGTGTCACAGGGAAATAATCCCAAGAGACATGCGCCCTGTGGCCCTATGGCTGCCTGTGGCACACTGTCCACTTCAGCCCGCAGTCACCCATGGTCACATGTCACAGGGAGCAGATTCACACCTACCAGAGAGCAGCTGCTCCTCAAGGTAGTTTCTGCTCGTCATCTTGGAGTTGGACATTAGTGGGTTGAACCACTTACTGTGGGCATCCACTCAATCAGCTGACAGAGCTGAGATGGAGCCAGACCTCCAGGCTGTGGCTTGTCCCTGAGGCCAGTGACCCTGATAGTGGTACACACTTCTTTGCACACTTCTCGGGAGCCCCAGGTCCCCTCTTCCACTAGTAAGTACTTCTGGCTTGGGAACATTTTGTTGAAAAACTGGAGAAAACAGCTGATCCAGTGTCGTCATAAGCCACACTAACCCTGCCAAGTGGACACCTGGGCTGTAGTGCCCTGAAGAAGGCAGAAACCTCTTTCTAGGTGAAGATACAAGCAGGTGTCCCTTCTTTTGCACAGGGCCAGGGCTCTTGCCGTAGGGATGGTGGGAACTGGGCAGTGCCCAGCCCCAAGGGGCTGACAGCGGTAGGAAGAGAGGCAGGTACAGAGAAACACATAGACTCACAGACAGGTCCACTTCACAAGGTGGAAGACATGAAGCCAGCTAGTGGGTTGGGGAATATTTCCTTGGCAGTCCTCAGCACAGAGGGGAGGAGCAGACAGCCAATACAGAAACCATGAAGCGCTCACAGATAGCACATGAACTTCACCACTGGGGACCAGCGAGATGGCTCAGGGGTGAAAGCACTTGTGTGCAGCCTGACAGTCTGAAAACAATCCCCAGAACCCACAGTGGAAGAGCGAATCGACTCCAGAAAACTGTCCTCTAACTTCCACATGTACACCGTGGCTATACACACACTACACACACACTCATCACACACTCAACATGCACATACAGTAGTGACAATAACAAAGCACACCTCTGACTCCTCCTCACAGTCAGCCTATGAATGCCCTAGAGATGTTCATCGTGGTGAGGACCAAACAGAAAACCAGCTAGTCTGCCTGCCATGGAGATGCACGCCTAAGAGGCGGCCGACACCTGTAACACATATAGGGATCATACCTGGAAAGAAGCATAGTGTGCTGGACCAGAGGACAGGAACCGTCAAGAAGGGCCTGTTCCTCACACTCAGGAGCCATTAGCAGTAGCCAAACAGCATCAGTGCCCATCTCCTCCCACAAATGCACACACAAGAGACGCCATTGTGACAGCACGGCGTACGGTTCCTCTTGAAGAGTTTCTGTTTCAGAACATCAAAGCGTTCGCAGCAGACACTGGCATGCAGACGCTAGCTGGGGCAGCCAGCAGAGTCTCTTCCTGTTCCTCACACTGGCAAAGGTCAGGCTTGCTGGCAGGGCTCTTCCACAGCTAGCAAGGGGCCTGGGAGCCAGGAAGCACAGGGGACATGCACCAGGTGCTGGAGGTGCCAGGCCAGCTGGCAGTCTTGATGGTGTCTGAAGAGACCAAAGCACGTCCCTAGCCTCTCAACTGCCTAGTGCAACTGGGACACAACGCTCGCACAGGGGAAAGCTTAACAGGCAACATGCATACGGGATGGCCTGCCTTGCCTCAGACGAATAGTCGCAAGCTGGGTGAGGATCCCATTGGCCAGCTGCTTTCAGGTGTCGCTCTGTGAATGTGGTCATGCAAAGGGCTGACAGACAGGTCTTCACAGGAATCCTGTGTCGGGAAGGGAAGGAGGGTGCAGTGGGAAAGGCGGCTCTTGATGCGGAGACTTGTTTTCAGCATGACAATCCCTGTGGATGGCAAGGATCTCTAGCACACAGTGAGGGGCAAATCAATTAGCAGGACAGAACCTGGCAAAGACAGCTGACCTGCCCCACAGTCTCCCAAACCAGATGTCTAAAATGCATCTGCTGCAAGTGATGCCAGAGAGCCTGTAAAGAGAAACCTCCACAGTGTGGGGAGAAAGAATGATAGACTATGTAATATGGTTTCTATAAAATAAAGCTATTAAGAGGAATTAAGCAGTTGCAGTAGAATAAGTTGGTGAGACAAGATCAGTGATGAAAAACTAAACCACAGAGGAAGGGCCAACTATCAACTCTGGGAAAAACTGAATGTGAACAGACAAAAAGTTACAGCTCACTATTTGGCACAGCAGTCAATATTTGCATAGATACAATAATGCACAGATTGACAAATCCGTAACAATTATATCTGCATCACTTTTTGGTCTTTGGGCTAAAATCAAGTGTAAAAATTATGCATGTGACATAGTTATGCTAAGATGCTGAGAACAGCATTAGGAGCATATGTGAGGGCTCTCTGTTACTCGAGACAGTACACAATCAATATCTAAATGTGACCCACCAAGTGCAATCCACGTACACACCTCATTAGAAATATGGATTCAAGGACTGGCAAGATGGCTCAGTAGCTAACCGTGTTTGCTGTGCAAGCCTAGTGACCTGAATTTGATCCCCAGCACACACACACGTGTGACAGATGGTTTTAAATATCAACTTGTTACAGCCTAGACTTACCTGAAGAAAGAGCCTCAGTCTAGGAATTGCCTAGATCAGGTCACCCTGTGGGCATATCTGCGGGGATCGTGCTGATGGTCAACTGATGTAGGAAAAACCAGCCCACTGTTGGTGGCACCATTCCCTAGGCAGGGGGCCTTGACCCTTCTCCTCGAAGAGTGAAGAAGCAAGTCAATCTGATTTCTAGGCGGAGGGGAAGGAGAGGAGAAAGCTAAATGAAAGCCATAGACGGCATGGAAGCTTTATTCGCACTCTGTTCTTGATTGCGAAGATGATGTGACAACTGCTTGTGCTCCTGCCTCAACTTCCCTGAAATGATGGATCATAACCTGGAGCTGTCAGCTGAATAAACCAATTCCTCCACTGGAATGCTTTGATCAGGACAGCTTATCACACCAACAGAAATGAAACCAGTATATCATATAAAGAGAGGCAGGAAGGGAGGAGGGAGGAAAGAAAAAGAACTGACTCCATAAAGTTGTCCTCTGGCCTCTATATGTGTGCTGGAGTATATGTGTGCTCACACACACATATCTCAAACACACACACACAGATAATTCTTTTTTTCTTTTTTGGTTTTCCAAGACACTGTTTCTCTGTATAGCCTTGGCTGTCCTGGAAGCTCTGTAGAGCAGGCTGGCCTAGAACTCATAAGAGAGCCACCTTGCCTGCCTGCCTCCAGAGTGCTGGGATTAAAGGTGTGCACCACCATTGCCCGGCATAAATAATCATTTTAAAATGAGAAATATGGTGCTAGCTGAGATAAAGGGATTTATCTGGAGAGCAGGATCTGGGGTGAGCAGAGGCAAGACAGTATTGTAGTTCTGGTTAGATGAAACATGTAGCACATGCCTACATGTTCTTTTTTAACAATTAAAAGAATAATCTTTAGGTCATGGCCTAGCCAGAGTAGAAAGAATCCAGAAGCTGATAAGCAGAAAGAGATAACACCCCACACATGGAGCACTGTCGTCTATTTAGGCGGCACTTGTCCAAAGAGGCATCAGTGCTGAAGGTTACAGAACCACAATGGCTTCCTCGGGGTGGACAGGGACACAGTTAGAGGGCAGTGGTCATCTGCACGTGTGCTGCTGTTATCAGAGAGGAGATGGAAAGGAAACGAATTCAACTATCAGCTGAAGACACTGGAGAGTGTGCCCTTTTCCTCCGGAGAAGACAACCTATCTGACGCGCTAGAATGCATCATCACTGAACACAACACCAGGGGCTAGGGTGTGATGAAGGGTGGGGCACCGGAGGAACACTGCACAGACCCCTCAGCTTCCCAGCATCGTCACACAAATTTTTATTCAACTTCTTAAAAATCTGATAAATAAAACCAGTTCTTTCAAGACCACGAGAGAGAGTTTCCGAGTGTTCTGTCCATGGAGAGCAGAAGAGAAACAAGCAAAGATGGGTATTGTGTGGAGAGTGACATGGACAGGTGGTATGCCAGAGAGCGAGATGGACAGGCAGCTTGGTGAGTGAGGGCACTCAGCAACCACAGGTAGCTGCAAAAGGAACAAGCTTGAAATCAGACGGATCCTTATTGTAGGAGACTTAGACCAAGTCCACCAGGCTCTGCTGTCCTTGAGACTGATGGGATGGAGACTTTCTAACCTGGTGTCAGGACCAGACAGACACCCCCGTTTCCAAACCATCTGGCAAAAAGCAAACTAGAAGAATTCCAGATAAAACCCACCCAGCAGCCTCGGGACTCCAGTGAAACTGCTCTTTCTTCAGTGTCTCAGAACTCTGCTCATTAAAGGGAACCGTGTTTTGGAAGTGGAAGCTACAGGTGCCAGGCAAGACCCAGAGTGAGCCAAAGAGAGTAAGGAACACAGACTTAGTAGCCCATGCTGGCCTCGAAATGACTACAGCTTTGAACTTCCTCCACCTCCAGAGGGTGGGGATTGTAGGCATTCTTCAGACCCACAGTTTCCAAATGCTAGGCAAGCACTCTACCCACGGAGTTACATCCCTAGCCCTGGTTTGTTTGTTTGTTTGTTTGTTTGTTTGTAGACAAGGGCTCACTCTACAACTCAGCATTCCTCATGCCTCAATCTCCAGACTGCTCGGATTAAAGGCATAAGCCATCATACAGGGAAACATTCTCTCTCTCTCTCTTTTTTTAAAATTTATTTATTTATTATGTACACAGAAGAGATCTCATTACAGATGATTGTGAGGCACCATGTGGTTGCTGGGAATTGAACTCAGGACCTCTGAAAGAGCAGTCAGTGCTCTTAACTTCTGAGCCATCTCTCCAGCTCTGGGAAACATTCTCTATTAGATTCAGTTAGTGATTTTTATGAGATTTAAATGGGGGGGGGCGTTGGCAGGAACAGGGAGGGGGAGGGAGAGAGGGAAGGAAAAGACACACAGAGAGGGAGATGAGAACAGGATCTTATGTCCCCATTTGGGTAGACACTGACCCTAGGCCACTACCGAATGGCTGATTGAGACAGTCCACACAGTGGCCCTCACTTGATGGAACCAGGTTTTTTGGGGGACTCCCATTGAAGGATGTGACTGGACATGGTATTGGGACAGAGGGCATGCTGTCACCCAGAGTTGACATTTTCTGGAAATGAGCTCTATGAGGCTATTCTTCCCGTAGAGACACGCGGAGAGGTTAACAGAGACAGGCCCCAGGAAGGAGACATAGGGTTGGCTTGCTGATGGCGGCTCCTGAGCTTGGGCTGGCCAGGCCATGGAGGCTGCCTCTGACTGTGAGGGTAACTTAATTAGGGAAACTGCTTTCTTGAGCCCTGGGATTGGGTGGAGAACAAGGACTAGAAACTGCAGCAGAGGGTTATGCAGGCCACTGCAGTGTCAGCCACAAGTCTGGAAACAGTTTCATGGAACCTGCTGGGCCGGGCCACTGTGCTAATCACTTCCTGCAGGCGGTCTCTGCTCACTAACTAATGGGTCTTAATAAAAACTTCCAATTGGGCCAGTAAACCCCTCATTAAGCTGTTTTTAAAGCATGAATTTAAGAGCGGCAAGGGTGAAGGGTCACATGGGGCATTTAATTCACAACGGCTGGCGGGAGGTGCTGCCATGAAGGGAAACACCCAGGTTCGAGTGTCCCAGCCATATAAACATCCCATGCAGCCCAGGGCCTGCCAAGGACGGGCTGGACAGGACAGGGAACCCTCCACTTGGCAAGAACAAAGCTCCCCAAGTCATTAAGAGCTGCATCCACTTGGAAAGACTACAGATATGGTGGCCAAGAAGAGAATTCATGAGATAATCTGAGTACCATTCTTGCAATGCAGCCTGGGCCCTCCTGGGCTGCATGGGAGCCATGGTTGTTGACATGCCAATCAGCTTCCTGCAGACCCCTGGCCTCTCTCACCTGTGGCCTGCCCACTGGCTTGCCGCTTCCTTGGGTTGCATGCTTTAAAGTTGTCCCCACACTCCTGCTGTGTTTAAAGCTAATGGGTTGCGTGTGATCCGTGTGATCCGGGACAGATGCCTCTGTGGGTCCCTGTGCCTGGACACTGTGCCCAGGCAGCTGACACAGCAGAACTTCTGTCCTTGTCCTCATCAGCTGAGGACAAGCTAATCGCTTATCAGTGCAGCTTCTTGCTGAACTAAAGTGTCCAATTCTTATCCCGACTGTGTCGCACTGGAACACAGAAGGCACAGGGTCTTCTAGAATCCTCTTCTGAGTCCCAGGGGCTTTCACACCCGGGAGATCCTTAGACTACTAGACATTTGCTGCCCTGCATGGTATTAGGGGGCCCAACGGACACTAAAGGTTTCTAGTCCCCCCCCCCCAAGCCTGATGGGAGCTCCTGAGGCACAGGGCTCTTGCAGTACTACACCCAACAGCAGCTTGGTCCCCTCTTCTTTACGGTCACCAGAGACAGTGTGGCCTAGAGACAGTGAAACCAAACCCAGTGTTCCAAGGGGTCTAGGCAGAGAGAACAGGAAGTGTGAGTTACACTGTCTGGGCATTACTTGGAAGTCAAGGCCTGCACCCTATTCACCACTACAGAAAACACAATCAAAGAACTTACAAAATGTTTTTGTGGTCTAAAACACTCCAAAGGCCTCTGGAATATGCTGGATTTTCTGACTGCCTAGCTGGGCCTGGAAGACCACACAGTACAGCCCAAGAGCCAAGCTGGAGGAAGCTATGCTACTTGGCTGGGGTCTCTCCTGCAATCTTCTCACAGGATCTCTCCAGTCCTGTCAGCGGGTGTTTCCTATAGCAGGACACTCTTTCCTGTCATAGCCCTTGGAGTCAGAGTAGCCATATCGTCGCTCCCGGCCCCCCTCAGCCCAAGCCTAGAAGGAGTCGGTCTGGGAATCAAACTGAGGAAACCCAGAGGATGGGACATAGAACTCAAGCCCTGGAGACAATGTTTCAGCCTCTATAATGTAAACCCTTTCACACTGCACACAGTGCTTGACATGGCCTGGAACCCAGGGTAGACAGTGGCTATGCTAGAGATGGTCTCCATGCCAGCCACAGTGGATGAGCTGGGGAGAGCAGTCATGCTGAGACATAGTCATCAGGCTGGGGACAGCGGTCACACCGGGTACTGTGTGTGCTGGGATGGCGCCTGCCAAGAGCAGCCCTGTCCTTCAGGAGACCTGAAGCCCTGCTGCTCAGCCTGGCAGACTACAGCAGTTTCCAAAGCACAGGACAGCGTGAGTTCCAGAAGGCCAGGTGAAGGGGCATCAGGAAGCACAGTCCCACTGGGACAGAAGTATCCAATATCTGCAGGGCACGGGATGAATCCTTTTCTACCTCAGCCTTTGATCTGAACGTTGCCAAGGCAAACCGAGAGCAGTAAAGAATACAAAGCAGATGATCAACGGCCTGGGCTCCTTGAGACCCAGCACCAACATACACCCTCAGCTCACTCAGCAACTGCATCTGTGCGGAAATGGCAGTACTGGAGGGTGGGAGGTGATGGAGCAGAACCCCAGATTTCCACAATCAAAGGGGGCCTCTTAAAGAGATAGCCAAAAATTGCTGATAAGAACTGAGTGTTTTCAGGAAATGATTGTCTGAGATGAAGGCAGGCACTACAAGTGGGACCTCACTGTCTAGGCTCCTTAGCCAGAATCCTGTCACTAACGGCGCCAATGTGTGCAGAAGAGGCCAGTCCTCCACATCTCTGGCCAGAGAGGCACTGCTCACCCTTGCCCAAGAACAGGGGTGCCTGAAGCCCCTTTGCTAGCTGAATGGAGGGTGTCCTCCATGAAGCCCCATCCAAAGACTCTTCTAGAGTTCACACCTTTCAGCACCACAGAGCTTCCAAGCACTCCAAGGGTGGCTGGGGAGACTAAGGGATGGACATTTGTACTGATTCCATTTTACCATAGTAAATTCCTGTTAATCCAGGCATAGTGTCAAAGGCATTTGGGAGGCTGAAGCAGAGGGATAAGGAGTTTGAAACAGGATGAGGTACAAAGTCTATCTCGAAATGAATAAACAAACGGATACAGACTTAATGCACATGGAGAGATGAGGCTCTGGAAGCTCAGAACATTTCAAACCCCCATTCAGGTAATAAAGCCCCGCAGAGAACCACTAGTAGGCGGCTCCACATTGCAGCTCTTGGTTCACCAAAGCCTCCTTGTGAATCGGAGATGACTGACACAATTAAGAACATACAGCTAAGATGACAAGCAGTGCTCACTGAGAGACTCCAGCTCCAGTGGGCAGCATCACAGGGCTGGAGAAGAGACGCCTCCAGAAGAGTCTTCTTAATTTTATACATATGGGTGTTCTGCCCAGAATGAATGTCTGTGTGTATGTGTGCAGTGCCCATGGAAGCCAGAAGAGGGCATCGGATCCTCTGGAACTGGAGTTACTGATGGTTGTGAGCCCCCAAGCAGGTGCTGGGAATTGAACCCAGGTCCTCTGGAAGAGCAGCCAGTATTCTTAACCACTGAGCAATCATTCCAGCTCCTCCAGAAAAGTCTGAACCCAGTGCATCACACACCTGCCCTGTACTACCTCCCCAAATGGGCCTTTGTTTTCTGGGGTAGCAAAGGAGAAGATGGAAGGCAGGGCTACAGTGATACCACAGGCTCCTGGGTCCCAAATCCCTCTATATCTCACCTCCCCCACAATATGTGCCTAGAACCTTAGGGATACCCCACTTCCCAGACTCCAAGATGGGGCAGCCACTGCCAAGCACATGCCTGAAGGTGTGTGGAGCGCCTGCCACTGCTCATCAGTCTGCCCTATGACCCAGCCTCAGCTCCAGAGTGCCTCTGACTTGATTTTGCCAGTAATTGCCAGAATCTTCTGCACCAAGGAGCAGGGATCCCATCCAGATAGAGGAGTCAGGGCCTCAAGGTTTCAACATTCATAACCAGGGAGAGTAACCTTGTTGCAATTTCAGACAATCAAAGTTCTCCAAGAAAAGAGGGTTTGTTCCCAGAGGACCGGAGAACACCGGGTTCTCTGGGGGACTTTGATACAAGAAACAAGGAGCAGATATGAACATCCTGGACCCATTGTGTGCTGAGCAGCCCTACTGACACTGCCCTTGGCTATGTGGGAAAAGCCCTATCAGCACAGTTGGAACAGCTTTGCTTTGCACAGCTATCTGCCTACTCAGGGGACTAAAGATGAGGGGAAACAGCGGAGGCAGACTGATGCCCTCATGTCTGCCAGTGGATCTCCCTTTTCAGCTCTGTACGGAGCACTCAGTATGCGAGGCTAAGAACATAGTTCAGACACTGATGCCTCGGTACTCAGGCCTCATGGCTGAAGCCACACACTCAGTATGCAAGCTAAGTCCAGCTGTCTCCTCTTTGGTTGCTGAACTTTAGAGTTGGGTCAGTTCACAGATGTAAGTCCCCAGATTCTCAGGCCCCCTGACACTTGGGGGCCACCCTCAGCCACACTCCAGTGATTGTCACCTGGCATGCTGGAGGACCTGAAATGCATCTCTAGTTAGCTCCCAGTGCCCTTTTCTATGGACACACCTCTGGGCAGCCCAGTGGGCCATAGGGCACTCATAAGACACACGTGGGGAGGAACCTGCTGCATTTCTTCTTCCAAGTGCCTTCTCTGGTCGTCACCCTCAGATCTCCATTATTTTATTTTATTCTTTTGAGACAGGGTCTTACTATGCAGCCTTGGGGGGCGGGGGCTGGAATTTGCTATGGACACCAGGGTGGCCTCAAACCCACAGAGCCCTACCTGCCTCTGTCCCCCTTGTGCTGGGATTACAGGCGTGTACTACCACACCCAGCCATTTCCCCCACCAACATTTACTTATTTTTATTTTACACGTATAAATGTTTTGCTTGTATGCATTATCTATGTTCCACATACATGCAGTGCCTACAGAGGGTAGAAGACAGTGGAGCCCCTGGAACTGGAGTTAAAGGTGGTTGTTAGCCTCCATGTGGGTGCTGGGAACCCAACCTGGTTCTTCTACAAAAGCAGTAAGTGCGCTTAACCTCTGAGCCAGCTCTCCAGTCCCAGAATCTCCACTATCATGCAGTGCAGTTGCTACAGGCATCCCAGTACCTCACCTGGAGCCCCCAGTCCCAACCCACCCTAGCCATCCACTCCTACCAGAGCCGACCTTCAGGGCTTGCCAGCCTGCTAACGAACACTGTGGAACCACCCCCACCCCCACAGAGCCAGGAGCAACGTGATAGCATCAAGTATTTAACAGTGAGACAAGCCCCCCAAACTCACAGAGATACATACCCCAACACACAAGGCAAGCCCTCGCAGAGGTTTTTCTGCATGATTGTCACTTACCAAAAGAATACCTGAAACACACACAAAAAGAAGAGCATTAAGACGTTGACTTGGTTTTCTATATTAAGCTATTATGAACGGAACCCACTTGTGAGCTTAGGGCAGTGTGGGCCATGGGGCACTGCTGGGAGGGCCTGCCTCCAGGAGGACCAGCCTCCAGGAGGATCTGCCACCAGGAGGACCAGCCACCAGGAGGACCAGCCACCAGGAGGACCAGCCACCAGGAGGACCAGCCTCCAGGAGGACCAGCCACCAGGAGGACCAGCCTCCAGGAGGACCAGCCTCCAGGAGGACCTGCCACCAGGAGGACCAGCCTCTAGGAGGACCAGCCACCAGGAGGACCTTCCTCCAGGCACTGAGCAGGCAAAGCTGGGTGAGTGAGTCAAGGCCTGCAGACCAGCAAAAGACACTGCAGAACGAGCAGAGGCAAGATCTGTTTTTCCTGCATGAAAACTGATTCTTATTAACTGCCATTGCAAATGTGATACCCTAGGATCTGAAGCTCAAGGGAGCAGAGGGGCTCCACCCGAGGAATGCGGTAGGCTCTGTGGCCACTGTGTCCTTTACCTGGAAGTCACACTGACATATGTTTGGTGTTCTGCTGCTGGAATCCAGAGCATCACACACGTTAGGTGTGGTACTCTGAATAAGAATGGCCCCCATAGGCTTATATATTTGAATGTTTAGTCACTAGGGAGTGGCAATACTGGAAAGGATTTAATGATTAGGAGGTGTGGACTTGTTGGAGGAAGTGCATCACTGGGGTTACCGGGGGTAGGCATAAGGTTTCAAAGGCCCATGCCAGGTCAGTCTCTCTCACTCTCTGCCTACAGATCAGGATGTAGCTCTTAGCTACTGCACCAGCGCATGCCTATATGCCACCAGGCTTCCATCATAATGACATTGGGCTAAACCACTGAATCTGTACGCAAGTCCCCAATTAAATGTTTTCTCTGATAAGAGTTGCCATGGCCGTGGTGTCTCTTCACAGCAATAGGACTAAGACACCAGGCAAGCCCTCTGCCACTGAGCTGCACTCCCAGTGTCCCCACCCCCATCCCCACCCCGTTGCCATCTATATCAAGTGTGGACACCTACTATATTGTGAAAGAAAGACATATTGATACAAGTCATACATGGTGAGCCCTCAAACACCATGCTGGGGATAACGGCAGACATAAAGCCATACACACAGGAAACACCTGGGGCATTTAAGCACCATGGGTATAAATGTAAAGCCACACACAGGTAGAAAACAGTTACTGGTCACCAAGGGCTGTTGGAGGAATGAATGGATAGACTAAGATACAGGCTTCTCGTGTGGTAATGAGAATGACTTAAACTTTGTGAGTGGCAAGGTTTTCAGACCCCTGCATACTTATAAAACTACTGACTTGTAAAATTTATTTTTTATTTGTTTTACTCCATTTTGAGACAGAGTCCGCTCTCTAGCCCAGGCTGTCCTGGAACTCACTGTGGAGCCCAGGTTTTGTTCTGAACTTGCAGTTCTCCTGTGTGACCTGAACCTCCCTAGCGCTGGGATTACATGCACACACTGCCATGCTCAGCTTGACTTGTACACAGTAACTAGTTAAATCTTACAGTGTATGAACTACATCTCAGTAAAGAAGAAAAACAGAATGGACTGTGTGCAAACGAAAGGCGGAGCCTGAGGTTTGCCGTGGGGTCTGGGCTCACTGAGTGGGCTCGGAGCCTGGTGGTTCTCAAACTGTACCAAGAGATTCCCAGCCTGGCAGACATACATGCTGTTCTCAGATGAAATAACAGCTTGGTTGTGGCTGTTTGTGGTTTTGTTCGTTTGTTTGACCACAGACACTGGAAGCAGTGAGCACATCCCTTGAGCACACTACTACATGTCCATGGAGGAAATATTGAAGTGGACAGCACACTTGCTAACTCATACTCACTGCTAACCCAAGAAACACCCTATGGGAGAGGCGTTCTCTAATGAGGAATGTCTCTGAACAGAGAATGAGAAAGGGCCCATGGGCGGGGCTGGAGAGATGGTTCAGTGGGTAAGAGCACTTGCCCTGTAAGCATGAGGACCTGAGTAAAAGCTAGGTATAGCTGTATGTGTCTAGAACCCCAGCACTGTGAGACAGGTGGATCCAAGAGCTTGCTGGCCAGCCAGCCTCGCTGAGATGGTGGTTGAAAATTCTATCTGGCCTGCCCCTCCCCTGCTCTTTCTTAAGTTGCTTTTTATGAGAAATTTTGTCACAGCAAGGAGGAAACTAACCAATACAGGTGCTAACCCCCTCATCCATTTCCCATGTGTCCACACAGACACTGATCACCACGACCACGGACTTGTCCAGCATGCCCTTCTTTGGTCCATAATCTCTCTGGCCTTGGTGGCCCTATAAGCTCCATCAACACCTCTAGTCCTACAGGCCACCATCAGGGCAAGGTTTGAGCCATGACCCTAGGGTGGCGTCTGGCATAGGCTGGTAAGACTCTTTTGGTAAGGGTAGAAGGGTGATGTTTCAAAGTCAAGTCCCTCCAAACTCCATGTTCCCACTGGCTGCCCAGTGATTTCTGTCTCCGTCTCCTCAAACCTCATGGCTCAAGCAGACTGGAGCATATTCTCAAGAAGATATATATATATCTCCAAGCACAACCACACATTTAATTCCCCAAAGACAAAAGCCAGAATTTGGTTGAGTGGTAACAGCAGCCTCTACCCAGGCCTAGGTGCTCAATAAGACGCCCCGAACAAGCTCACCCTGGCACTTCAGTAGCCAGGAGGTAGGTATACATCCATAGGGCTAAGTGGCAGGTTCTACTCACCAGATCTGCCCTACGTTGACCAGGGACATGTAGAGGGCCCAGAGAGTAGCCATGAGCACCATGTTGGCACAGCCAGTCACCAGAACAAAGGATGAGAGGCCCAGCCCGAGAAGAGCAAGAAGGTCCAGGTTGAAGTTCATGTTTGACCAGTCCAACAGCCACATGATGGTCGGAGCATAGCTCCAGGCACCCCAGTCGATCCTGCCCTGGAAGTACTGCTGGACATTCTTCAGGTACAGTCTGCAGGGCAGCAGACCCTGGTCACCGATGAGGGCCTTGTTCTGATTGAATGCCACCAAGAAGGCCACAACTGGAAGACAGAAATGCAGGGGTTGTGAGTGGGAACTGGGTCCCTGTGGGAAAAGGAGATGTTTCATGGCCCTCCTGAGGACAAGGGACACCAGTAGGAATAGGCCCCATGGGCACAAGTGGACATGAATGTGATCAACTTCCACAGGCACAAGGGGACACAGGCAAGTCAGAACAGAAACTCAAGCAGGAACAATGAAGGAGCTCTGCTTACCGCCTTGCTCTCTGGCTCACACTCAGCTCCTTTCTTATTACAGCCCAAGGCCACTTGCCTTGGGATGGTATCACCTACAGCAGGCTGGGCCCTCTTACATCAATTAGCAATCATGACAAAATGGGGCAATTCTTCCACTGAGATTCCTTCCTCCCAGGTGACCCGAGGTTAAGTCAAGTTGACAATACAAACCAACCAGGACAGGACAGAAAGAGGAAAGAGCCCCACAGACATAAGAAGATAGAAGGAGGAAAGGCCCTCATGGTACAGCATGTTCCTCACAGGAGGCAGCACACATGGAATGATACCTGTGTGGTTTGAAGGAGAAATGTCCTCTATAATCTCAGGTACTTGAACACGCAGCTCTCAGTTGTTGGTGCTAGTTAGAGAGGCTTAGGGGGTACAGCCTTGCTGGAGAAAGGATGTACTGGTGACAGGCTCTGGGATTAAAAGTCTCACAACCATTTCCAGTTCACACTCTGTTTTCGGCTTGTCCCTAAGAATGTGAGCGCTCAGCTTCTTGCTCCTGCGGCCACGCCTATCCTGTGCCATCATGCCTCCCCACCATGATGGACTCTTAGCTCTCTAGAACCATAACCCAAATAAAACCCTTCCTTCTATAAGTTGCCTTGGTCATGTTTCATCACAACAGAAAAGTAACAAAGCGCCCAGGCTACACACAAGCCCCACAGACTCTCAGGACCTTGGAGGCTCTGGAAGGCCTGAGCAGTCGTGATCTGGTTATGCACTAGTCCTATACTTATGAATGAACTTCTCGTTCCTTGGTCTTCACATTGCATGTTAGTAAAGCCAGCAATTATCTGTACCTTGACGTGATCTTGTTCCTCAAAGCTCGGTGATGCCTGCGAGGTCTTTATATATGAGTGACTTGGGTGGGAGCTTTGTGTACTTTGCCGGCAAAAAGTGGTAGCGCGTAGGCAGTTCCCTGTCCTGTCCAGCCTGTCCTTGCAGCGCACTGGGCTGCATGGTGGATATGTTTATTTTTATGGCCCTTTGGGTGGACTTACAGCTCC